>NC_053389.1:52769487-53095397 GCF_905171765.1 Bufo bufo | reverse complement strand
GGAAGGGGTTATTTGTTCCAGAATTCTAAATCTTAGGTCATTTTGTGTGTGTTTGGCATCAGCAAAATGTTTTGACACTGGGAGGTCCATTTTTTGTTTCCGAATGGAATAGCGATGTTGGTTGAGACGGGTTTTGACGTCCCAAGTAGTCTCCCCAATGTATAAAAGGTTACAAGGGCAAATCAGCAAGTAAACAACATAGGACGAGTCGCATGTTAGGTACTGTCTGATTTTCACATTCTGTCCTGAAATTGGATGGGGAAATGTATCACCTTTCAGCATCAGCTTGCAGTTAATGCAATTATAGCATGGGTAGCAACCCTTCCTGGTGGACCCAAAGTAAGACTCGCATGTCTCCCTGGATGTGCCAATATCTGATTTGACCAGTCTGTCGCCTAAATTGCGACTGCGTCGATAGGAGCAAAGAGGTGGGGCCTTAAATTCCTCAATTTGTTCAAAGTTACTAGCCAGAATGCGCCAGTGTTTTCTGATAATTGCCGCAATAGTCGTACTATTAGTATTATACTCAGAGACAAACGGGATCCGGGGCTGGGATCGTTTAGGATCACCTAGTCCCGCCTTAATAGTCTCTTTGGTAAGGGGTTTCACCCTATTGGTGTGTTCTTGGATAAGCTTTTTAGGGTAACCGCGTGTCTGGAATTTCTGGCCCATCTCTTTTAATCTGACATCAACTAGTGCTGGATCTTGTACAATTTTCTTCACACGAAGGAGTTGACTAAAGGGGAGTGACCTAAGCATGGGTTTTGGATGGTGGCTCTCGTAACGCAACAGTGTGTTTTTGTCGGTTGGTTTTACATATAGGTCGGTTATTAGCTTGTCATTTTGAATGCTAACCTGGGTATCTAAAAATTGTATTGTGGATTCAGAGTGGGAGAGTGTAAATTTCACACTGGGATCAATAGTATTAAGGAAAACGTGGAAGGCGATGAGGTCCTCCGTGGCGCCGACCCAAATCAGGAAAATGTCGTCGATGTATCGCCACCACCCCAGCACATGGCTGAAGTGGTGGCACACATAGACGACAGACTCCTCAAGATGGGACATGTAAAGATTTGCGTAAGTCGGCGCCACGTTGGACCCCATCGCGGTACCACGCAATTGTAGGAAAAAGTCATCCTGAAATAGGAAATAATTCCTGGTCAGGATGAACCTGAGAAGGGAACTTAAGAACTGTTGACAGTCAATACTGTATTGTGTCTTTTCTAGTGTCTGTTCGATAACTCGTATACCTAACTCATGTTCTATAGAGGTATAGAGGCTTACCACATCGAATGAAGCCAATATTGCCCCCTCTGGTATGGACAGATCTGCAATTTTGGTTAAAAAGTCATTGGTATCTCTGACATGGGAACATGAAGCTGTTGCATAAGGACGCAAGATTTTATCAAGGAAAATAGCTACCTTACAAAACAATGAGTCCACGCCCGAGACGATGGGGCGTCCCGGGGGTGGAGTCAGGGATTTGTGTATTTTCGGTAAAGTATATAAAATGGGCGTTGTCGGCTTGTCACAATATAGAAATGAAAAAATATTGTCATCAATTATACCTTTTTCTTTTGCTCTAATCAAAATATCCTTTAGTTCTCTTAACAGCACAAACTTCGGATCATTATAGATTCTCTCATAAACCTTAGTATCAGCCAATTGCTCTCTAATTTCGGCCACATAGGATCCGGTGTCCATGACCACAACCCCACCACCCTTGTCGGCGGACTTGATGGTGAGGCTGTGGTCCGAAGCCAGATCTCTAAGCGCCGAAATTTCTGCTGAAGTGATATTGGCAAATTTCAATGGGTGCTGAAGTGTATCCTGTTTGAGGCCTTCGATGTCGCGTTTGACCGCGAGACCAAAAGCCTCAATAGCAGGATGGTCAATAACAGGAGTAAAGTCACTTTTAAGAAATAACCCCAAATTTTTCAAATTCAATTCGCTGATACCTGTATTCTCAGACAAAGGTCTAGCATCCTGCTTCGCAAAAAATACCTTCAACTTAATATTACGTATGAATCTCTGCAGATCCATTTCTAAATCAAACCATTTGGTGGCATTTACAGGGCAGAATGATAGACCTTTGTTTAGCAAGGACAATTGTGCAGCACTCAATTGTGCCGAAGAAATATTTACCACTGTGTCATGCCCTATATCTTGCGTCTTAAAGTCCTGCCCTGTTGGGGCTGTACATTTTTCCCTTTTCTTCTGTTTATGTTGTCTCCTCCCCCCTCTGCGAGTCCTGTTGACTCGGGGGTTGCCCCTAAAAAAGGAACAGAGGGCATGGTATCCAATTGTGAATCTGTAGCAATGTCCCGAGCAGAGTGTCCCTGTGACTTTCTATTCCTAGATGGAGAATAGATAGATATGTAGCTAGATAGATAGATAGATAGATAGATAGATAGATAGATAATAGATAGATAGATAATAGATAGATAATAGATAGATAGATAGATAGATAGATAGATATAAGATAGATAGATAGATAGATAGATAGATAGATAATAGATAGATAATAGATAGATAGATAGATAGATAGATAGATAGATAACAGATCAATAGATAATAGATAGATAGATAGATAGATAGAGAGAGAGATAATAAATAGATAGATAATAGATAGATAATAGATAGATTGATAATAGATAGAGAGATAATAGATAGATAGATATGTAGCTAGATAGATAGATAGATAGATAGATAGATAATAGATAGACAGATCGATAGATAGAGAGAGAGATAGATAATAGATAGATAGATAATAGGTAGATAGATAGATAGATAGATAGATAGACAGATAGATTAATAGATAGATAGATAGATAGATAGATAGATAGATAGATAATAGATAGATAGATAATAGATAGATAGATATGTAGCTAGATAGATAGATAGATAGATAGATAATAGGTAGATAGATAGATAGATTAATAGATAGATAGATAGATAATAGATAGATAGATAATAGATAGATAGATAGATAGATAGATAGATAGATAACAGATAGATAGATAATAGATAGATAGATAATAGATAGATAGATAACAGATCGATAGATAATAGATAGATAATAGATAGATAGATAATAGATAGATAATAGATAGATATTAGATAGATAGATAGATAGATAGATAGATAGATAACAGATAGATAGATAATAGATAGATAGATAGATAGATAATAGATAGATAGATAGATAGATAGATAGATAGATAGATAGATAGATTGATAATAGATAGATAGATGATAGATAGATAGATAGATAGAGAGATAATAGATAGATAGATAGATAGATAGATAGATAGACAGATAGATAGAGAGATAATAGATAGATAGATAGATAGATAGATAGATAGAGAGACAGATAGATAGAGAGATAATAGATAGATAGATAGATAGACAGATAGAGAGACAGATAGATAGAGAGATAATAGATAGATAGATAATAGATAGATAGATAGATAGATAGATAGATAGATAATAGGTAGATAGATAGATAGATAGATAGATAGATAGAGAGATAATAGATAGATAGATATGTAGCTAGATAGATAGATAGATAGATAATAGATAGATAGATAATAGATAGATAATAGATAATAGATAGATAGATAGATAGATAGATAGATAATAGATAGATAGATAGATAGATAATAGATAGATAGATAGATAATAGATAGATAATAGATAGATAGATAGATAGATAGATAGATAGATAGATAGATAGATAGATAATAGATAGATAGATAGATAGATAGATAGATAGAGAGATAATAGATAGATAGATAGATAGATAGATAGATAGAGAGACAGATAGATAGAGAGATAATAGATAGATAGATAGATAGACAGATAGAGAGACAGATAGATAGAGAGATAATAGATAGATAGATAATAGATAGATAGATAGATAGATAGATAATAGGTAGATAGATAGATAGATAGACAGATAGATAGAGAGATAATAGATAGATAGATATGTAGCTAGATAGATAGATAGATAGATAGATAATAGATAGATAGATAGATAGATAATAGATAGATAGATAGATAGATAGATAGATAATAGATAGATAGATAGATAGATAGATAATAGATAGATAGATAATAGATAGATAGATAGATAGATAGATAACAGATCGATAGATAATAGATAGATAGATAATAGATAGATAGATAGATAGATAATAGATAGATAGATAGATAGATAGATAGATAGATAGATAATAGATAGATAGATAGATAGATAGATAGATAGATAGATAATAGAGATATGCTATGGCCTGAGTGAGCCACTGCACCATCCTGAAGTGGGGCACCGTGTAGAGGTCCAAGGCTACACCCATAAGTGTTTGACCTTCTTAGAAGCCTCCAGCGGTTTATCTTCCATAAGGACAAAGCATTGGGCATGGTAAAGTGTGAAGCAGGATGGACTGAACTTCCCATGTGTGGATTATGCACTAGCAGACACAGGGAGGACATCGTAGTCTGCCGAGCACATGCGCCCTCTGTTGGGGGGCACTGCTGGTGGACGGTTTCAATAGCAAAACAGGCAGAGGATGGAAGGTTAGTGGAGCTTTTTTTTCTCAGGGAGGCAATGATACGTTAGAAACATTAGATACCATTACAGTACTCCAGAACAGGGTTACTGCAAAGGGTTAATTACTATGATGTTCCTTTGCAAAGTTAAATGTTGTGAAAGTCAGAAAGTCCAGAATCTCCACGCCTGTGGATGGGAGTCAGTCAGAAAGGTAGTGTGCACGTTTATGGCCAACAGACTTTGCTGCTGTGAGACACAACATTGCTAATGCACCCTTCCACACTTTGAGACGGTTTGATTACCCGTGCCTTGTATCTGCACCCCACAGCCCGTGAACTGCAGAAGCTTACCAAGAACCTTTATAACTGCTGCTGCCCATACGCTACCATTGGGGAAGAATGGCACTGTGTTATAGGCTTTGGCCTTGTTATTACTGAATGAACTACCACTCCCATTTCCCCCCTTATTTATTGCAATCCACTGTCCTGGTTCTTGACTCCACCATCTGCTGGTCACTTCACATACTATCCTGCCTTACAAACATCCAACACCAAGGGCATGATAACTACAACCAGGCAAGAGCTTCAACCCCAGGGAATGCCCCGAGGGAGGAAACCATGTGCCATCCAATCACAGCATGCCCTAGGGAGATTGCCATTGTGATCTGTGAGTACCTCCACCATCCTCATATCAACTACCACTCCCATCCTCCATGCGCTACCCAGCTGGTTGCTGCAGCCATGGTGATACAACTTTGATGGGAACACTGCTGCTGGACATCTTTATGTGGTGACACTCAGCTCTGCACCATCTGTACGTAATTTACAACGTCTCCACTTGTACAGTATGTATCACTCAGGTTTACGCTACCTGTAAATATTATAGCACTCTGCGCTGCTTCATCCTTACACAGGGTAAGACTAAGGCTACTTTCACACTAGCGTTAATGTTTTTCGGTATTGAGATCCGTCATAGGGTCTCAATACTGGAAAAAAACGCTTCCCTTTTGTCCCCATTCATTGTCAATGGGGACAAAACGTAACTGAACAGAACGGAGTGCCCCAAAATGCATTCAGTTCCGTTCTCATACTGTTGAGCAAACCGCAGCATGCTGCAGTTTTCTTTTCGTCCTGGGATGAGGATCTGACACAATCTGACACATTAGAAAACGGATCCGTCCCCCATTGACTTTCAATGGAGTTCATGACGGATCCGTCTTGGCCATGTTAAAGATAATACAACCGGATCCGTTCATAACGGATGCAGACGGTTGTATTATCAGTAACGGAAGCGTTTTTGCTGAACCCTGCCGGATCCAGCAAGAACGCTAGCGTGAAAGTAGCCTAAATCTTCACTGCATGTATATACTGCATCAGCCTGCTCTGCTTCATCCATATAAACTCATTCACTTAGCTCTGCTCCATCTGTACATAACTTACAACTTATCTTTTCTCCACCTGTATGCATGTATCGCTAACTTCTCCAATAAATGATGAATAAACTGCATCATCCAGTTCGACTCCTTCTATACAAAGAGTATCACTTAGCTCTGCTCCACCTGTACATAATTTACAACCTGCCTCTGCTCCATTTGTTTGCTCCAAACCTACACTGGGTTCTCTGGACACCACTGAGGTGTCACCACATGTTGCTGATCTCCAGAAGGGATGGTAAGGTGTGGTGCACCCCAATGGGAATTAAGTCCAGAGAGTCAGGGTCTGCAGTAAACCAATGTGCTTCTTTACTGGAGTAACTCTAGTGCAAAACAATAAAGGCAGTGCACTGGGCTGGCTTCTCTAGTCTCCTCCTGTGCAGAAGAAAGTTTTGATGCTAAATGTCCCTCTCTTTCAGAAGGCTGGTACCCTGGCCAAAGGCTGGAGGCCCAGGGTCTGTGGAAGAGTATTCCCGTCTCAGCGTCTTCTTCTGGTCACCAGTGGCGAATTGGCCATAGACCTTACAGGGAAATTTCCCAGGGGGCCGCCTGGGCCCTTCGCACTGCTGGCCAGTGGACATTTTTGGGGATGTATTTTGTGCTGCTGGCAGTATTTTGTGATGGACTGTGGTATTTGACTCTGATGGGGTGGTATAATGTGCCACACAATGGTATTGCTGGCCCTGCCTTCCATCAATTTGGACCAGACTACAAAACGGGCCACTGTTAGTAATTTTTCTAGGTCCACTTTAAGTTCCCAGTCCACCCCTGTTGGTCACTCAAGTGATCTGGCAGAGTATCTACTTCTAAACACTGTTCCCTAAGTCCTAACTGCAGAACACTATCGGCTCTGACTGCTCTCCTTATATGCAGTTTCTAGCTCAACTAGAACCTTCTGGTGAGAGAGGTGGAGAGGAGAAACTCAGCACAAACAGATACAATGTTACAACTTTCATAGACTTGCATTAGAGCTTAAATGATACTTAATGGCAATGTCAGCAGTTTTTCCAAACAAAAACAAGACTTCAGACATAATAACAGAGCTAACACCAGTCACAAGGTCAGTCTGTCTGGTTTTGGTGGTAAACAAATCTGGCATTTTCTCTCCAACTCTTCAACTCTTATGGTAACTGTGGAAAATTACCAGCTTCTCTTTGTTAGAAAGTCCCAAACATCTCTCAGTATTCATTAATCATTATCACAGTACGGTACAAATACAGTGCAACTGAACAGGATATATATCACAACATATATATGAAATGCAGTTAAACTGTATTAAACAGTATAAGTTAATGCAAGTTAACCCTATAAAGTAAAATAAAGTAAGGAGTTGATGACTTTGCATAGGGGAAATAAGAAAAACTGTCCACAAATGTCCAGACTTCAAAGTATCCCTGCTCCAGGGCGTTACACACTCCCCTACTTTAACTGTGGCATCCCCGACACAGTCAGGACTACTTAAGAAAGAGGATTCATGTAACAGGAACCAACTACATACATAGGGTTTGAGACAGTCTTCCCCTAGGGTGCAGGCTCTTAAATGTTATGAAAATAGTAGTCAACAACAACAAGACTTGTCTTTGTTCCTCTTCTGATTGGTGGGCTGCTGATGCTGTATTCTGCCTGGCAACTGATGATGCATCCTGGTAGCTGGTTCTATGGAACATGCGGGATGCATGTGGACAGGATAGAAGTGGCTGATCAAGACTGTTGACGTCAAGCTGGTTATCAGTGGTCACTGCTGTGGTCATCAAGCTGGAAGTTAGTAGACCTTAGCAAAGTCATAGAAATGCACATCACTGGTCATTGATGGGGCAAAGCAGGATAACAGGTATTGTGGTCAGGTCGCAGATCCAGGACATATAGGGCTGGGCGCTCCCCTACAGCTGCAGGAAAAACACTCAAAAGGACATTGTTAACTGGACCGAACCAATTACTGGACTGGTAAACAGTACCACCAACATAGTCATCATGTACAATATAATACAGAATAATCCCCTTCAAAGTGGGATTATTCACTTAACCCTGACCATAATGATTTTGTATTTTCTCATAGCTGGCAATATACCACTCTTCGCTGGCTGACTTTGACCAGTACATAGCCTGTTGCATAGCTCGCAGCAAGATATTATTTTTTCAAAGGATACACAGATCTTCAGAATCATCAGCAAGAATGAACAGCATCACAGACGAACCTTCTATATCTACTAAGAAGATTTTCTTTACAACAGCAGTTCACTAGTAATTCTCTAGCTAGAAATGCAGGATACAGTAGTAATGCAGGAAACAGTCTCATAAGCAGGGGCATAACTACCATAGCAGCAGACCATGCGACTGCTATGGGGCCCAGGGCAAGAGGGGGCCCAGTCTTAGTTTGATAATCTTATATTCTACTGGAGGTGAAAACTTCGTCAGGACTCTACTAGTGTTGGTTGAGCACCAAAGTGCTTGTGTGCTCGAGCAGAACACTTCCCGATGCTCGGGTGCTCTTCAATGGGGCCGCAAAAGATGCAAAAAAATAGAACATGTCCTATTCTTGTCCGTTTTGCGGACAAGAAAAGGCATTTCTACAATGTGCCGCCCGTTCCGTTCCGCAAATTGCAGAAGGCACACAGGCGGCTTCCGTTTTTTGCGGATCCGCGGTTTGCGGACCGCAAAAAACGGAATGGTCATGTGCAATAAGCCTTATAGCAGGGATGGCTAACCTGCGTCTCTCTAGCTGTTGCAAAACTACAACTCCCAGCATGTGCAGACAGCCTACAGCAGGGTATGGTGGGAATTGTAGTTTTACAACAGCTGGAGAACCACAGGTTGGCCATGCCTGCCTTATAGGAATACTTACTACTAGTAACAGCAGAAGTCTCATATTTTATTTTTTTAAGTAACTGGCCATGCAGCTGTATAGTGTAGTGGTTAACATTGTAATGTAGAAGGTTGTGAGTTTGAATCCCGCAAGAAACTTTTCAGAAATAGAGGCTAAATTAGATTTAAATACACTGACAGAAGCACACGCGATACTCGAGTTGAACTGGTGTTCGGCCGAGCATGCTCACCCAACACTAGACTCTACCCTTTAAAGGAACAACTTTTAGCAAATGAGGCAGTGGAAAAAATGGCCCAAGGGTCAGTGAAAAGGGTTTAGGCAGAAACCCTTCTGTTCTGTGTGGGGGGCCTGGTTTGATCCTTGCTATGGGGGCCTTACTTGTCTATAATAGAACCTATAATGGAATTCAATAATGCCAATGTGAACCCACCCTTACATGGGTTTTGGTGCCAGATCCGGTGCCGCTTGCGGCAGTTTTGTGTACGGCACAGAGACGTAACAATTCTGGTGCATTCCGTTTAAATCCGGAAAGGAAAATGCAGATGTGAAGGTAGCCTTACAGATGCTTTCATGGGGTTGGTTCACCTCAGATGCAGGCTTGGACATTCCTGTAGTCACCACTGGCTGTCTTGATTCACTGGGGCTGGATCCACTATGACTTGCTCTGCTGGCACAGGACCATATCCTCTTTGTAACACCAAATTGCAGTGGCCAAGATTGGGGTGGACCAACACTACGCTGGGTCCCCCATACACTATCACCACATGTTGTTCCTCTCCAGAAGGGATGGTAAGGCGTGGTGCACCCCAATGGAAATTAAGTCCAGAGAGTCAGGGTCTACAGCAGGGGTAGGCAACCTCCGGCACTCCAGCTGTTGTGAAACTACAACTCCCAGCATGCATACTTGCTCTGCTCTTCTCAGAACTCCCATAGAAATGAATGGAGCATGCTGGGAATTGTTTCACAACAGCTGGAGTGCAAGAGGTTGCTGAACCCTGGTCTACAGTAAACCAGTGTGCTTCTTTACTGGAGGAACTCAAGTGCACAAGAATACAGGCAAGGCACTGGGCTGGCTTCTGCAGTCTCCTCCTGGACAGAAGAGGAGGAGACTGGAGAAGAAGTGTTTGATGAAGAGGAAAGGCCTGAGCTAGCATTCCCTCTCAGAAGGCTGGTAACCTGGCCAAAGACTGGTGATCCAGGGTCTGTGGCAGAGTATCCTTGTATCAGCATCTTCTTCTGGTCACTCAAATAGTCTGCCATGAGTCTCATCTTCTAAGCACTGGTCCCTAACTGCAAAACACTAGGGTCTCTAACTGCTCTCCTTATATACAGTTTCTAGCTGAACTAGAACTTTCTAGTGGGAGGGGTGGAGTGGAGAAACACAACCCAAACAAATACAATGTCACAATTCTGGTCTCTCATAGACTTGAATTAGACCTTCAATAATACTCAATGACAATGACACAGCAGTTTTTCCAGACAAAAACAAGTCTTCAGACATAACAACAGAGCTAAACCAGACATTTGAAAGGTCAGTCTGTCTGGTTTTGGTGGTAAACAAGTCTGGCTTTTTCCCTCTAAAACATGCTCTTCTTCAACATGTAAAATATAAGAGTGAAACTGGATCGCACATCCTCAATACTATGCTTTTATCTGATAACTGCTTCTCAGCGTAATTAACATCGCTTCTCAGCGCAATTTATAGTATACCTACCCCTATGTTGCATACTGTACATTAAAAAGCATAGGCCCACTCACCACGACAAGGTTGCCTCCTCGAGTGGGAACCTACTCTAAATTTGGCGCGGCGCTGTGCAACGACCACCGGCACATTGAGGGTGTGCGATCCAGTTCTTTTTCTTATATTTTACATGCTCTTTTTCAACTCCAATGGTAATTGTGCATAGGGAAAATAGGGGTAAATGTACAGACTTCAAAGTATCCCTGCTCCAAGTATAGGACATGGTTGTCTATCTTTTGGCAAAACGGACATACAGATACAGAAAGTGCATGAATCATCCATGTACTTTCTGCGTCAGTTTCTCCGTTCCGTAAAAAGATAGAATATGTCCGCAAAAAGTGTTTGGGTCCGTAAAAAATGCGGTCTGCACGCGGTCTGCAAAACGGATATGGTCATGCGCATGAGGTCAAAGTGCCTGTTCTTGTTTGAGGGCTCTGTACCTCCCCTCCCCCATTCTGCTCCCCGTTTCATATCATGGATCTTTATGACTCTCTTCGACGTCTTCCCCCAGATTGTTCCTTTTGGTTTATTTAATGCGGCCGGAGCTCATTTTTAACATTCTAGAAATTTTTACATTTCAAATGTCATGAAAAATGTAATAAAAATTAATTTAAACAAGAGTGACACATAGAGGCAGAAGTTAGAATCACATGTACACCACAGGGAATGTAAAAAGTACCGTAATGAGGGAGGAACGGTGATAAAGAGAAAGAGAATTTACCATCCATTGATTCTCCACTGTATGCACAGAGGAAATGGAATAAAAAAAACATCACTAGTTGAAATTACACATCACTAGTACATACTACAAGTCACCAGTACACACTTCATGTCACCAGTACATTGTAAATGGGAAAACACTGGGTAACACTGCCATGGAAAATGACACTGTAGCAACCAGTGTCAGGCAGCTGCTGCCAAGGCTAACATGGGGTGCATCAAAAGGGGCATAGATGCCCATGATGAGAACATAGTCCTGCCACCTTACAAATCACTAGTCATACCACACATGGAGTACTGTGTACAGGGACGGTGCAAGGATTTTTGCCGCCCTAGGCAAAGATCCATTTTGCCGCCCCCTCATGTTACTCACTGACAGACAGACATACACTCACTGACACACACACACTGACAGACAGACACGCACTCAGACACTCACTGAATGACGTGCACAGAAACTCACTGACAGACAGACATACACTCACTGACAGACAGACATACACTCACTGACAGACAGACATACACACACACTCACTGACAGACACTCACTGACAGACATACACCTACCCACTGAAACACACACACACACAGAAACTCACTGACAGACATACTCACTGACAGACACACATACACTCACTGACAGACAGACACACACTCACTCACTGACAGACACTCACTGACAGACATACACCTACCCACTGAAACACACACACACACATACACTCACTGACAGACAGACATGCACTCACTGACAGACACTCACTGACAGACATACACCTACCCACTGAAACACACACACGCACACAGAAACTCACTGGCAGACATGCTCACTGGCAGACAAACACACACATATACTCACTGACAAACATACACATACTCACTGACAAACACACAGACACTTACTGACCGACAGACATCCACACTCACTGACATACACTCACTCACTGACATACACTCAGACACTGACATACACACACAGACACTCAATGACAGACACACATATATTTACTGACAGAAAGACAGACATACATACACTCACTCACTGACATAAATACACAGGCAGACACTCACTCAGTCAAACACTTAAACACTCACCTCCCTGGGGTCCAGTGTGGTGCAGCTCCTCAGTCCTCCAGCGCGCCGTTTAGTATGCCGGGGCCGGAATGATGTCATATTCCGGCATCACAGAGGGCGCACGAGGGAGGAGTGGGAGCTGCTAGAACAGCCTCCCTTGCCGCCCGCCTCCTCTCCTCCGGTAATTTACTGGCAGAGCAGGGACCTGCCATCAGGGTAAGCAGATGCCTGCTCTGCCATATTTAAGAAGGACCTCCATCTCCTGGCCCCCCTGTAACGGCGCTGGGGGCGGCTCAAGAGCCGCTCGCCCAGGGCTGCAGCCCCAGTCAGGGGGAGCCCACCAGGGCGAATGCCTAGTTCGCCTATATGGTTGCACCGACCCTGACTGTGTACAGTTCTGGGCTCCTGTGAACAAGGCAGACATAGCAGAGCT
Organism: Bufo bufo; assembly: GCF_905171765.1. Lineage (NCBI taxonomy): Eukaryota > Metazoa > Chordata > Amphibia > Anura > Bufonidae > Bufo > Bufo bufo. Next base: position 53,082,624 of record NC_053389.1, on the reverse strand, counting down.
GGAGAGGGTTCAGAGGAGGGCAACTAAAGTAATAACTGGAATCGGTGGACTACAGTACCCTGAAAGATTATCAAAATTAGGGTTATTTCGTTAAAATTTGGGGGATAGGTTGTATATCCAGTGATTTTTTTTTTTCTAGTTGCCAGATTTGGAGTCGGGAAGGAATCTTTTCCCCTAAAATGAGGAAAATTGACTTCTACATATGGACCAGAATGTTCTGCCTATAGGTTTTGGTCTGCCGGGAGGGTTCGTTGATTGGCTAAAAAATTTGCATGCAGAGGCTGAGTTATTCCCATTGGGGCAGGTCTGACATGCACCAGGTTTTTCCACTGAGTCCTTTTTTGTACAAGTTCATGTTTGAACCGTTCTTGAAGAGGGTGAATCGTAAACCATTGACAGGCGTTCAGGAAGGATGAGATGGTGGCAAAAGCCACCCTAAGAGCCATCGTCTTTGTATCCTCAGGACGGGAGGCAGAATTGGTGGTAGTACACTTCTATTTGGTGGCTCCGGGTACTATCTTTGATTTAGAGGATCCCCTGGACAACTTTGCAATGCCTATAAGACTATCATGTTAAAAACTAGGAAAGCAGGAGCTGTGCTCAGAAAGTGTATCAGTGGAAGGGTTGGTCCTAGACCAAAATATTGAGTCTTATCAAGATTTACTGGCTCCCTTTGTTGGTTACTTGGGTAGTGTGTGTGTGTGTCTTGAATCCCTCTGTCCTCTAGTCTACATCTCTCTCTAATCTACATCCTGTTCTTCCAGATATGAGACGACAAGGGCATTTGGGTTTAGTCAACTCTGTGTTTTTTTTATGAAGACCTAAAACAGGTAAACATCCCAAACATCTAAGAGAGGGCTCCCCTGTGGATATTCTACTTTAGGGGATGGTTTAGCACTTTCATCTAGGAAGGGCAGCATGGTGGTCAAGTGAAGGATCTTTGAACACCACATAAATATCTTTCAGCTAATGCTACCCTGAAGGAGATTTGTTGGTGTGGTATGGAAGATTCATCATTTCTTTCCAAGTGGGTTCCATTGAACCACTTCCAGAAGCCCCTGCCTTGATGTCGGGTGCACTAATTTTTTGTCAGGCAGAGCACAAGGTGGCTAGTGTCAACATATCCCTTTGGTTATGGTGGTTAAGGACATGCTCAGTGGCCTCGAGAATGTTGTGTATGTTCTCTGGAGTACAAGAGGATGGGTACAAGTAGGACCTCTCTTCCGTGGAAGGAATTTGCTATTAGGGTACCCTGATCTAGTTCCTCCTGGTGTTTGGCTGATCTCTTCCACTTTAGATATTTGGTTTGTATGATCTGACAAGTTTTGAAATAAGAACAGGCATCGAACTAAGGTATTATTTCTGATTATTGCAGATCTTGTATACTTGTTTAAAGCATAGCTCATAGACTCTGCTGCTAGGCACTATGCCTCAATTGCTAGGGTTTGGGGGGGGGGGGGGGGTTTGCTTTGTATAACCATATTATTTATTTGTATGTTTATGTTTAGCAATATTTGTGTTTTCTCATCTATGTTATTGTCATTCTATGATTTCTAGCAGTGGACAGAGTATATAAAGTGTATGGATAATGTCAGCCAATATGGTTTGTGTATACAGTGCCTTGAAAAAGTATTCATACCCCTTGAACTTTTCCACATTTTTTTCACGTTACACCCACAAACTTAAATGTATTTTTTGATACTTTATGTGATAGATCACTGCAAAAGGTGCACCACAATAGTATGCAACTGACAATACAAGGCTAAACCCTCACACTGATGTTAAAAAATGAGATTTTAGCCAATATATTCCTGTCAGGAACATATCGGAGCCCGAGACCCCCGCCAAGGTACAGTGGCGGAAATAATTATTTGACCCCTCACTGATTTTGTAAGTTTGTCCAATGACAAAGAAATGAAAAGTCTCAGAACAGTATCATTTCAATGGTAGGTTTATTGTAACAGTGGCAGATAGCACATCAAAAGGAAAATCGAAAAAATAACTTTAAATAAAAGATAGCAACTGATTTGCATTTCATTGAGTGAAATAAGTATTTGAACCCTCTAACAAAAAAAGACTTAATACTTGGTGGAAAAACCCTTGTTTGCAAGCACAGAGGTCAAACGTTTCTTGTAATTGATGACCAAGTTTGCGCACATTTTAGGAGGAATGTTGGTCCATTACTCTTTGCAGATCATCTCTAAATCCCTAAGGTTTCGAGGCTGTCTCTGTGCAACTCTGAGCTTGAGCTCCCTCCATAGGTTTTCGATTGGATTAAGGTCCGGAGACTGACTAGGCCACTCCATGACCTTAATGTGCTTCTTCTTGAGCCACTCCTTTGTTGCCTTTGCTGTATGTTTTGGGTCATTGTCGTGCTGGAACACCCATCCACGACCCATTTTCAGTTTCCTGGCAGAGGGAAGGAGGTTGTCGCTCAGGATTTCATGATACATGGCTCCGTCCATTTTCCCGTTTATGCGAATAAGTTGTCCTGTGCCCTTAGCAGAAAAACACCCCCAAAGCAAAATGTTTCCACCCCCATGCTTGACGGTGGGGACGGTGTTTTGGGGGTCATAGGCAGCATTTTTCTTCCTCCAAACACAGCGAGTTGAGTTAATGCCAAAGAGCTCTATTTTGGTCTCATCAGACCACAGCACCTTCTCCCAGTCACTCTCTGAATCATTCAGGTGTTCATTGGCAAACTTCAGACGGGCCTGCACATGTGCCTTCCTGAGCAGGGGGACCTTGCGAGCCCTGCAGGATTTTAATCCATTGCGGTGTAATGTGTTTCCAATGGTTTTCTTGGTGACTGTGGTCCCTGCTAATTTGAGGTCATTAACTAACTCCTCCCGTGTAGTTCTAGGATGCTTTTTCACCTTTCTCAGAACCATTGACACCCCACGAGGTGAGATCTTGCGTGGAGCCCCAGAGCGAGGTCGATTGATGGTCATTTTGTGCTCCTTCCATTTTCGAACAATCGCACCAACAGTTGTCACCTTCTCTCCCAGCTTCTTGCTAATGGTTTTGTAGCCCATTCCAGCCTTGTGCAGGTCTACAATTTTGTCTCTGACATCCTTGGACAGCTCTTTGGTCTTTCCCATGTTGGAGAGTTTGGAGTCTGCTTGATTGATTGATTCTGTGGACAGGTGTCTTTTATACAGGTGACTAGTTAAGACAGGTGTCCTTAATGAGGGTGACTAATTGAGTAGAAGTGTCTAACCACTCTGTGGGAGCCAGAACTCTTAATGGTTGGTAGGGGTTCAAATACTTATTTCACTCAATGAAATGCAAATCAGTTGCTATCTTTTATTTAAAGTTATTTTTTCGATTTTCCTTTTGATGTGCTATCTGCCACTGTTACAATAAACCTACCATTGAAATGATACTGTTCTGAGACTTTTCATTTCTTTGTCATTGGACAAACTTACAAAATCAGTGAGGGGTCAAATAATTATTTCCGCCACTGTATCTCAGTGTAGCTCGGGACCTACTGCTAACCTACCTATAGTGTGTGAACACTGTCCGATAGGTGCCAAGGTCCGACTCACAGCCAAACTCCCACATACCTCCAAAGTAAGATCACTAATACAATGGAAGGAGGGAGGAGGCTGCGAGCCCCACCTATAGCAGGCCATGTCACACAGGCTACCAGGTGCACCAGAATGTTACCAACGATAAGTGTCCGCACATTCAATACATATCGAGAAAAATCACAGAAAAGAGTGGCCTAACTTTATGTGATAGACCAACACAAAGTAGCAAGTGTGTGTGAAGTGATAGGAAAATGATACATGGTCTTTAACATTTTTAATAAATATAAATCTGGAAAGTGTGGCGTGCATTTGTATTCAGCCCCCTGAATCAATTACAGCTGCAAGTCTTTTACAGTCTGTCTATACCAGCTCTTGCCCATTCTTCTTTGCAAAATAGCTCAAGCTCAGTCATATTGGATGGAGAGCATCTGTGAACAGCAATTTGCAAGTCTTGTCACAGATTCTCAATGGGATTTAGGTCTGGACTGTGACTGGACCATTCTAACACATGAATATGCTTTGATCTTAACCATTCCATTGTAGCTCTGGCTGGATGTTTAGGGTCGTTGTCCTGTTGGAAAGAGAACCTCCTCCGTAGTCTCAAGTCTTTTGCAGCCTCTAACAGGTTTTCCTCCAGGATTGCCATGTATTTAGCCCTATCGATCTTCCCATCAATTCTGACCAGCTTCCCAGTCCCTGCTGAAGAAAATCATTCCCACAGCATAATGTTGCCACCGCCATGTTTCACACTGGGGATGGTGTGTTCAGGGTGATGTGCAGTGTTTTGCATTTAGTGCCAAAAAGTTCAACTTTGGTCTCATCTGACCAGAGCACCATCCTCTACGTGTTTGCTATGTCCCCTACATGGCTTGTGGCAAACTGCAAACAGGACTTCTTATGGCTTCCTTACAAAAAATGTCTTTCTTCTTGCCACTCCCATAAAGGTCAGATTTGTGGCGTACACAACTAATAGTTGTCCTGTGGACAGATTCTCCAACCTGAGCTGTGGATCTCTGCAGCTCCTCCAGAGTGACCATGGACCTCTTGACTGCTTCTCTAATTAGTGCTCTCCTTGCCTGGGCTGTCAGTTTAGATGAACGGCCATGTCTTGGTAGGTTTGCAGTTGTGCCATACTCCTTCCATTTTCGGATGATGGATAGAGAGTGCTCTGTGAAATGTTCAGAGCTTGGGATATTTTTTTATAACCTAACACTGCTTTACCCTTTTCCACAACTTTATCCCTGACCTGTCTGATGTGTTCCTTGGTTTTCATGATGCTGTTTGATCAATAATATTCACTTACAAACCTCTGAGGCCTTCACAGAACAGCTGTAGTTATACTGAGAATAAATTACACACAGGAGGACTCTATTTACTAATTAGGTGACTTCTAAAGGCAATTAGTCACACTGTGTGTAAAACAAATGCACACCACACTTTTCAGATTTTTATTTATTAAAACATTTTGAAAACTATGTATTTCTTTTCACTTCTCACATACTTGCTACTGTGTATTGGTCTATCAAATAAAATCTCAATAAAATACATTTAAGTTTGTGGGTGTAAGTGACAAAATTTGGAAAAGTTCAAGGGGTATGAATACTTTTTCAAGGCAGCGTATAAGGCTAGTTTTACACCTTTGGTGTGAATTTTGTTGGGCTGTTCCGGCAAACAATGCTGGGAATCGTCCAGACACAACCGTGGCATGAAACGGTTTGTGTCTGGCTGACCCTCCGCCTTGTCTGCCGGAATTCCGCCGGATCTCCAACTGACCCCATTATACTTAATAGGGCCGGCGGGCATCTGGATCTGGTGAATTCCGGCAGACTGTTCCCTGCTGCAACACTGCGGTTGTGAAACTAGCCTAAGGTGTTCTGTGTGATATTTATGATGCTGGACTAGCACGTAGCTTTCACTTGTTTTATTTTATTATACTATTGTTTCATCTCTGTTATGTTATAAATTACGCAAATGTTTTTTTCTGGCCATTTTTTAATTTGTCCCAGGAGATGATGGGCTGCTGTTATTTTGGGGTTACGCTGTATTTCGAGGGTCGGGTAGAGCAGACATATCCATTATGACTGTGTTGGGGGCTCAGCTTTGTCGGTTTTTAGCAGTAATTGTCTGTAATAGTTTATCGATGTGTCATCAGCGGCACTGCCGGCCTTGTGTCTTGTCTTCTATTGACTTTCTTCCTTTGGATAAATCTCCCACAGGGACTAAGATTAGAAAATCTCTCTCACCTGAGACCATCCCCCTCCCGGAGCTCCTCCGACCAAGAGCCTCAAGGTCATAAGTTACCTGTGTTACCCCACGAGTAGATAAACTGGAAAAATGTCACGTCTGGCAGGCACTGACAAGATGTATGTAATAAAGTGTGATGTTTAGGAAGGAAATTTACGGGTATATGCACATGGTGCAAATAACGTGTGGATTTTCTGCGCAGATTTTCGTAATACAGTACCGCCTAAGTAGATAAACTACATTTGTAGTCGGATTCATCATTGCAACAAAAAGGTTGCAAGTCACCCCAAAAAGTCGGAAACCTCAATTATAAATGTGGTTACACTTTAAGCTGAAAAATACATAGGTGTTCCGTGCGACAAATGTAACAAACGACGTGCAATATTTTGTAAATCTGTTGCAAAATAAACACACTCCAAAAAAGTGAGACCAAAAAGTAGTTTTGTAATAGGAGTTAGGCTGCCTTCACAAGCGGCAGACTTTGTTGCAGAAGATTTCTGGGATCCCAATAGGGCTGTTTTTTGCTAGAAGCACATCATCTTCTGCACAGAGGAATGGAAGTGATTTTCAGTCGCCCAAATTTTCTGTAACAGAAGCTGTCACATGTGAAGGCGCGCTTGGGCTAGGTTCACACAGAGTTTTTTCTGCGCTGAAAAAAGCTGGATGCAGAATCTACTTCAGGGTTCTTCGTGTTTTTCTTGGATGCCTTTTTTTTTATTCCAAAGTGGTTTTTGATGCGTTTTTTGATGTGGGTTTTCATCCTGCCCATTTCAATGGGAACAAAAATGTCATTTCTTTTTTCTGTGGCATGAACGTCATATGAATTAACAGTTTAAAGGGAACCTGTCACCGGGGTTAATTTGCATATGTATCAAATCGTGTTTTTTTACACAATAAAAGCACACAGAGCTATGGGGACTGGGTATTGCGGATGTGCTAGTGGCCGTCTAACAACCCATGTCCTCAGCTCTATATACAAAATCCCGGTGACAGGTTCCCTTTAAGGCTACATGCACACGACCGTGTGCCTTCCGCAATTTGCGGAACGAAACGGGCGGCCCATTGTAGACATGCCTATTCTTGTCCACAAAACGGACATGCTATATTTTTTTTGCGGGACCACGGAACGGTGCAACGGATGCGGACATCACACGAAGTGCTGTCCGCATCTTTTGCGGCCCCATTGAAGTGAATGGGTCCGCATCCAAGCCGCAAAAACGGCGGCTCGGATGCGGACCAAAACAACGGTCGTGTGCATGAGGCCTAATTCAATGGAGGTGAATTGCAAGCATTTTAAGTGCGGTTTGTGGGCACAGAATCCACGCCAAAATCCAGTGTGAACATACCTTTAAGGTAATTTTTTTTATGATTGGATGTTACTCATTTTTGGCTGAAAATCTTTTTTTCAATTTGCCTTTATTAAAAATATTAAGCCGTTCTGTCACAAAGGGTTAACTGTGTGAACTGTACTTTCACTTTGTGCCGGTCATCTAATAAACCTTATCTTTAAACTACTGAGAGGTCATAAACACTATTTAAGCCACATTCTTATCAGTAAGATAAGAACTGCGCTATAATGAGTGTCTAGGAGGTCAGAGAGCAGAGATAAGGAGTCTGTGGGCTCCTGGTCTGACGGAAAAGACAGAAAATCCAAAGAGTGCTTCTAGAGCATTTCAGCTCTGTACAGAAAAAAGGACGCCGTATTTTTAATAAAGACCAATTAAAAAAATTATTTTTAGCTCCAAAGGAGTACAATGCAATAATTTTAAAACGTTGACCTAAAACGTGTACATAGCCTTTAAGGCATCGCCCCATTTATCAAACAGGGATTTTTGGATTTTGATTTTTAGTAAAATGGTTTTGCCAGTTTCTACATCAAGTATTAACTAAATAATATTATAGGCAATAGGCGACCAACAGGAAAGTAACGTTTAACTATTAAAGTGTTGTCGCTAAAATATAACTTTTATTCAAATGATTAAAAGATGTGGGTATTTTCAACTACATGTATAGATAAAAAACATATAGACCGTCCTAGGTGGCGTAATCACCAGGTGTGAGTATATTGTCAGCCAATCAGACCACAACCTAGGACTGTGTATATTACCAAGGGAGAAGGAGGGTGACTGCAGGTCAGGGGGGTGGACTTATTGTAGTAAGCGCTCCTCCACCTACCCCCAACATACAACAAGTCACCCAGAAACAATTTCTATTGGTCTGCAAACCCTTGTCTATAGCTGATACAACTGGCTACATAAATGTGTCACTTCTTATATTAAGGCTCTCCCCTATCTCAATCAGGGTAAGTAGCCTGACTTAAAGACGCTTAGAGGTGAGGGACTATGGCTAAGACACCCATCACCAAGACTACTACTAGGCCAGTGCAATATAAGTGCTAATGTCCAGCCAACCAATCTGCCTCCATATTCCTTACTGGTGCCAGGGAAAGTTGCACTTGAAATCAGCTGCCATTAAATGTTCTACGTTGCACTTAGTATAAGAGACTTATGCATTTAACTCTGGCCTCATTCTTCACTATTGCTTTTCCGCTGCACCAGTCCCCAAGGAGCTATGGCCTGATGGAGTGACCGTGACTTCATTAGGGCCACTACCACTCCTATCCTCTGCGCCAGCTCCTGCGAGACTCACTGCCCTCACATTAAGAGAATGTGGGCCGCGTGTGTATGTCGGATGCTCAGTACCAGGAAAGAAATGTTTTAATTTTGCCACCAATTTGCGACTTTTTGCTGATTGACATCCCCCTCACCACTTTTGAAAAGTGGTGTAATAGTGGTAGTTAATTAGTATCATGCTAGATTTATCATTGCGACTTTAAAAAAAAAAAAAGTTACAGAATCCCTCGAATTGGGGGCGGTGTAGGAAAAACAGAGAAGCATTTGTAGATGGCTTAAAAAGTAACCAAATTTAACAAGCATTGTGTGACTTTTTTAATAAATTTGACATACCTTTCGCAAAGTCAAATCAAAGCAAAAGTCCCATCATGATACATCCTTCCCCGGTGATCAGCTCAGAGGATTCCACCACCTGACCCTTTCTTAATTCATTACATTGTAGAACATTGTCACCTTGTGGTCATTAGTTGTACTGCACCTGCCTGAGCTCCTTAGTTGGAATATGCTGAAACCAATGATTGTCCTAATCTAGGCTTGGCAGATTAAGCGCAGCAAATTATGGAAATGGCACTATAATTTTTTCTGCTATTTTGGCTAACAGCAGCGGTGATGTCTTTACCAGTCCATGCATCAGAAATGGAAATCTACACCCAATGTGAGCCGGTGCAGATCTGCACTATAGTAAATGATAAAAAATCTTCAGGATTAACAGTGCCCCCTCCACCTGACCAGACCCACGTTTATTAGTAAAAGTTGGTGTATGGCGTGCGCCAAAGCCTGAGACTTCTACAAGTCTCATAAACGGTTTATTGAATTCCCTTTGTATACCTGCAGCACCAGATCTATCACTAATGGGGGCCACATGTGGAGGTCGGGGACCGATGTATTGAGCTGTTCTCCATACAGTGTGCGGGGAGGACTGCAGTGTATCAGAATAGCAGAGACCACTTGGGGGGCGCGCGGTGGGACATAAAAAGTTTGAATCGGCTGCTCAGAATTCTTGAAGGCCAGATGGCGTTCACTTGAGTGAGGTGTCACTTGCGTCAGTTGGGGGTGGAGGGGACTTGGAGTTGGTGGTGATTGTGCTTCTGGTATTGTAGGGAGGGAGCTAAAAAAGCTCTGGACTCCCCATGTGCAGAAAAAGGTATGTCATTGGGCAGACATCTGTCGAAGTTCATTGTGCTAGGCCGAGGTGGACATACCGCCTGGGCAGCGGGTTTAGCTGCGCAGGGGGTCAAGTGTTGGAGGGGGTTTATTCTTGAATACTAGTAGTGAGCACTTCTGTTATAGGAACGCTCACTAGTCTGCAGGAGGAGAGGAGTAAAGCACTGTACTCACCCCCTCCTCCCTGGACTCCTCCGGGCCGCGCTGCACTGTCCTGACTGCGTACAGCGTCAGAACACACAGCCCGCACTATGACTTAACACTGCACGCAGTCAGGTGACAGTGAAGCGTGGGCCGGAGGAGACCAGCGAGCGGGGACTGCAGGAGAGACCGCCGGACATGGACAGCAGCGGCGAAGTGGGAGAGGTGAGTTTATTTATTTGTTTTGAATCTGATGGAGGTCTGAGCATCTGATATGGGGCCTGAACCAGTATTGTGTTAAGGGGGGTGAGGAGCGGTCCGCCCCGGGTGCCCACTCTCAGGGGGGTGCCAGAGCCCAGAAGCAATGACTGCTTCCTGTCACTCAGCTCCCCGCACTCCGTCTCTCCCACATTGGATGATGAAGCAGGGAGACTTCTCCCTGCTCCACCGTTCAGCCTGCAGGCACAGATCGCGCTGCCAACCTGTGTGGGAGGAGCCTGCACCCCGGATATCTGCATAAGGTCCTCCCACACAGTGCTGCAGAGCGATCTGTGTCTGCAGGGGAGAGAGGACTGAGCTTCAGGAACGGGACAAGGTGAGTATGTACTGTGGGGGTTTTTTGGCACAGAGAGGGCATTTCTACCATGGAGAGGGCACAGAGGGCATTACAACTACAAAGAGGGGACAGAGGGCAATACTACTACAAAGGGGGCACAGAGGGCAATCCTAATACAAATGGGGCACAGAGGGTATTACTACTACAAAGTGGGTACAGAGGGCAATCCTAATACAAATGGGGCACAGAGGGTATTACTACTACAAAGGGGGAATTACAACTATAAATGGGATATAATGGGCATTATAACTATGAAGGGGCAAAATGGGCATTACTACTGTGAAAGAGGCACAATATGCATTACTACTACGAAGGGAGCACAATGGGCATTACTATTATGAATGGGGCACAATGGGCATTATTACTATGAAGGGGTCACAGAGGGCATTACTACTATGAAGGTGGCACAATGGACATTACTACTATGAAGGGGGCACAGATGGCATCATTACTATGAAGGGGGAACAGAGAGCATTACTCCTGTGAAGTGGGTGGGCATAACTGTTATGGGGTACTGAGTGATCATTATTATTGTGAAGGGGGAACAATGGGCATTACTTCTGTGAAGGGGCACAGAGGGCATAATTACTGTTATGGGGGCACAGTGAGGGCATACCTACTCTGAAGGGGCACAGAGAGGGCATTACAACTGTAAAGGGGCCATAGATAGGGCATTAAAACTGTGAGGGGGGCACAATGAGGAAATAACTACTGTAAAGGGGGCACAATGAAGGGATAAGTACTTTAAGGGAGAACAGTGTGGGCGTAACTACTGTGAAAGTTATACAGTGAGGGCATAACTACCTTGAGATGGCACAATATGGGCAAAACTACCGTGAGGGGGCACATATCTGGACAAAACTACTGTGAAGGTTGTACAATGAGGGCAATACTACTGTGAGGGGGTAAAAGTTTTTTAAAGTATTGGGTGGTGCCTGAGAAAGGACCCACCCGGGTGCCAAGCACCCTAGGCACGCCACTGGCCGGAACATCTGATATGGGGGTCTGAGCATCTAATATGAGGGTCTGGGGATCTGATAAGGGGGTCTGAAGATCTGATAGGGGGTCTGAGGATCTGATGTTGCGGTTTGATTTAAGGTATGATCTGGAAGGAAGGGGGGTATTTTTTGTATTGTCACACATTATAAGGGGGTATTTTTGTACTGGTGCACATTGTAAAGAGAATTATTACTACTGGGGGACTAAGGGGAACATAATTACTAGTATGGGCACTATGGGGGCATTATTATTTTTGGGGCACAATAGGGACACTTTTACTATTGGGGGCACTGTTAACACTGACTGCACACTTACAGATAATTATTTCCATGGGTGGGACTTTAGAGAGCACTATTACTGTGGGTGGTACCCTGGCACAGTATCAGCTTAGCGCAATTATTATGGACACACTGTTAGTGTCAGAAATACTATTACCTGGGCACAGTTATTTTTATTTTGTTTTTGTTATTTTATTTATCGTCTTTTTGGCTGTGACGCTCTGCACTGCGATTGGACAGCGCTACAGCCAGGGAGAAGGAACTCCCATTGAGAAAAAGGGCAGTCTCCTCCTCCCTGCTCCGATAGTAGTAATTATCATACAGCGCGGGAGACGGTAACGAGGGCCACAGCGGGCGAACGGAGCGGCGCCCAGATATAATAGTAAGTGCAGGGAGATCCCTGGGTGCCACTCTACATGTCCTGCTACTTAGTTAACAAAGTCCGGACACATGAAAGGTCCTCTTTAATACAGTTTTTCAGGCCAGGCCCCTTCACATACAGTGCGGCGCCGGCAACATTGGGGGCCCGGGCCAGGCCTGTCCATCATCATCCTTTCATCGTCCATCCATGTCTGTGCCCGCTGCCTGTGTGACACCCTCGCCCTTGTCAGCGAAGCCCCTGGCCCCTGTCTGTGCCTCTCTGGCTCTTTCAGCACAGCTCCTGACCCTTATCTGCACCTATCCGCCCTGGCCTGTGGCCCCCAGGCCACTGTCTGCGCCTCCCTGGCCCCTGTCTGCACCTTCCTGGCCCCTGTCTGCGCCCCTGGGCCCTGACCCTTATCTGTGCCCCCCCGGCATTTGTCTGCGCTCCTGGCCCCTGTCTGCGCCTTCCTGGCCCTTGTCTCTGCCCCCTTGGCCCCTGTGTGCGCCACCCTGGCCCTCTCTGTGCCCCCCTGGCCCCTGTCTGCACCTCCCTGGCCCTTGTCTGCGCCCCTGGCCCTTATCTGCGCCCCCATGGCCCTGGCCTGTGCCCCCCTGGCCCCTGGCTGCACCTCCCTGGCCCCTGGCTGGGCCCTGGCCCTTATCTGTGCCCCGTCCCTGTCCCTTGTCTGCGCCGCTGGCCCTGGCCTGTGCCCCCCTGGCCCCTGGCTGCACCTCCCTGGCCCCTGGCTGTGCCTCTGGGCCCTGTCCCTTATCTATGCCCCCTCCCTGACCCTTGTCTGTGCCCCTGGCCCTTATCTGTGCCCCACCTGGCCCTTGTCTGCGCCCCTGGCCCTTATCCGTGCCCCTACTGGCCTTTGTCTGCGCCACTGTCCCCTGTGTGCACCTCCCTGGCCCTTGTCTGTGCCCCCTTGGCCCCTGTCTGCTCCCCCCCTGCTTCCTGTTCTGCCATCTACTACTGCTTATTTTGTTACTCTTATATATGCAGAGGGTGTGCGCTTATATGTGCCATAATAAGCACTAGTACATGGCGGAACAGCGGGCAGAAAGGGGAGGCTGCCATGTACTGCAAGCTATAGACAGTATCACCCCTCTTCCCAATGTTTTATATAAAGATAAATAAACACAAAAAGTCTTCACTATTAATATAAAAATACTAAAAACATGGTTTTGGTGACTACACCCCCCCCCCCCCACAACACACACACACACACACCAAACAAACAAAAAATGTAATAAGGGCACATGCACACGACCATATGCCCTGTGAGACATTCGGTCCTTGAGCGGGCCATATGTCCTGGAGCGGCATTGATCGTGAGCACGGGGGCACACAGCTTCATAGATTACTAAACGCACATAACCTATGATGCTGTGCGCTCCTGTGCACACGATCAATGCCGCTCTGGGACATATGGCCCGCTCATGGACCGTATGTCTCGGAGGGCACACGGGTGTGTGCATGGGCCCTAACAATAATCAAAAAATGGTACCAATAACTCTACAGTTCACCCACAAAAAAGTCCTCATAAAAAAATATGAAAAGTTATGGCTGTCAGAAAATGGTGATACAAAGAAAAAACTTTTTTCTCAAAGGTTTTATTTTATTCCCTTCTCCAGAGGCTTTTTTCCCTTTTGCATTTTCGTTTTGTGCTTTCCACCTTCCCAGAGCCTTAACTTTTTTTATTTTTCCGTTGACATAGCTGTATGTAGGGCTTGTTTTTAGCAGGACAAGTTGTACTTTCCAACGCAACCATTTAATATTGCATAAAATGTAGCTGGAAGTTGTAAAAAATTCCAAAGGTGGTGGAATTGGAAAAAAAACAACTTTGCCACAGTTTTACAGTTTTTTATTTTTTTCACTTGTGATCTTGATTCTCCAGGTCAGTATAAATCTGGCAGATAACACATATGTATAGTATTTTTTTTGCATTTTGATACTGGAAAAAAATAAAAAAATTTAAACTTTTTTTTTTTTTTTGCCATTTTCGGACCTCTATAAGCTTTTTGTAGTTAACTAGCATTGGAGTCTATAATGATTTTACTAGTTTCCTATCGAGCCCGGGTACAGACAGGGGCTCCGTAGGAAACACTGTGCAGCAGCCTCCTGTCATTCACTATGACAGGGGCTGCCGTACACAAGCTCCGGCCCCTCTGACTGCCACACAGGGGAATCCGGAGCATTGCCAGAAGCGCGTATTGAAAAAAAGGACTATGTAAATTAAAAAGTTCCTGATCTTGGAGGCAAAGGAGAAAATAAAAAAATAAAAAATTAAGTATTAAAGGGGTTGTGTAATCTTAGACATTGGTGGCATGTTGCTACAAAATGCCACCAATGTCAGTTAGGTGCGGGTCCCACCTGTGGGGCCCACACTTATCTCTATAACGAAACACCAAAACGAAAAATAGCAATGCGCACTGCTCAGGTCATGTCTAGGATTCGATGACTTTCTTACCCTCATCTTACATGTTCTACCTCTTGGGCTAATAGTATATTACAAAAGATTTTTTTCTACCTTCTAGATTTCATTGCTTGGAGCAGTGGGTCGGCAGAACTTGAAGAGGAGAAGAGCACGTCAGTGAAGACTGCAGTCCAGTGAGAACGATCCCAACAAGGGTGAGTACGGCTGGCTTCAGTGCTGTGGACCCGAGAGTCTTCGTCTCAGCCTCTACATCTAAGTAAAATTAGAGGAGGAGAAGGCTGGACTTCCATGGCATCCGGCACTGGCCGCCAAGCTACAACTGTAAGCCGTGTACCGGGGTGGGCTCCCCAGGATACAGCGAAGTCACAGACAAGAAAAGCGACACTGACACCAGCTTTATATGCAAGAACGGAAACTTTACTTTGACAATAGTAATAACACAAGTATAAACAGACAGAGTAATACCCCAGGCCCACAGTCACCGTCCCTGTCCGAGGGACAGGCCTAGCTCGTTGTCGCACACAACAGAGCCTGCATGTCGTTCTGTGCCGCGACAGAGGACACCCCTAACCGGTGGCAGACGCAGCAGAGCCTGCAAGTCAATTACTGCGCTGCAGTCCAGTACAGTGAGGCCTAACAAAATATATAACCCTATCTAACTAATACAAGGCCTAGGCTAGTCTCTGTTACTTCAGGCGCCACACAATATAATGCAATCAGTAACCAGGTGTACTGACCTGCGTCTGTTCTGGGCCCGAGGATGCCGCTTCCCGGGATGACCACCAACCTCTCAGCAACCGTGCGGCCTTGCTTGATAATAAGGCTTCTTGTCCACACACTGAAAATGGTCTTCCTGGAACAATCTCTCTTTCAAAGAGCTGGATCCAGTAAGGGGACAACAGCTACTCTTCTTCCTCTGCGTGTCCATTCACTGCCGGACATCCGCAAGCCAGGATTGAATCGGATTCAGTCTCTCACAGCACAATCCTTCCATCATGTCAGATCAGCACTTACTGGTTCACTCAGAAACAGCCTGCATGAGTCATCATCTTTTTTGCATATGCAAATACCAGAGTGTGCTAGTTGTAGCTGCAAAACAGTGGCCTCTAGTGCCCAATATGCCAAATTACAGTCTCAATACAATTTAGGCATAAACATTATACAGGCAGAGCTGTTCCACAATCTCACACACCGAGTGGGACTTGGAATGTGCAGGGTGTTGGAGGAGGGCAGCACAGACTACTAAGAGAATCTCCTTAAAGGCTTTGTCTGTTTTTTCTTCTATTCATGACCTATCCAGATGGGTGGGAGGAGGGGGCGACTCCCGACACCCCCCGATCAGCTGTTTGAAGAGAAGGCAGCACTCATACAAGCGCTGCCTTCTCATTATTAACCTGCTTACCGACTGCAGTGAAGGGCAATGTAATTGCAACTATGGCATCCCCATTCACTTCTCTGGGACATTACCCTACTACTCACTTGGACGGGAAAGAGCTGTCCCATTGAAGTGAATACAGTTGTGAGGGCAAGCAGGCAAACAATGAGGAGAAGGCAGTGCTTGTATGAGCGCTGCTTTCTCTTCAAACAGCTGATCGGCGGGGGGGGCTGATGTCGGACCCACACTGATCTGATATTGATTGCCCTTTCTTGAGAATGGCTCATCAATAGAAAAAAAGCTGAAAACCCCTTTAAGGAAATGATCTGCTTTTGTGAAACTGATAACCGATCTGGATAGGACATCCACATTAGAGCTCATGCACACAATAGAATTTTTCCCCCATGTCCATTAGTTTTTTTTTTTAGGCCTGTATGTATAACCATTCACTACAATGGGCCTGCAAAAATGGAAATGACACAAAGTGCATTACATGCCTGTATGTCCGGATGGCGGTCCAATGGGAAAGTATAGGAAATTTCTGCAGGAGCCAAAAATAAAGGACGGCACGCCCTAGGGCAGAATCAGTGTTTTGCGTTTTTTTTTTAACTGATTGTAAAATGGGTTTAAAAAAAAAGTCGGCTTCGGTACTGACTGTTACCTTGGTTCTAAAGCCAGATACCTTCAGATGCCTGTTTAAAATCTAATTTAAGTTCAATAATCAAATGTGGGATAAAAACAATAATAAAAGTGCTACAAAAGAGTCGATGGACTTTAGATTTGCATTTATTACCCAATTCAACACACCTGTGGGCCCCTTAGGCTGGGTTCACACTTGAGCGTTTTACAGCGCGTTAGAACGCGCTGAAAAACGCCCTACGCTCAAACAAGTTCTTGAGCTTCTTTGGGGCGTTTTGACGCGCGTTTGTGGCCATAGGACACTGCAGTCAATCACACAAACGCGCGTCAAACGGGCGATTACTATTGCAAAAAAAACGCGCATAAAAACGCGCGACAAAAACGCGCGTTAAACGCGCATATCAAATACGCTCAGGTCTGAACCCAGCCTTAAAGAATTCTCTGTACAAGAATTGGTATACTTAAAAAAAAATGACCCTGTATTAGGGCCGGTTCTTCCTGATTGACCTTCTGTTATATATCGCAGAGCCTCGAATATACGAGACACATTGGTCCACAGCTTTATTTCTACCAAACCAGTGAAAAAATTAAAAAAAACAGTTCACATGGTGCGGTTTCTGTATAGCCTGCAGGAACCGCACCAGAGAGGACAAAAAAATTAAAAATGTACAACTCGCTATTTCAAAAGCGGGTGTGCTACATAGGGTAAAAGGTGAGATGTCATGCGAAAAAATGGGAGTAGTCTATTTTTACTGGAGATCCGGTGTGGGCTCCAGTACGTAGGCAGGACTCTCCGCAAGCTCAAAACACGAATACAAGAGCATATTGGCAATATCCAAAAAGGTTTGGAAAATCATAGTGTCCCCACTCCACTTCAAATTACATCATAATAAAAACCCGAATGGTTTGAAATTAATGGGATTAGAAAAAGTAAGTTCGAACTGGTGTGGGGGAGGGGGGGGGGGTCGGGGGATCCAGTATTTGATATAAATCGCAAAGAAGTGGGGTGAATATTTAAAATGGACACCTTGAAACCAGGCGGACTGAATATTGCTGAGGACATGGGTTGCTAGATGGCCGCTAGCGCATCCACAATACCCAGTCCCCATAGCTCTGTGTGCTTTTATTCTGTAAAAAAACAACGATTTGATACATATGCAAATTAATATAAAAGAGTCATATCTTACTTGCGTGACCAGAGAAGAGTCATATTTTCAAGCTCTGACTCATCTCAGGTTAATTTGCATATGTATCAAATCGGTTTTTATACACAATAAAAGCACACAGAGCTATGGGGACTGGGTATTGCAGATGTGCTAGCGGCCATCTAGCAACCCACGTCCTCAGCTCTATACACAAAATCCCGGTGACAGGTTCCCTTTAAGCCCTGCTTTGTCGAGTAGGCAAAGCTTGTGGACCGTCTCTTGTATATTCGCTCTGACAAAGAGGGATTCAATAGATATTCGATTTAATATGTATTAACTGAACAGAAGAACCGATGTGAAACTTTGACCAGTTGGACGGGTGTGGGATTTAATTGGATGAAAATGGACACGTGATCGGACTGTGTGGACAGGTGACCTTCTTATGAATGAAAAGAGGCGTTCACCTAGGTATCATGTGACTAGGGTAATAGGAGTTGTAGAATGTCATTGGATGAAAGCGACCATGTGATCGGAGGAAGTGTCATATGACCATTTTATCAATGGAAAGGGTGGTTACTTGGAATGGAAAGGAGAATGATTGCATTTTTGCGATTTAATAAGAAAAGGAATGTGGTATATTATCCCATTTTATTTTCGAGAGATTGTATATGCTGATTTTATCGATTTATGTAATGCATGTTATTGTTGGAAAAGATTCTTATTGTTTTAAAGTATATGTTGTAACCTCAAAAAAGAAAAGGGGGCGTGCTTTATGCACTACCCTTAAATACCACCCCTGAAAGGGGTGGTATTATCGCCCCCTGACGAAGCTGACTGGCGAAACCTAGGTCGGGTGCTACACGAGGAACCACTATATGGTTTTATGCTTTTACAATTCACTCTCTTGTGAGTATATTAAAAATCCTTGGGAAATATATCCTTGTGGAACTTCACTATTGTGCGCCAAATTTTCATTACAGAGGTTTGGATGTCCTTTGGTGCATCCACCCCTGAATTTATTGTGTGGCTGCATTGTGAGAAGCTTGGAAAGCTGATATACCTCTGACCTGACGGACTTTTATGTATTGGGCAGCGCGACCACCATTACCTATTCGACTGTGGAGGTCACTGTTATTAAATGGGAAAGCTATATGAAGGTCCCTGTTAAAGGGGCAGTCACTGTAAAAGTCACTGTTAAAGGGGCAGCCACTGTGAAAGTCACTGTTAAAGGGGAGGCCAATGTGAAAGTCTCTGTTAAAGAAGCGGCCACTGTGAAAGTCACTGTTAAAGGGACGGCCACTGTTAAAGTCACTGTTAAAGGGGCGGTCACTGTGAAAGTCACTGTTAAAAGGGCAATCACTGTGAAAGTCACTGTTAAAGGGGAGGCCACTGTTAAAGGGGCGGGCACTGTGAAAGTCACTGTTAAAGGGGCGGTCACTGTGAAAGTAACTGTTAAAGGGGCAGTCACTGTGAAAGTCACTGTTAAAGGGGCGGTCACTGTGAAAGTCACTGTGAAAGTCACTGTTAAAGGGGCAGTCACTGTGAAAGTCACTGTTAAAGGGATGGTCACTGTGAAAGTCACTGTTAAAGGGGCAATCACTGTTGAAGGGGTGGTCATTGTGAAAGTCACTGTTAAAGGGGCGGTCACTGAGAAAGTCACTGTTAAAGAGGCGGTCACTGTGAAAGTCACTGTTAAAGAGGCGGTCACTGTGAAAGTCACTGTTAAAAAGGCTGTCACTGTGAAAGTCACTGTTAAAGGGGCGGTCACTGAAAGTCACTGTTAAAGGGGCGGTCACTGAAAGTCACTGTTAAAGGGGCGGCGACTGTGAAAGTCACTGTTAAAGGGGCAGTCACTGTGAAAGTCACAGTTAAAGGGATGGTCACTGTTAAAGGGGCGGTCACTGTGAAAGTCACTGTTAAAGGGGCGGCCACTTCAAAAATCTCTGTTAAAGGGGCGGCCACTGTGAAAGTCACTGTTAAAGGGGCGGCCACTGCGAAAGTCACTGTTAAAGGGGCGGTCACTGTGAAAGTCACTGTTAAAGGGGCGGCCACTGTTAAAGGGGCGGTCACTGTGAAAGTCACTGTAAGTCACTGTGAAAGTCACTGTTAAAGGGGCGGTCACTGTGAAAGTCACTGTCAAAGGGGCGGGCACTGTGGAAGTCACTGTTAAAGGGGCAGCAGTGTGAAGGTCACTGTTAAAGGTGCAGGCACTGTTAAGGTCATTGTTAAAGGGGCAGGCACTGTGGAGGTCAATGTTAAAGGGAGGGACACTGTGGAAGTCAATATTAAAGGGGCGGGCACTGTGGACGTCATTGTTAAAGGTGCGGGTACTGTAGAGGTCACTGTTATGGGGAAACTGTCGATATCTTTTTACGACACACGGAAACATAAAATGAAATATATGTAATATACCCGTACGAAGCCGGGTCCTTCTGCTGGCATATATATATATATATATACACTCACCTAAAGAATTATTAGGAACACCTGTTCTATTTCTCATTAATGCAATTATCTAGTCAACCAATCACATGGCAGTTGCTTCAATGCATTTAGGGGTGTGGTCCTGGTCAAGACAATCTCCTGAACTCCAAACTGAATGTCAGAATGGGAAAGAAAGGTGATTTAAGCAATTTTGAGCGTGGCATGGTTGTTGGTGCCGGTCTGAGTATTTCACAATCTGCTCAGTTACTGGGATTTTCACGCACAACCATTTCTAGGGTTTACAAAGAATGGTGTGAAAAGGGAAAAACATCCAGTATGCGGCAGTCCTGTGGGCAAAAATGCCTTGTGGATGCTTGAGGTCAGAGGGGAATGGGCCGACTGATTCAAGCTGATAGAAGAGCAACATTGACTGAAATAACCACTCGTTACAACCGAGGTATGCAGCAAAGCATTTGTGAAGCCACAACACGCACAACCTTGAGGTGGATGGGCTACAACAGCAGAAGACCCCACCGGGTACCACTCATCTCCACTACAAATAGGAAAAAGAGGCTACAATTTGCACGAGATCACCAAAATTGGACTGTTGAAGACTGGAAAAATGTTGCCTGGTCTGATGAGTCTCGATTTCTGTTGAGACATTCAAATAGTAGAGTCCGAATTTGGCGTAAACAGAATGAGAACATGTATCCATCCTCTGATGGCTACTTCCAGCAGGATAATGCACCATGTCACAAAGCTCGAATCATTTCAAATTGGTTTCTTGAACATGACAATGAGTTCACTGTACTAAAATGGCCCCACAGTCACCAGATCTCAACCCAATAGAGCATCTTTGGGATGTGGTGGAACGGGAGCTTCGTGCCCTGGATGTGCATCCCTCAAATCTCCATCAACTGCAAGATGCTATCCTATCAATATGGGCCAACATTTCTAAAGAATGCTATCAGCACCTTGTGGAATCAATGCCACGTAGAATTAAGGCAGTTCTGAAGGCAAAAGGGGGTCCAACACCGTAATAGTATGGTGTTCCTAATAATTCTTTAGGTGAGTGTATATAGGAAAAGGATGGCATGGCAGCCTGGTCTGGTCTAGATCGTGACTAGCCAAAGGAGTGGGGTTTACACAGGAGGATGGAGTTGCGAAGCACCGGGGGGGGCGGCATACAAAAATTTGCTGTGGGGCCCAGTCACATCTAACTACGTCCCTGGCTACTGGCATTGATCTCCTGGTGTCTGATAGTCTGGGGGCTGGGGACTGCTGTCATTGATACACTGGGAGCTAGGGGCTGCAGGCATTGATCCCCTGGTGTCTGGGCGTTCCTCCTGGGTATATTTTAACACCCTCTATCATTTGTAAAGACTGTATAAGAAGCAGAAGTGATGAAAGCAGAGCAGTCAGAGGCTGCAGAACATCTCCCTGCCTGTCATCAGGTCTGTCCATAATCTTCTCTTTATTACACATGAGAACATTATATAGTATTACAGTATAGCACATTATATTGTTAAGCATTATATAATATTACAGAACAGCACATTATATCAGAGAGCATTATATAGTGTTAGGGTAAAGTGCTCTATATCATTGAACATTATAAAGTATTGCAGTGCAGCATATTATATCGAGGAGCATTGTGACTGCTCTATATCATAGAACATTATATAGTATTACAGTACAGCACATTATATCATAGAGCATTATACATAAGTATGGTAGAGTACACTAAATGAAGGCATTATATAGCACATTATATCAGAGCATAATACAGTAAGTAGCGTACACAATATCATTTATATAGTATGGCAGTAGAATATACTATATTAGGGAGCATTATACAGAATTACATTACAGTACATTATATCAGGAAGCATTATATAGTATTACAGTAACATACACTGTATCAGAGAGCATTATAAAGTATTTTAGTACTGCACACTCTGGCTGAAACATTACATAGTATTACATATAGCACATTATATCAGGGAATGTTAGGTGGTGTTATAAAATACAGCACCGTTTTAATATATCAGGGACCATTATATAGTATTATAGTGGTGCATATAACATACAAGTAGTGATATATAGTATTTTAGTAGAGTACATTATATATATATATATATATATATATATATATATAGGTAAGAAAATCGGACAGCACTCCAAGTAAAAAGCAAATGGTGTTTATTAACCCACGTGGAAGGCAACGTTTCAGCTCATACAAAGAGCCTTTCTTGAGAAAGGCTCTTTGTATGAGCTGAAACGTTGCCTTCCACATGGGTGAATAAACACCATTTGCTTTTTACTTGGAGTGCTGTCCGATTTTCTTACCTATTGCTACGGGGTAAGCAGCTATACCCCTGGACCTAGCACCCGCCAGCTCCATCCAGTGCCGCCATCGTTTTCCTTTTTTATATATATATATATATAGTATTATAGTAGAGCATACTATATCGGGAGTAGTATTATAATACAGTTCATTATAAATGGAAGCATTATATAGTATTAGAGTACAGCACATTATATCAGGGAGCAATATATAGTATTATAGTGCAGTGATATATATTAATATTATTACAGTATATTTATCACAGATTATTATGACATTACAATATACTTTTATATCTAATCTTAGAATGGAGAGCTTCTGGGTATTCTTCACCGTTTTCCTGTTGGGAGGTTCTAACCTGATTTGGTGCCAGTCAGATGATTGCTCCGCTGTCAAAGGACAGGATGGTGTGATGGGTCGACCGGGGAGGGATGGCCGTTCAGGACATAAAGGAGATCGTGGTGATCCAGGTAATATGACAATACCCAACCTTCCATGAAAGGCAAAGTCTAGAGTGCTTGGGCTTACAGGTGGTTTAGTACATGAGGAGATGCTGTGTTTTTGGGGTATTCTAGGACCTTCTTACTTTCACACTAGCGCTTGATCGGATCCGTTCTGAACGGATCCGATCATATTAATGCAGACGGAGGCTCCGTTCAGTACGGATCCGTCTGCATTAATAACTTAGAAAAATTTCTAAGTGCGAAAGTAGCCTGAGCGGATCCGTTCAGACTTTCAATGTAAAGTCAATGGGGGACGGATCCGCTTGAAGATTGAGCCATATGGTGTCATCTTCAAGCGGATCCGTTCCCATTGACTTACATTGTAAGTCTGGACGGATCCGCACGCCTCCGCACGGCCAGGCGGACACCCGAACGCTGCAAGCAGCGTTCAGCTGTCCGCCTGGCCGTGCGGAGGCGAGCGGAGCGGAGGCTGAACGCCGCCAGACTGATGCAGTCTGAGCGGATCCGCATCCATTCAGACTGCATCAGGGCTGGACGGAAGCGTTCTGCTCCGCTCGTGAGCCCCTTCAAACGGAGCTCACGAGCGGACAGCAGAACGCTAGTGTGAAAGTAGCCTAAGGGATCCAGTGTTTTCCTTTATGTGTGATAGGGTTAATGTTAGGGTAAAGGCCCCTTTACATGGGCTGATTAACAGGAGGAGCTCGGGCAGAAGTGGAAACGGGGGGCTGTTTTAGCTCCTGATATCTCCTGATTGGTAGCAGCTAGAAGCTGGCATTCCAGGATTTCATGCAAGACCAAAACGACAGCATTAGCCCAAGATAAGCAGGAGATATCACTGTTAGAAATTGAGTAGGAAATAATTGGGGAAAAACCTGCTTTTACTTTGACTTTCAGCAGCATTCACTGCATCGCAAATTTTAACAGTGATATCTTCCCATGTACTGAAGATATTGGTGTCATTCTGGTATCTACCAGCTTTCAAACAATACAAAGACCTTATCTCTAGCTGCTACCAATCCAGAGATATGACCAGCTAAAGCAGACGCTGCCTCCCCCATCCCCTTCAGTCAGGAGGAGGGTGGGGGCAGTTGGGGAGCTGACAGCCTGCAGGAGGAAAGGAATTAGTGAACCACATATTAGTGAACCACATAATAAAGTTATTTTATTTACGCCAAACGGTGAACGCCATAAACACTGTGAATAAATTACACAAAAAAAGTTTTTTCCCTTAAAAATAAAGTAATAAAAGTTATTTACTGCACTATTTATAAACCCAAAATGGTTCCTGAAAAACCTACAACTAATCCCGCAAAATAAAAAAATTATTTAGAAGAAAAAATTTAAAAGTTTGACCACTGGAACGCAAAGGGGGAAAATATTATTGGTCTTTAAGGCTAAAATTAGTTATGTCACTAAAGGGTTAAAAATGCAATTGTGTCCCCTGCGCCATCAAGATTTACTGCAGACACACATTAAAAATCTACATAAAAGAGGTGACTTTTTGGGAGGCTTTTTCCAATCCTAATGTGACTGTTAGGAGGGGTTTTCTGGGATTTTAATATTGATGACCTATCCTCGGGATAGGTCATCAATATCAGATCTGACACCAATATCAGATCTGACACCAGGCACCCCGCCGATCAGCTGGTTGAAGAGAAGGCCACGCTCCCTTCATTGTTGACCTGCCGTCCCATTCACTTTAATGGGACTGCTCCTTCCTATGCAAGTGAATACTACAGAGCTGTCTCATTGAAGTGAATGGGACGGCTTTTTGTAATTACACCTGCTCGTCACTGCAATGTCGATGGCCAGCAGGGGTGCCGGGTGTTGGACCCCCACTGATCTGATATTGATGACCTATCCTGAGGATAGGTCATCAGTATTAAAATGACAGAAAACCCCTTTAATGATTATTGGGGTGGTGAACATTGGTTCTGAGGATTATTTAGAGGCCTCTCTTGCTTCTTCTAGGAGCACATACTTTCTAGGCACAACTATTCCAAAAATGGTCCAAAACACTGGGATTCACGTATCATACAAATCTCCAGAGCCTCTCGTGTCATATATGCTTTCAGCTAGAGTCTCAGATGTCATATATGTCCCCAACCATAGTGTCATGTGTCATAAATGTCTCCCAACAGAGGTCAGCTGCCATTTTGTCAATGTAATTTTGCATGACTATTTCCCAACGATGATATTTATTATGGTATGGACAATGTAGAAGATGATGTAAATACTGACCAGTATGACACTTCTTTTTTGTCTTCTTAGGAGCTCCTAGTCAGATTCTGGGACAGACTGCAAGCAAAGGAGATGCTGGAGATCCTGGAGCCCCTGGTGAGCCTGGTAATGTAGGCTACATAGGACTAGAAGGGCCTCCAGGACCTTCAGGAGATCAAGGCCCAAAAGGATCCAAAGGTCCACCGGCAGACACAAGTGCTCAGCACAAACCAGCTTTCTCTGCCATCCAGCACAACATTAAAGAAAACCGGCTGGTATTCACCAAAACTATAACCAATGAGGAGAACACGTATGATAGACACACAGGGGAGTTCACCTGCAAGGAGCCTGGATATTACTACTTCACATTCCAAGTGGTCTCACTGGGGGACCTCTGTCTTCAGATCTGGATAAAGAAAAGTGGAGATGAAGGAAAGAAGCTGCTGAGTTTCTGTGACCGTAATGTGCGCAGCCAGCCACAGGTCAACTCAGGGGGCTCTGTCCTCAATCTGGACACTGGGGATCAGGTGTGGATTGCAACAGATGACAAAAACCGAAGAATTGCTGGAGCAGAAGTCAGTAGCATCTTTAGTGGCTTCCTGCTCTTCCCAAGAGTTGAATGAGCAAATCACTGGACACTGACACTGGAACCCATCCCCCTTCCCTGAACTAGTCCATAAACCGAAACTTGTATCCAGACCCTGGCTGGTCAGTGACCATGTAGTGTCCACTTATACAGAAACACATGTCGCTGTGCCAGTAGTAAAAATTCTGGGGTCCGGCCCCTGAGGATCTCTCAGTTTTGAACTCATTTATCATTTTTAGCTTGCTCATTGATATATTCTGTACGTATCTGTCCTGCAGTCCACTATGCTCTAAATGAATAAACTGCTTCAACCTTCCCTTTCTGAGTCCTTCATTGCTTCACATACAATTTCCTATAGAGAAAATCTAGTAGCAGATGGAGGCTTCAAACTGGAAATGACTGTT
The DNA here is from genome assembly GCF_905171765.1 of Bufo bufo. Taxonomy (NCBI): domain Eukaryota; kingdom Metazoa; phylum Chordata; class Amphibia; order Anura; family Bufonidae; genus Bufo; species Bufo bufo. Next base: position 53,056,608 of record NC_053389.1, on the reverse strand, counting down.
ACCAGTTCAGCCTCAAGAACATGTCAGGAGTTTTGTTTTTACTCCATCCTTGCCAGTGGTCAACAATTGAGACAAAGTTATCTTCATTTACACAAGTTTTCTGGTGAAAATTAAGCCATAAATCTACGACAGCTCAGAGCTGTCATAGATTTTTGTTTAGGCGCACTGCCATATACCAAAGCTTGATTTGTCATTAAACTGCTCTTTTCATCCACTGGTACAGACATGTAAAAGAAAATAAGTACACCTATATAAAGTTTTGCCCTTTTTTCATATGTGGACAGATCAATATTTGATGTTCATTCGCATAGTATATAAAGATGATGGCAATCATCTTGGGGTGCCCTCAATGTCTGTATCCATTCAGGCTCTACATAGTTCCTGCTAACACCAGCCCTACTACCCACTCACCTCCACTCATGAATGTACTTGCACTTGCATAGGTAACAGACCCAAATTCTAAATCTTCTTTCACCAATCCACCTATTATTTCTTAGGCTATCTCTAGGTGTTCACCAGGGCTCACCACAAAGCTGGCTGAACTTGGTAAGTAGGGGCCCTAGTTATGTCTGTGGGGTAAGGTAGCAGAAAACAAGTGCCAGCTCACAGTTAACAGACCTGTCAGATGCCAAGGAGTAGCAGGAAAGTAAAAGAAGTCAGAGTCTAAGCCAAGGAAGTCAGAAGAAGCCAAAACAGAAGGCAATGGGTTAATCCAGAAACAAGCTGAGGAATCAGGAGAATTGTTAGAAGCCTAATCAGTATAGGGGGGGGGGGGGGGAGTTAATCTACAAACAAGCCAGAGAGTCAAACCCAGGAGAATTAGTACAAACGTAATCAATAGACAAGGGATAAATCTTGAAGCAATCCAAGGTCAAAAGATAGGAATGTCCAACAGAAAGGCAGCACTATTCTTGGGAAACAAAACAAACTGGAGCCAGAAAATCTAAAATCACAGGCACTATCAAGCAGTAAGTGTTTGACTTAAATCCCCCACCTAGCTCTGGGATTGAACATTGATCCAAGGATCTGACTGAACCATCACATGGAGCTTATTTTTCCAGACCAAACATGCTTGTCTGAAATTAACTGATCCAAAGTCCCAAGCATTGACCTTGGCTGAGGCTGGAGAGTTTGCTAAACATCTAGACTTCCTAGATGAAGTGTCTCTTGCTCCTTGCAATATTTTTCTCAGTGACTGTTTCTGAGAAGATTTACCCTGGCTCTAAGGCTTCTCCATGTGGAGTTAATGGGTGACAGTGTGGTACCATTGAGTCTAGAATTTGAGAAAAATCCATTTGACCATCTCTGGGATAAGAGATTTCAACCATTCTTTTCCTATGGAATGTCTTTTTCTCATTGACTATAATTAATGTCACTTTGACACAATTATCAGCTAGATTGAATTGTGTGATTAATTTACAGGGTAGAACCCAGATTAGGCCGCCAATGGACGGTCGTTATAATTGATTGTCAGTTGCTTGCCTATTGTTAATGGCCATCCAGATTTTTACGTTTACCTGCCATTTACAATAAGCAAGTGATTGACAGTTATTTTTAAAGGGGCATTCCAACCTCAGACAATCTCTGGGAACCACACATATCTCGTAAAAGGAGCCTTGAAGGTCACAGAGGGTGCACCGAACATGCGTGGTGGACCTCCATTGATTTCTATGAGGTCGACGAAAATAGCAAAGCAATGGCTCGGCAATTTCCATCAGCCCCATAGAAATTAATGGGAGCGGTGGCCGTGCAAGCACAGTGCGCTTCCATTTATTTCTTTGGGGACAACGGAAATTGCCGAGCCAGCACTCAACTATTTCCAGCGGTCCTAGAGAAATGAATAGAGGGCCGCTGTACATGCGCAGTGTGCCCTCTGTGACTTTCATGGCTCCGTTTACGAGGTCGGTGCGGGTCCCAGAGGTGGGACTCACCCTTATCAGACAATGGAGGCATATCCTAGCAATATGCCCCCATTGTCTGCGATGGGAATAACTCTTTAAGGATCTGAAAGAAAACATCTGAGGCTTGTTTGGCCACTTGGTTTCGGCCACCACATCTGGTTGTATTCTTATGGGGCAGTGGTGTTGGGTGTTGGGATGTTTCTTTGCCTCAACATTGAGGCAGATTTATCAACCACCACCCACGACATGTTCTGATGCCTGGTCCACTGCACAGAACTGATTTGCAAAGGTTTTCTCCCACATATGTGGTTGAATTATGCAAGTACAACTTGTCATAGTTCAGTGGCTGCATTATATTCTGTGCCTATACTGTCACAAATGCCAATATTAATAAATGGACCCACTTTGTTTGAGGTTAGAAATTTGCAAAGATCCTGCATTATTAGGTAGCATTAATGTCTGCAAGAAAATTTGTAGCTTTTTTCTAGATCATAAAGGAAACAAATGTTTTTTCCGGTTTAGCACTTTCCGTTTCTCATCCAAGAAATTGAACTTGCGGTTCTTGGTGCAGATGGAGAAAGCAGAAGAGAAAGTCTTGGTGTCAGCACCAGCAATGGAGGAAGAATGAGGATGTGACTCTTTCCTTCTTCTTCTCGGTCAGAGATTACTGGTCACTGTAGGCAGCACAACCTATAGATTTGTCCAGAGCAGAGCCTACAGACAGAGGTCAGTACACAATTTAGGGGACATATGTGGTGGGAGTTGTCAGGTTATATATAGACCTGACAGGGGACAACACCAGAAATAATGATATCAGAGTATATGGCAAAAATTCTTCTCTGCCTTCCTCCAGTGACTGCACCTTTGTAAACGGTCTTAATCTTTCTAAAGCTTCTGCACCCTCCTCTAGTGACACATTTGTTTTATGGCTGCACATTCATCCAGTTATTGCACCTTTGTCCACTGACAGCACCTTCCTCAAGTGGCAGCTCATACCACCAGTGACTACACTTTCCTCTGGTGACTGCACCTTTGTCCTTTGACAGCACCTTGCTCCAGAGACTGCACCTTCTTATGGTGACTGTACCTTTGTCCTTTGACAGCACCTTGCCCCAGAGACTGCACCTTCATTTGGTGACTATACCTTTGTCCATTGACAGCATTTTCCTCCATTGACAGCACCTTTCTCCAGTGTCTGCACCTTCTTCCGGTCTCTACACTTTCTTCCAGTGACTACACCTTCCTTAAGTGACTGCATCTTTCTCTGATGACTGCACCTTTCTCAGTTGACTGCACATTCTTCCAGTAACTGCACCCTCCTCTAGTGACTGCACTTTCCTCTACTGACAGCATCTACCTCCATTGACAGCACTTTCCTCCAGTGTCTGAACCTTCTTCTAGTCACTACACTTTCCTCAAGTGACTGCATCTTCCCCTGATGACTGTACCTTCCTCAGTTGACTGCACATTTTCCAGTAACTGCACCTTCCTCTAGTGACTGAACCTTCCTCCAGTGACTGCACCCTCCTGATGACTGCACCTTCCTTAGTTTACTGCACATTCTTCCAGTAACTGCACCTTCCTCTAGTGACTTCACCTTCCTCTAGTGACTGCACCTTCTTCCAGTCACTACACCTTCCTCCAGTGCCTGCACATTCCTTAGTTTACTGCACATTCTTCCAGTAACTGCACCCTCACTGCACATTCTTCCAGTAACTGCACCCTCTTCTAGAGACTGCACCTTCCTCTAGAGACTACACCTTCCTCTAGTGACTGCACTCTCCTCTAGAGACTACATCTTCCTCTAGTGACTGCACCTTCCTCCATTGCCTGCACCTTCCTTAGTTTACTGCACATTCTTCCAGTAACTGCACCCTCACTGCACATTCTTCCAGTAACTGCACCCTCACTGCACATTCTTCCAGTAACTGCACCCTCTTCTAGAGACTGCACCTTCCTCTAGAGACTACACCTTCCTCTAGTGACTGCACCTTCCTCCAGTGCCTGCACCTTCCTTAGTTTACTGCACATTCTTCCAGTAACTGCACCCTCCTCTAGTGACTGCACCTTCCTCCGGTGACTACATCTTCCTCTGATGACTGCACCTTCCTCAGTTGACTGCACATTCTTCCAGTAACTGCACCCTCCTCTAATGATGGCACCTTCTTCTAGTGACTGCACCTTTGTTCAGTGACTGCACCTTCCTCCAGTATCTGTACCTTCTTCCTTTGACTGCTTCAGAAGATGACCCTCTTTATGTTGTCTGATGTTCAGAAGTGATAGAAACCAATAGCTTATATCCTATAGCTTAGATCGTAGGAGATACTGAAATTTAAATTTCTATGAAAAAGGAACTGGGAATGAAAACGTGTCATTTGATCGCTCTCACTGTGAGAAGAGACTTGTATAGATGGGTAGTAAATGTACAGGCTATGCCACTTTTCGTTTGTGAATCACCCTCACTGTCTATCCGTACAGAGAACCTCAATCATGTTGCTGGGAACTGGGACCATTTTCCTGACCCTGCTCACTTGGGTGGAGGGTTCAGAATTTACATGCAACACAGCAATGCCAGGTATGCCAGGTATACCAGGAATCCCAGGCAGAGATGGACGGGATGGGAGGAAAGGAGCAAAAGGAGATAGAGGTAAAATCTTTTCTATGCACATTATTCCTTATGATCCATCTGAAACGTGGAAGGTGGGGGGCTGGCTGCTTGTGTGCATTCACTGTCTAATTTGCATGGGATGATACTATCTAGTGAGAAGATGACAAATTCTGGCTGATATACAGTCTGTTGAAATAAAAAGCAGGGGCGTAGCTATAGGGGGTGCAGAAGTAGCAGTTGCTACCGGGCCCAGGAGCCTGAGGGGTCCCAAAGTCCCTTGTGGTGCATAAGAAGACACCAGTATTATAGAAAGTGCCTGCTGGTCAAATTACACCTCTGGCTAGAGGGAAGGGGTTAGGTCAATAATTTGGCATGGGTGGGGGGGGGGTGCCATTTCAATTATTGCTTCAGGCAGCAGGAAGGCTATGTGATTCCCTGCCAGGACCACAAAGCACTGAGGAAAGGGGGGCCTAAGCTGAACTCTTGCACAGGGCCCATGAGCTATTAGCTACGCCCCTGATAAGAGGGGTTATCTGGGATTAGATCATTGTTCATCTAGCCTTGGCTTACAGGTCATTGTCCTATCCTGGTTTTCCAACTTGCCTTTCAGGTCACCATACTTTTTTCCTGGTTCTCTATATTTTGGGCTTGCAGGTCACTGCCCTTCCCTGGTCTTGGCTTACCAGTCACTGTTCTCTCCTTGTTCTCTGCTCCATTGGCTTGCAGGTAACTGTCTTTTTCTGGTTATCTGCCTTGGATTACAAGTCATGGTCTTCTCTTGGTACTTTGCCTTAGCTTAAAAGTTATGGTCTTTTTCTGGTACTCTGCCTTGGCTTACAGTCCATGGTCATCTCCTGGTACTGTGCTTTTACTAAAGGTCACTGTCCGCTCTTGGTTCTTCACCTTGGCTTACAGGTTACTGTTCTCTCCTGGTTCTCCACTTTGACTTACAAGTCACTGTTCTCTCTAGGTTCTCCATGTCTTTAGCTTATAGATCATGGTCCTTTCCTGCATCTCTGCTCCTTTGGCTTACAAGTTCCTGACTTTTCCTGGTTCTCTGCTTTGGCTTACAGTTTACTGCCCTTTTTTTGGTTTTCCAATCCTTCCGTTTAGAGTTACATTCAGTTTCAAGGTTCTCTGGCTTGGCTTATAGAACACTGTCCTAACCTGATTTTCCACTTTGGTTTAAGTCACTGTCCTCTTTTGGTTCTCTTCCTCTTCTGTGACTGTACTGTCATATTGTCTTTTACTGGCTCTAGTTCCTTGCCACCTTCTCTGTCAGGGTTCCTCCCGGTTCAGTCTATGAGCTTCTCATATTTTTTCTCTATGCCAGTTGGGCAGAGAATAAGTAGGTTAGGGAAGACTATGTCCTCCATTTCTTCTTTGGCCACGTTGTTGCAGTAGGTAACCCATTTCTAGAGATTTTCCTGCCCTTGATTGAATGAGTCTGAATTTACTAACGTGATGGGGGACTGATGCCTCTTTTATGAATTTTTGTAATTTAGCTTATACTTTCGATTTGTTAGTATCTGAGCTATATCTAATTTGTGCTCTGATGTCACTGTGCCATCATACAGGAGTTCCAGCCATCTCGAACATATCCAATCTTAAAGGTGAAAAAGGAATTAAAGGCCCCCCAGGCCCAATAGGAAAAAATGGTCCAAAGGGACCACCTGGTCCTCCAGGAGAAAAAGGTGAGCTAGGCGCCGCTGGGGATAATGGAATGCCAGGCAACCACAAGCGCGAGTATCAATCAGCTTTTACAATGGCAAGATCAACAGAAAGCTATCCTACAAAAAACACACCCATCATATTCAACAGAGTCATCACCAATGACCACCAGGACTACAACATCACCTCAGGGACCTTTGTGTGCCGGATCCCTGGACTGTATTATTTTGTGTATCATGCCTCACATTCCTCCAATCTTTGTGTCTCTCTTTTTGCAGCCAATCAGAAAAAGGCCAGCTTTTGTGACCACATGTCCAACATTAAGCAGGTCACATCAGGAGGGGTACTGGTCGAGCTGAAGATAGACCAAGAGGTGTGGTTATCTGTAAATGATTACAATGGCATGATCGGGATTGAGGATAATGACAGCGTTTTCTCAGGGTTCCTTGTATTTCCAGATTAAAGCTTTATCTGAGAATGTCCACCACAATGGGGCTTTTGTCCAGCTCAATGTAATCACAAATTAGTTGGTCAGTAGGCTAAGGCTGGCCCTATGCATTATGTAATTGTTGAGTGTTAAGCCAACAGCAATTTCTCACTGTGGTTGGGGGTTGTCACATAAACATGTTTATGAGGTTGATAGAGTAAGCCACTTCCAGGCCAATCTGTATCCCTTGAACTCCTGTATCCCATTCAGAAGACTCTGCCTCCCTCTGCACCCTTTTTGACCCTTCTTTATGCCCTCCGGACTCCTCTGTCACCACCAGAACCCTCTGCTCCTCCAAACCCCTCTTGAGACTACTATGTCCCAATTCAGACTCTTCTGTCTTCTCTCTAGGTTCTACTTATACCCCTTTTGCACACTCTGTCCCCACTCCAGACTCTTATGTCTCCCTTCAGACCCCTCTGTCATTTCTTGAACTCTTTGCCCCCCTCCAGACCCCTATGTCACCTTCAGACACTTGTGTCTCCTCTCAAAACCCCTCTGTCACTTTCATATCCTTCTCTCTCTCCTTTGGGCCCTTCTATGCCCCCTCTAGACCATTCTTCTCCATGCTCATTTGTACTCCTCCAGACCCCTCTACATTCTACTCCATATTATCTAGACCCTCTCCAGACACTTCTCTCCCTTCCCCAGACCCATCTGTTCCCTCCAGACCCCAAGGTCTCCATTCCAGACCTCACTGCCCCCCCTGTAAATGATCACATGCTCTTTTTGATCCCAACCTTCATTACATATTTTCTGGATGCACCCAATCCCCATAAACCAAGGGTGCATTCATAATGTGCTCACGATTATTACCTCTAACCACTTTCTGGGACCACCACTGCTACCAGCTTTGCTATTGTTACAGGACTAATTGTAGCCTTTATTTCCAGTTTGCTATCGATTGTAGCTTCTCTATGCATATTTACCGGTAGTCATTTAGTGTTCCGATCAAATAATCACCATGACCTAGAAGATGACTTTACTGCTCTTTCTTTATCATGAATAAAATGTAATTTCAAATTATTGTGAGAATTCTTCCTCTGTGGAGATGGAGATGAAGTACCTGGGACCAGCCCAAAAACCGCACAAGAGGATCAATAAGAAGTTCAACATCAATCACTTTGCTTCAAGAAGATAGGGTTAGATACATTGGCTTAGCAGATGGTATAACACATGGTAGGCTTAAATACCTCTTATGTAGCAACTTCAGCTCATCCAGACAGAAGGTAAGTTGTGACTGAAGTTGGTGGCATGGACCATGTGGGAGCTGCTTGAGGTCGTTTGTGCTTAGTGCTTGAACAAGAGGCTAAAGGTGGCCATATAGGTACATTAGACAGAAGTAGGTTAATTATTGAACATAATTTGAACAAGCAATAATCTGGTGAACAATCTTTTCACAGACACATTTTAGTCCATATTGGCCGTTACAGTTGCTCAAGCTGGCCATGCATGTTCAATGAAACCAGGTAATGGACAAAAGATCTTTCTGAGAGAAATGTTGAGATCATCCATTTTGATCAACTTGAGACTAATTAATGTATGGTTACCTTAAAAATCCCCATACACATTAATGTATTGTTAGCTGAACCCACCGAGAACAACTGGTTTGGCCAACACTCTAATGTGTATGGGGAGCTCTTGACTCTCCCCCAACAGATGATGGGAGAGAGAAGGATCAGGAGAAATTAATATTTTAGTGTGATCTAGAGATGAGCAAACCGGACAAGATTTGTTTGAATTTCTCATCAGGACTACTACCACATTCATCCTCTGCACCAGCTCCTCCGTGTCGCACACCCAACAAGGAGGGCAGCAGGGTGGCCCAGTGGTTAGCACTGGTGCCTTGCAGCGCTGGGGTCCTAGGTTCAACTCTGACCAAGGACAACATCTGCAGGGAGTTTGTATGTTCTTCCTGTGTTTGCGGAGGTTTCCTCCGGGTTCTCTGGTTTCCTCCCACACTCCAAAGACATACTGATGGGGACTTTAGATTGTGAGCCCCATTGGGGACAATGATGATAAGGTCTGTAAAGCACTACGGAATATGTCAGCGATATATACAGTAAGTGAGTAAAATAAATAAATAAGGGGGAGAGTGTAGATGGAGACATCCACGAAAGACAGAGTTGTGGCCTACTTGACAGGCAGAAAATCAATCTGTGGCCACTACTGTATCAGGATCAAGCTCTAACTGTCCCTCAGAGGGACAGGTGAATCCTCCGGTAGGCCCCTGAGCAAGGTGAGCCCTTTGCCCTCTGCATTGCACTATATACAGATAGACAGCACACAGCATCTCAACTGACTACCCTGCTTGCAGCAGTATTTGTCCAGCCTCTGCCAAAACAGCCAACCGCTAGTGGGAAACTAGCATTATAGAAGCATCAGGCAGCTCAGATGACTTGAAAGTACAGAGGCAGGACCTGCCTAGTCACTGCAGGAACCCCCAAATCCAAAAATGTTGTAGTGTCTTGCTGATAGTGGGTGGTCTCCACACCTCAGACCATTTCTTTGCCTTTAAGAACAGTGTTAGCATACAGCTGTTTATTAGATTACAATAAGATCATCAGAGGTAGACTGGGAACTTAAAGTGGCCCTGGAAAAATCTAAAAGTGGCTTCCAATGTATTGAAAGTGGGCCAACATAAGTAGGCAGGGATAACAGAAGTAGGCTGGGCATCAATACTATGGTGCAGCATAAGATACCGCCCCTGAGGAATCAAATATCGTAGTGCAGCACAAAATACTGCCCCAGTAGAACCAGATACCATAGTGCGATACCATAGTGCAGCACAAAATATTGCCGCCCTCACCACAGTATTCAATTGTAGCCTTGTCCTGAGGATGGAGATACAGTTGAATTCAGGAGGGCACCTGAGGTCACTGGCCAAGTGCATCAGATTGTTATGTACCCAGCTGGTGGCCGTGAGGATGGCTCAGGCAGCCCCCAGGGCATCGGCTCACCAGGAAATTTCCCTGTAGGGTCCACGGCTAGTCCTCCCCTGAAGACCATGCAATCAAAGTAAGTCTATAAGACCATCTGAGGTAACCATCAGGATGACTGCGGACAAACCATAATAGTTGCCTGTAGCAACTAATCACAGCACAGCTTTCATTTATCAAAAGCAGAATACCAAATGAAACCTGCGCTGTGATTGGCTGCTATGGGCAACAAGGACAATTTTTCTTTAGGACATTTCCTTGACTCTCCAAATCTGAGTTTGGAGGATCTGAGCCGTGACCTCTTTGAGGAATGTACTGCGTCCTCCTCTCAGCTCTCATCCAGGGAGTTATATGGAGACATGACTGAGCATACAGTTTACACTTTAATATATTCTGTGGTCGTCTGGGACTCCTGTCACTCAGCGCTGGCTTCAATAAGTGGCGTCATCATGTGAGTCACCACACAAGCGGGCGTTCATTAAAGTTTGACCAAACATTTAATGTATCTGGCAGAAAAATTTCAGGATTCCTGGAAACCTCTTAATGAGCAGGAAATGACAGATCCTTTCTATGTTTAATATTAATTTTGGGGTTATAATGTTTATTTATTGCCCGCCATTTTGTCTCCAGGTCACATGTTCAAGTGCTGACCTCAACATCAAATATATTACATTTTAACAAAAAGGTTGTAAACGACCACAGACATTATGATGCATGATTGACCACAGAATAAATGTGTTATGTAGAAACCAGTGAATCAATGGCCTGAAATTTGCAATTAGTTTCCACCTCTCCGGGGACTTGTCAGCCCATGGAATAAAATACATGATTCATCCTCTAGTTATTCACTTATATTCAGGACCCAAACACATGAAAGAAACCTACAGCATTATACAACATACACATGGCTTTAAAGCTTGTGTCAGAATTATTGCCTCCAGAGGATCACATCACCTGGATGTTAAGTTCCAGGATCGTAAGATCAGACAACTAAATAGAAAAATTAATAAAGTTCAGCAATTTATGAAGACTGCCAAATGTATACAAAAAGCATACCTCATCTCTCCAAGGAATAATTCAACCATGTCCTTTTCCACAAGTGCACTGAGCTGGGCAGCTTGTAGGGCTCGGTGGTCCAAAAATGTATAGATAAACCTAGAATTAAGATCATGTCAGCCTGGGACAGATCCCTATGCTGATGACACTCAACTCTACCTCCCTGACTCAGATGTCACTTCCCTTCTATCTAGAATCCCGCCGTGTCTGCCAGCTATATCTTTATTCTTCTCCGCCCTCTTCTTAAAACTCAACATGTAGAAAATGGAATTCATCATGCTTTTCCCATGTCACTCAGCCCCACTACCAGACCCATCCATCACAGTTAATGTCACCATGCTCTCTCTAGTCTCACAGGTCTGCCTGGGCATAACATTTCATTCTGCCTTGTCCTTCAAACCACACATCCATTTCAATTCAAGAAAATCTCTCGTATTTGCTCCTTCCGCACCCATGAGTCAACTATTCTGCTAGTGCACACCCTCATCATCTCCCGCCTAGACTACTGCAACATCCTCCTCTGTGTCCTCCCATCGAGAACACTTGCTCCCCTCCAATCTGTTCTCAACTCTGCTGCCCGGTTATTCCACCTATCCCCTCATTTCTCCTCTGCCGCTACCCTCTGCCAATCCCTTCACTGGCTCCCCATTGCAGGCCAATTAAGTTCGAGATACTAACAACTACATTTAAAGGGAACCTGTCACCTCCAAAAACCATCCCAAGCCGCCAGCAGTACCTTACAGTAGCCAGCAGCGTGTTTCCAACGATAATTTTCTGATGCGGCTAAAGCTCAGAAAACGTTCTTTTATTCTCTGCCGGCGCGCTTCTCTAGTCATGCTTGAAGTCAAGGGGGCAACGGCCTCCTTGCTTCAAGTCAAGATAACCATGCCGTCTTCCCTGCCCCTTCGCTGTGACTGACAGCGCTTAAGCAGAGAGTTCAGCAAAGCCAGCAGAACTGCCGGCTGTCAGTCACAGCGAAGGGGCAGGAAAGAGGGCGTGGTTATCTTGACTTGAAGCAAGGAGGCCGTTGCCCCCTTGACTTCAAGCATGACTAGAGAAGCGCGCCGGCAGGGGATAAAAGAACATTTTCTGAACTTTAGCCACATCGGCCTTCAGGAAGAAAATTATCGTCGGAAACACGCTGCTGGCTACTGTCAGGTACTGCAGGTGGCTTGGGATGGTTTTTGGAGTTGACAGGTTCCCTTTAAGGCCATCCTCAATCTGTCCCCTCCTTACATCTCTGACCTGCTTTCCAGATACATTCCCACATGTAATCTCCAACCCTCACAGGACCTCCTTCTTTGTTCTCCTCTCATCTGTTCTTCACACAATCGTCAAGAATTTCTCACGTGGATCTCTCCTATTCTGGACTCACTATCCCAGTACATCAGACTCTCCTCCAACATCCAAACCTTCAAAAGCAACCTGAAAACCCAACTCTTCAGGAAAGTCTACAACCTGTAATAAGCATGCTGCCATCACACAGTCAGATGAGCAGCTTTTACCCTCCTCTACTGTGTTCTTCCCCCTTCACTTGTAAATTGTAAACTCTTGTGGGCAGGTTCCTCTCTCCCTCTGTACCAGTCTGTTACTAAGTACATCTACATTGTGTTGTTTTTTATTATATATGTGAACCCTTTCTTAGATGTACATGACCAGCCACCGCTCCCATTCACTTCTATGGGCCCGACAGAAATAGCCGAGCCGGCTATTTTTGGCGGCCTGTGAGGCAGTGACAGGTTTCGTATATGAAGGAAGGTATGTGTCTCCGAAAATGGTGCAGGAAACATATTAGAAGTAATGCATTTCATGGTTTGCTGTGGTTCACCTGAGACGTGCCACCAAGGTGGCCGGCCTTTGTGGAATGAAAGCCAGTACCTAGTATGCTCACTAGGATACACAGTGGACGCTGTTGGTAATTAGTATAGCTGGTATCAGCTAATCCGGGCCTGGCTTTCATTGGGAAAAAGCAAAGAGCTTGGTGGGTGCTTATTCCCTACGATCCACTCCAGGTTTCAAGGGTGGCCCATGTCCACGATTGTGATTTAAGAAGTCAGCAGCATGCAGCAGGGTGTGTCTGTATGAGTGAGAGGCTAACAGATCACAGAGCGCAATGTGTGTGTGAAGCAACACTGGCCGGAGGATGGTTCTAAGTGACACCTGAGCCTGTAATCGCTCTATTCGTGTGTTATGGACTGACTACCTGACCCGACTGTGATCCCGCTGTACTGAACTGTAAGTTGGCTGGAACTATCAGTAAACCGTATTGAAGTGACTTTGTTGTGTCCCTGCCGAGATGGAGGAACTACTGAATCAGCTGGTGCAGGCCAATGCGCAGCAACAACAGGCCAATGCACAACAGCAACAGACCAACAGCCTGTTGCTGCAGCAGATTGCGGCCCTGAGAGAGATACCACCAGCGGTAACCCAGCTCCAGCCAGCGGCCCGGGATAAAGTCCGGTCATCATTGAGGAAAATGACTCCGGAAGATGACGTGGAGGCCTTTCCCACCGTTTTTTAAAGAACAGCAAAGCGGGAGAATCTACCGTCCGACCAGTGGGCTGAAGTGGTAGCTCCATTTCTGGTGGGTGACACACAGAAGGCATACTTTGACCTCAGCCGTGAGGATGTCCAGAACTATGGGAAGCTAAAAGGTGAGGTCCTGACCCGCATGGGGGTCAATACATAGGTGCGGGCCCAGCGAGTGTACCAGTGGGCATTTGTAGAGTCTTAGCGAGGTCGCAGGCTTATGATCTGTTGCACCTCATGAAGAAATGGCTCCAGCCTGAGACTTTGGGCCCAGAGCACATGATAGAGCAGGTGGTGGTGGATTGGTTTGTGCGTACTCTTCCAGTGGCCATTCATTGTTGGGTAGGTCAGGGGGACCCGGGCAACCTCGAGCAGTTGGTCAGCCTGGTCGAGCGGCACATGGCCAACCAGGATTTGGTGCGGGACCTGACCCCCGACCCCCTTACAGAGACTGGGAAAAAATCCTGATCTGAAACAAGGGATAATGTAACCCAAAGGCCCATAAGGCGTGCCCTGTGGACTCATGAGGACACATATATCCGATGCTGGTGGTGCCAGGGGCCAGGACACAGGGCCGCCAACTGCCCTTTGACCACTGAACTTATAAAGTGCAGGTTTGCTCGACGGTCCTCATTCTACGCCAGGCCTATCTGTACCGCGGACACCCTGCTGAGGGCTGGTGAACCTCCCATGTGCCAGGTGTCCATTAACGGGTACCAGATTAACAAGCTCTTAAACTCTGGGAGTCTAGTGACCCTAGTGCATGGGTCACTGGTTTCTCAGGAAAATCCCTCTGAATCAAAGGTTTCCGTCATCTGTATACATGGGGATATCCGAGAGTATCTGATAGCGACGGTTGTCATGGCCACGCCGGGGCGGAGAGGTACAACACATGGTGGGAGTGGTAAAGAATCTTCCATACGGGGCTATTTTGGGAAGAGACTTGCCCATATTCTGGTTGTTATGGAAGGACGGAGAGGGATCTCTTGTGCAGAAAGACTCTCCGGGCTCAGAACCCGAAGACCCCGATTCCGGGGTACCGGCCGTAGGGGTCACGATCATAGGGCCAGAGTGTAACCCCAACAGGTTTCCCCTAGAGGTATTGGCTGATGAGGCCACAGAGGCTGGACGTTTAGCTGGACGTTCAGGACCACCCAACTCCAGGACCCCAGTCTGGTACAGGCTAGAGAGAGAGTGACTGTAATCAATGGGGTAGCCCAACAACCGGGCGCCGAAGCAATGTTTCCCAGGACTTATTGTACTGGGTGTACAAGGTCCAACAGGATGTAGTGGAGCAGTTAGTGGTACCACAGCCCTGCCGCTGGGCAGTATTTGATTTAGCTCACGCAGATGTAATGGGAGGTCATCTTGGGGTGAAAAAGACACTAGAGCGGTGTGGGCCTTGAAATCCTTACGGTACTATCTGCTGGGGCGACATTTTCGCCTGGTCACGGACCATTCACCATTGGTCTAGATGAGGAATTCGAAGGAGAGAAATGCTTAGGTCACCAGGTGGTTTCTCTCCTTGCAGAATTTAAATTTCTCGGTGGAACATCGAGCGGGAAAGCTGCAGGGTAATGTGGATGCCCTGTCACGGGCATCCTGTTTTGGAGCAGGTGTTCACCCCCACAGGTGGGAACAGTGGGGGGGGGGGGGGGGTGTATGTGAGACAGTGACAGGCCTCATATATGAAGGAAGGTATGTGTCTCCGAGAATGAGAAGAGATGCATATCATGGTTGCTGTGGTTCACCTGAGACGTGCCACCAAGGTGCCTGGCCTTGGTGGAATGAAAGCCAGTGCCTAGTGTGTCCACTAGGATAAATAGTGGACACTGTTGGTAATTAGTATAGCTGGTATCCGCTAATCTGGGCCGGGCTTTCATTGGGAAAAAGCAAAGAGCTTGGTGGATGCTTATTCCCCACGATCAATTCCAGGTTTCGCAGGTGGCCCATGTCCACGATTGTGATTTCAAAAGTCAGCAGCATGCAGCAGGGTGTGTCTGTATGAGTGAGAGGCTTACAGATCACAGAGAGCAAGGTGTGTGTGAAGCAACACTGGCTGGAGGATGGTTCTAAGTGAGACTCGAGCCTGTATCACTCTATTCGTGTGTTATGGACTGACTACCTGACACGGCTGCAATCCGGCTCTACTGAACCGTAAGTTCGCTGGAACTATCAATAAACCATATTGAAGTGACTTTGTTGTGTCCCTGCCTATCTTCAACACTGGTCGTAGGAGCTGACGGCTCTAGACAGCCCCATAAAAAATTAATGGAGGGCGGCTGCGCAGTGCTCCCTCCACCACTTTCTGGATCCATTTTTGGTATAGGTGCTGGTCCCAGCACCTTTCAGGCAATGGGGGCATATCCTAGCGATATGCTCTCATTGTCTGAGATGAGACAACCCCTTTAAAGATGCTACAAACAAATTCAAGAAAACATGGTCCTCTGCTCTTACACATTTCAAGCAGCAACCTTCTTAGTCATAGCATAAACCACAGGCACTCTCATGATGGTGGGTGATGCTAAAATTAAAAAGATGAGTGTTTGAAATGTATAAGACCATGTTTTCCTGGTTTATATAATAAAATAAAAATGAAAAGATGCTGCTAATAAAATCAGGAAAACATGGTCCAGACCCAAGCACCAGAAAGATTCATCGGTGGTAATAGCCGTTATTTAGGGCCACAGACACCTTTGCGCATGGTGGAGGACTTTAGGGCTTCTGGCCGCCACACCATAACTCTGGGAAACAGGTTAGCTACCTGTCCCAATATTCAGCTTGGAGGGAAAGGACAAGGTATAGGACTGAGCATACCAACTGGAATAAGGTACTCCATATCCACAGCTTAAATCCAGCCAAGAAAGCCTATAAACAGTGGATTCACAGGATAACTCTACTGCTAACCAAAGACTGCATTTTGTTTTATGTACCTAATACAACTGGAACCAACATCAGTAAAAGTTGTGAGTTGCATCTTACCACTGTCTACCTCATTATTACTACTATTTGTTGTACCACCATTAACTGTACTGGCGTCACGACAAATACCATCAAGGGACTCAGCCACAACAAGCATCCTAAGCACCCCTAACATCAAGGGCACCTCAACCACCATCTTGGCTGATGCTTCCCTACCACAGAGCGTGCCCCGGAGGATTTCGTGCTGTCCACCTCAACACTGTGCTGCCAGCCCACGGAGGCTTTCTGCTAACCGTGAGTAAACTGATGAACTGTGTGTTATTATTTTGGCCCCTCATCGGTCCACCGTGCACCTCACGTGTTGCCCCTGCGCTACTGGCTGGCTGCAATTTCATGTAAGTGTCTAGAGATGGGAGTGTCTCAGTTATGTTTAATGTCACCTAAATGATCTCCTATTCGTCTCCGCAGTTCTCTCGCGGTTTTACCCACGTACTGTAGAGGGCATGAGCATGTGCACAGATACACCACTCCCGTACTTTTGCAATTGGCAAAATCTTGGATTTTATATACCTTTTGAAAAGTATACCACTTCAAAAGTTTTTTGTGGCATGTATATACGGGCATGCTATGCATCCACCGCACCTATATATGCCACAAGGTCTTCTTTCCAGCCAAGTGTCCTGTTTTATAAGTGGTAGGTAGTGACTACGAACAAGCCGATCTGATCTCCCTCTTCTAAAAGTGATGGCCGGATAATCTGGTATTACATCCCTTATATCTGGGTCCATTTTAAGGAGATCCTAATATTTTCATCATCTAGCTCATAGGTGAAATGCATCCCGATGTCATTCACATTGATTGCCTTGATAAACCCTAGAAAAGTGTGCATGGGGCCACTCCAAAGTATGTTTTTTGCATTCTTTTGGATTGGTTTGTGCTTTTGACCTCGGATTGTCTTTTGACCACTCTCTGTCTCACATGATTTGTACTGTACATCCCGTCTGGTGTTTGATCACAGCTTGTCTTTGGACTACTCTCTGTCTATTATTTTTGTACTGTGTTGTCCGCCTGGTTCTGACCCATTTTCGTACAACTATCCCTGTGTGTTGTTTTTGTTCCTTGGTATCTGCCTATCTCTGCAACTTAGTAGCATAGGGACTGTCGACCAGCTGCGGTCTTGCTACCTATGGCTTGAACTGCAAGTAGATAGGGAAAGTGGGCTCGGTTCCAGGTCAGGGCTCACTGCCCATGTCAGGCATTGCAATAAGTAAATGTAATAGGATAAACATATCTCTATCCTAATAGAAAAATAACAAGAATGTAAAATAAGGACAGACAGGTAGAACTAGGTGGTCATTTTTTTCTATTTCTCTAATTTTTCAGAGATGGATGGAGGAGGTTGTTTGGATTTTATCACTCATAATGTCCTTTCAGATGCTCTCCAACCAAAGCAAGTCTCAGGGAGGGATTTATATTCTGGGGTCTTCCTGGTCAATAGATCATTAAAATAATAATTCATACTTCTTCTACTTCATAGTTTTTCTATTCACATCTCTCAGCTCTTTTACTAGGGTGAGTGGGGTTTCATTTTGTCTATTTCTACATAACTGATTGATCATACATGATATGAAACTACTGTTCTTCCGATTAAGCAATATACATTGAGGAAGCAGAAATATCTTGGTCTTGGTGATTACAGTCTCTTAAAGACACAGTATGCATAATGGGTCTCTATCAGAGGCACAGTCCTTTAACTATTTACAGTCCATATACAGTTGCAAGAAAAAGTATGTGAACCCTTTGGAATGATATGGATTTCTGCACAAATTGGTCATAAAATGTGATCTGATCTTCATCTAAGTCACAACAATAGACAATCACAGTCTGCTTAAACTAATAACACACAAAGAATTAAATGTTACCATGTTTTTATTGAACACACCATGTAAACATTCACAGTGCAGGTGGACAAAAGTATGTGCACCCCTAGAATAATGACATCTCCAAGAGCTAATTGGAGTGAGGTGGAGTCCAATCAATGAGATGAGATTGGAGGTGTTGGTTACAGCTGCCCTGCCCTATAAAAAACACACACCAGTTCTGGGTTTGCTTTTCACAAGAAGCATTGCCTGATGTGAATGATGCCTCGCACAAAGGAGCTCTCAGAAGACCTACGATTAAGAATTGTTGACTTGCATAAAGCTGGAAAGGGTTATAAAAGTATCTCCAAAAGCCTTGCTGTTCATCAGTCCACGGTAAGACAAATTGTCTATTTATGGAGAAAGTTCAGCACTGCTGCTACTCTCCCTAGGAGTGGCCATCCTGTAAAGATGACTGCAAGAGCACAGCGCAGAATGCTCAGTGAGGTGAAGAAGAATCCTAGAGTGTCAGCTAAAGACTTACAAAAGTCTCTGGCATATGCTAACATCTCTGTTAGCGAATCTACGATACGTAAAACACTAAACAAGAATGGATTTCATGGGAGGATAACATGGGAGGATTTTGCTGTCCAAAAAAAACATTGCTGCATGTTTAAGATAAGATAAGATTCCTTTATTGTCACTGTACAATACAATGTAATACAATGTACAATACAATGAAATGTTGTTTGGAGCAATCCTAGATGCCATGGACAGAGGAACAAGAACTGACATTTAAACTAAAGCATTACACTAGAAAAACTAAACAAAACATTGCACTAGAAAGCATTACTATTCACAGTTCACAGCATATATATATATATAGCAAGAGCAAAGTAGGAAGTGCTTATGAGTATATAGTATATACACACTGATTCAGACACCACTGCAGACAAGAGATTACAGTTTGCACAAGAACACCTGGATCTTCCACAGCAGTACTGGCAAAATATTCTGTTGACAGATGAAACCAAAGTTGAGTTGTTTGGAAGAAACACACAACACTATGTGTGGAGAAAAAGAGGCACAGCACACCAACATCAAAACCTCATCCCAACTGTGAAGTATGGTGGGGGGGCATCATGGTTTGGGGCTGCTTTGCTGCGTCAGGGCCTGGACGGATTGCTATCATCAAAGGAAAAATTAATTCCCAAGTTTATCAAGACATTTTGCAGCAGAACTTTAGGCCATCTGTCCACTAGCTGAAGCTCAACAGAAGATGGGTGTTGCAACAGGACAACGACCCAAAGCATAGAAGTAAATCAACAACAGAATGGCTTAAACAGAAGAAAATACGCCTTCTGGAGTGGCCCAGTCAGAGTCCTGACCTCTTATATAACTAAAATTGAGGCACTCAGATTTGGGTTATTGCAATCAAACTTTTTTTATTTTTTCAAGTTTTTGCAGTAGTTTCATCCAAAAAGCCCAATTAGATCCTTGGTACAAACAGTATATTAAGACCAGATGTTTCGGTCATTTCAGACCTTCATCAGTGATCAAATTTGTTATCTGAAACAATATATAGTGCAAGACATGAGTTGGTATGAAAACAACTAAAAAATCATTTTCTGTATAAAAAAAGGCAATTTTTTCTTATGTACATGTATGATAATCCAATTTGTTGCTGGGTACATAGCTTAGTTGACACATGATGGAACATTCCACAGACGTCTTAGGATGGAGAAAAATTAGATCATGTAGGATATATGGTGAAGGAAAAAGATACACAGAGATATTACTGCGCAGGGTATGGTCAGATAGACGTTGTCAAGGAGATCCGTATAGGATAACGCAGTGGGGTACCTGGGAATCATGGGCAAATGCATAGCATGCTATAACGTAACTATTGGTTTATTAGCAACATCTATCACCGTATCCTGCGCAGGAAAATGTATGAGTACGTGGTGGCATTAAGACGGCAAACCTCCAATGGCTGTACGGACACACATACATCATATAGAGTCCCATGTGGTATACATTCAGGAGCTAACGGTTGACCCAGTTTGATGCATAAAAAACAATGCCACAGTGGTTCGTACTGTTTACATGGACAACGGTATACAAAACGGTATATAATACATGGACAACGGTATATAATAAGGTACTTAAAGATATTGCATAGTATACGCCGGGTACAAATTTTGTATATATCTGGTAAACCTATGTATAAATATATATATATATATATATATCTCCATCTCCATGTATATGCAGGATTCAGCAACCGTGCCTTATTAGGTATATAGTGACGCATAACACAATATGATATCAAAGAATATGTATATAATATAATAATCACAGGTCGGCACTGCTGTATATGGTCACGGTGCACGAGTCTATGGGATGGCGTCCCAATGTAGAATCAATGAAAAGTCTGAGGAATCAATGAAAAGTCTGAGGAAGGTGCGGCAGCACCGAAACGCACGCGTCACTTATTGCCTGTACATGTGACTGAATAAATACAAAGAAAGAATTATCAACAGCGAGTGCCGGTCTTTTTCATTGAAAGAATATGTATATATACTGTATATATATATATATATGTGTGTATATCTCTATGCCCATGTCAAATACAGCAATATTAGCAAAAAGGTCAGACCTCTAAGAGGTATAGCTCCCAAGTGGGTATCACAACCTGCTGTATATTAGTTCCAGGCCGGAGATCACTGGTGGCAGGTGTCAGTATGAGAGGTTTCCTGGTCTTCCATTACCTAAAAGAAGGATATAGGTTCAGCTTATTACCTGTTCTGGTAGGAAGGTATGGACATCAGGGCTTGGATGTACGGCGTCTCGTCTCGCCTGCCCGTGTCTTAAATGTATGGGCTCTCTTGTAGTTCCGGTCATGTGACCGGAAGTCACGTGGCGGCTGGGACGCAGTCCACAGGGACGTCATGTGATCGGGGAGGAGGTGCTGTGCGTTCCACAGTCGGAATCGCATGTCAAAGTATATATCTGGAGAGTACAGACTATTGGTGCTCCTTTTGCATAGCAGGGGAGATAATATTTGGTATATTCGCTTGTTAAGATCAATATTTGACATTAATAATACCATGTGGGGCCTGTTCAACTGGTTATTTTTTCCTTGGTTATTTGTTCATTAATGGACCTGTCAGTGGTGCATAATCCATTCTATAATACATAGCCCTAAATTATTACAGGGAGTTGAATAAAGAAGGGGTGGATAGAGAAAGGGGGACCTGGAAAGGGAATAAAAGGTTAGCCATACAGGGAAGAAAGGATAAAAGACAAAGTTAATGGGATAATAGGGGAAGAGATAATCTCACCCACACCAGATGTAATATTTGTTTCTCAGCGGGTCTGTAGGAGGAAAAAACAAAGGAATGTTAGGACCACGTTCCCATATTCAATTCACACATTAATAAAAAAGTCACATTCGCGGTTTAGTCCATTTGGCGCAAGTGTCCCTAGTTTATGGATCCAAAATGCCTCCCGTTGTCTTAGGAGGAGTATCCGGTTGCCTCCTCTCCTCGATGGGTCAATTTGGTCCAAGATTTGGAAACGCAATTGTGAAATTTGATGCTTTTTATCCGCAAAGTGATGTGGTATAGGTAGGAAAGTGTGCCCAAGTCTAATTGTCGACTTGTGCTTACTTATGCGGTCCCGTACGTGTTGCGTCGTTTCTCCTACATAGGCGAGTCCGCATGGGCATTTTATAAGGTAAACAACAAAAGTTGAATCGCAGGTGTAAAATCCACGGATCGGAATCCTCTGTCCAGTACGTGGATGTGTGGCATATTCGCCTTTTATGACGCTGGAACATTGAGCACAATGGAGACATGGGTATGTGCCTAATCGTCTGCTCTGCAGAAAGGTTTGTTTAGGTAGTTTTGAGAAACTACCTATGTCGGCTTTTATTAATTTATCCCTAATGTTGGGGGACCTTTTATAGCATGTCAGAGGCGTTTAATCGAATTCTTTTATGGAGGGATAAGCTTTGGTTAGGAGTGGCCAGTGTTGTTTAAGGGCCCGTTGGATTTTCGGCATTAGGGAATGATACGTGGTCACACATGCGATCCTATTCTCATTATTAGTTTTTGGTCGTGGCTCTCGTATCCCAGTAAAATCTTGTAGGGTATTTAAGATGGCCTCTGGGTAACCCCTATTGCGGAATTTTTCAGTCATAGCTTCGAATTGTGTGTCTCTTATCCTATCATTACTCACGATGTGGTCAACAAGTGTAAACTGCGATCGGGGTAAGGATTGCTTTGTGGCCCTGGGGTGGCAACTATTGTAATGGAGCAGGCTATTGCGGTCAGTTGGTTTATTATATAGGTCTATGGACAGTTCGCCTATGGAGTCCATTTTGACCAGTGTATCCAGGAAACTTATCTCCTCCGTGCTGGTGTGTGAGGTAAAGCCTAACTCATCATAGATCTGGTTCAGATCAGTTACCATCTGTTGTATAGTGGACTTGGGTCCTCTCCAAATACAGAAGATATCGTCTATAAAACGATACCAGATGTCGGCATATTGTTGGAACAAGGGGTTCGTGTATACATGGTCTTCTTCGAACGCTATCATGAATGCGTTTGCGTAAGGAGGGGCCACGTTTGACCCCATCGCGGTACCCCGTTTCTGGCCAAAAAATGTGTCTCCAAATAGAAAGAAATTTTTAGTAAGTATGATATCCAGGATCTTAAGGCAGAATTCCTGTTGTGTGTTGTCCAAAGTGGACTGGTTTTGTAACAGCCTTGCTGTGGCTTGGAGCCCCTTATCATGTGTTATCGATGTGTAGAGGCTATTTACATCTAGGGTTAAAAGGATGCTTCCCGGTGTGATAGTTATGCCCTTAAGTTTTGTGAGGAAGTCGGTGGTGTCTAATATGAAAGACTTGGATGTTTTGATTAGTGGTGTAAGTATTTTTTCCATATAGATGGCAAGAGGGGAGAGGATAGAGTCGGTAGATGCCACTATGGGGCGACCCGGGGGGTTGATGAGGCTTTTATGAATTTTTGGCAGTATATAGAATACGGGAACAATGGGGTCTTGTTTGGTGAGGAAAATGGCTGTCTTTGGTTCAATGATTCCAGATTCTGAATACCTATTGATGGTACTGGTGATTAAGCTTTTTATCTGTACTGTGGGATCTCTAGGTAGTACTTCATATGTATCTGTGTCAGATAATTGTCTCCTAACCTCTTTTAGGTAATCAGTCTTTTCCATCACAACTAATGCCCCTCCCTTGTCCGCCAGTTTAATGATGATGTCCTTGTTGTTATGCAATGAATCAAGCGCTAATTTTTCTTCAGAGGATAAGTTGTTAGTATGTTTGTTAGAAAATGTAATAGCTCAGTGGCTATAATTACATGCAATTACAAAAGTATTCAGATCCAGGCGCTGGTTTGAAAAATGTAGACTATTTTTCTTGCAACCATAACAACTCAAAATCTGCACGTCAAAGAATTACATATCCAGAAGTAATTGGTGGCTTAGTCTACTCCATCCCTCCTCTCAATCTGCCTAAAGCAGATAACGGTGATCACTCACTGGGACCTGTATTGGTATGCCATGATTAGTCCCTAGGAAATGTCCTAGGGACTGTGCTTCTCATTTTGGCCTTCTGATGGTTACTTGTTCAGCCTTATGAGTTAATGGACAACAGTTCTGTGTCACTGATCTACATTATGTCTTACCAGTACTGTAGCATATGTTGCACTATATAAGCAGAAACAAATGTGTCAATACTCGTTTATACTGACTAAATAGTATACAAATACTGAGCGCATAATTCTTTCACACAGTGACTAATACCACCATACACTGACAGAATACATATACAGACTAAATAAAACTACTATACACTCACTATAACTGTCCTATGGTGACTAAATAATACCACTATATGCTGACTAAATAATGCCACCGTACACTGACTGAATAATGCTACCACACTGAATACCACCACAATATGTTGACCCTACAATAACTCTACAAATATATGATGACAGAGTATTACCACCATATACTAACAGGACTAAATAATACTACCATACCCTGAATGAATAACACAAATACTGAGAAGAACTCTATTACTACTTATTAGTATTATTTTGCTGGGTCCAAAAGGACACTTTAACTTTGGGATGCACTTTTACCATTTGGGACTAGAGATGACCTTGCGGTTCGCCTGGCGGTCGTTTCGCGGCGAACTTTGCACATTAGCGATTCGCCGAACATATGGTGAGGTCAGCTGGTGCCATATTCTTTTGTTTTGCACCAAACTTTGACCCATGACACATACATCAGGTTGGAAAGGACAGCCAATTGAGCTGTATCAGCATATGGACACACCCCCACCCTAGAAAAGAACCCGATCCGACAGCCATTTTACATTCTATGTTTTGCCAGTGTAGGGAGAGGTTGCTTTGTGGAGCAGGGACAGGCTGTTAGAGATACCAAAGGCTAGCTAATAGAGCCACAAAAGTCCTTTTAAGGACTGGTATAGGTGTGATATCGATAGGTGTGATATACTGAGGGGTGTGATATACTTATAATATACTTAGTAACATAGAAAGTATATTATAGTGCATTTGTATTGTTCAGCAGTTGTGTGCAGTTTTGCTGCGATACTGCAGCTATACAGAGGGACAAACGCTATTGGAATAACTAATTGCAACGGGTGTGATATACCTGTTGCCCCCCAAAAAACAGAGGGGTATGATATACCTTCTCCCACAAAATACCGATTGAGGGCTGCGATATACCTGTTGCCCTAAATAAACAGGGTGGTGTGATATAACTGTTGTGGCAAAAAAAATAATTGAGGGGTGTGACACCTGCTTCCACAAAATACTGATTAACGGGTTTGATATACCTGCTTCCACCAAATATTGATTGAGGGGTGCGATATACCTGCTTTCACAAAATACTGATTAAGGGGTTCGATATACCTGTTTCCACCAAATATTGATTGAGGCCTGTGATATACCTGGTTCCACAAAATACTGATTAAAGGGCTTGATATACCTGCTTACACCAAATATTGATTGAGGCCTGCGATATACCTGCTTCCACAAAATACTAATTAAGGGGTTCGATATACCTGTTTCTACCAAATATTGATTGAGGCCTGCGAGATACCTGCTTCCACAAATACTGCTCTTCTCTAGGGACTTAGGCACAGGGTCATTTTGAAAATGACAGGCAGAGACAGGGGTGGTAGGGGTCGGGCAGGTGCCCCAGGCCGGAGCCTAAGTGGGAAGTTGGAGAAGGCGCGTGCGATTACTTAAAAGGGGGCACCAGAGTTGGTTGATTGGCTCACTCAGCCTTCTGCTTCCCACCCTCCTCATCCTCTGTATCTGCAGCACCACCACCACCACCACCATAGCCCCTCCACTCAAGTCATAGGAATTATTTTCCTATCCATTCCCAGACCTTACCGATGCACAGCCATTCTTGACAGCGGTCTGACGACAGTACCCAGATCAGCCCAAAGAGGGAGGACCCCGCTGTTGCTGCCTACTCCGAGATCTCAAATGTCAGTGGTGGTGAAGGTGACAATGATGACGTGTTGATGGGCGTCACGTAGGTGCCCACAAGAGAGGAAGAGTAGGGGAGTTCAGAGGGAGAGACGGAGCAGCAGAGAGGGAGGAGAAGCAGGCAGAGCTCGCAGGGCACAGTAGGCAAAAAGCAGACTACAAATGTATCTGGAGTGAGCCATCCACCATGCACGGTCACATCTGGCGCTCCCAGGACGCCGGCACATGGCTCCTCAGTGTGGGCTTTTTTTAACGTGTCAGCTGCTGACAATAGTGTTGCCATCTGCAGCCTGTGCTGTCAACGCATAAGTCGCGGTAAGCCCAACACTCACCTAGGGACGACCGCCTTAAGAAGGCACCTGGTCTCTCATCATTGAGCCCAGTGGGGGCAACGCCGTCAGAACCCACAAAGCCACACTACCAGCGCTCCACGTCCATGCCTCTTTTCCTTCTCCTCTCTCCTCCCATTTGTCCTCCACTTCACCTTCCACGGTGCCGTCGTCACGTTCATCTGGCAGAAGGCAGGCTTCCGTGGCCCAAATGTTCGAGCGTAAAAAGTTGATGACGCCGGATAACCCTCTTGCCCAATGGCTGACTGCTGGCTTGTCGGAACTGCTAGCACGCCAACTACTGCCATATAAACTGGTGGACTCAGAGGTCTTTAGAAAATTTGTGCCCATTGGCACACCACAATGGAAGGTCCCCGGAAGGAAATATTTCTCCCAGAAGGGCATCCCAGAGCTATATGGCCACATTCAGCGGCAAGTGAATATATCTCTGGCACACAGTGTTGGTGCCAAGATACATCTGACCACGGACACGTGGTTTAGCAAACACAGGCAGGGAAGGTACATAACTTTTACTGCCCACCAAGTGAACCTTCTGATGGCAGCCAAGCATGTAACCCGTGGCACCCGTGTGGATTTGGTGTTACCGCCAAGGATTGCATGCAGGCCTGCCTCTTCTTCTTCTCCTCCTACTCCATCCTCTGTCTCCTCCTTGGCTGACTCCTCCTTTTCCACTGCTACCGCCTCTTCCGCTGCACCCCCCCAAGCTTCCCAGAACCTATTTAATGTCCCAGGTGAGACGTTGCCATGCTGTGCTGTGGCTGTTGTGCCTGGAAGCCAAGAGCCACACCGGTCCTGCACTGCTTTCAGCTCTGCGGTCACAGGCCGATCAGTGGCTAACCCCGCTCAATTTGACACTTGGTAAAGTGGTGTGCGACAACGGTGCCAATCTGCTGAGCGCGCTGAAACAGGGCAAAATGACACACGTGCCGTGCATGGCACAAGTCCTGAAATTAGTCGTGCAGCAATTCGTTGCCAAATACCCCGGGGTCCAGGATGTCGTGCGGCAGGCCAGGAAAATCTCTGGCCATTTTAGAAGATCTTACACAACCATGGCTCGCCTTGCTGATGTTCAGCAGCGACACCACTTGCCCATCAGATGTCTGATTTGTGACAGCCCGACGCGCCGGAACTCCACCTTGTATATGCTTGATAGGCTGCTCCAGCAGCAACGTGCCGTTAACGACTACCTGTACAAACTCTGCTGCAGGACAGGTTCTGGGGAGCTTGGTTTTTTTTTCACCGCACCAGTGGCTGTTCATGCGCGACACATGCAGACTTCTGCGGCCATTTGATGAGATCACCAAACTGGTCAGTTGCAGCCAGGGCGCCATTAGTGACATCGTGCCTTACGCCTCCTTTCTGGAGCGTGAATTGCGTTGTCTCATTGATCAAGCCATCGAGGAGCAGGAGCTGGAAGATGAGGAAGTCGCAATGCTGAATAAATTCCCAGGGGGGGCTACTCCATCTGAGACAAGTCAGCAGGATTCTGAAGAGGAGTCAGAGGAGGATGGTGGCTGGGGGGGAGGAGAAGGAGGAGCAAGAAGAGCAGGCTTTGAGGGGGACTTTAAACTTTTCGGGGATCCCTGGTGTTGTCCGTGGCTGGGGTGAGGAGACCAAGGACGACATTCTCCTGGGCGATGAGCAGGAGCCAGGGTGCTCCACTGCTTCCAATTTAGTACAACTGGGGGCCTTTATGCTCCAGTGTTTGAAGAGGGACCCCCATATAAAAAGCATAAAGGTCAAGGACCTGTACTGGGTGGCATCGTACTTAGACCCCCGGTACAAACACAAAATAGCGGACATGTTACCAGCATCACAGAGAGCTGGCAGAATGCAGCATTTCCAGGCCTTGCTGCAAGAGATGCTGTATTCTGCTGTTGCGGGCGCTGGCAAAGGAATTTCCACCCACAGCGAAACAGGTGCGGTTACCAATCCTACTGAGCCTGCAAGAAGAGGGCGGTTTGAAGATGTGTTGGTCACTTCGGATATGAGATCATTCTTGCAACCAACCCATGGACAGCCTCATGGAACGCCTAGACCGACAGGTGTCTGACTACATCGGGTTAACGACCGATGTGGACGCTTTGAGAAGCGAGGAACCCCTGGACTACTGGGTGTGCAGGCTTGACCTGTGGCCAGAGCTGACACAATTTGCCATGGAACTCTTGGCTTGCCCCTCATTGAGTGTCCTGTCCGAAAGGACGTTCAGCGCAGCAGGGGCGATCGTGACTGATAAGCGCACTCGCCTAGCTCAAATTTTTAAAAATGAATGAGGCATGGATCTCAGAGGAATTCAACACCTGTGATGACCACGTGTATTCGAATTTCCTCATGCCAGCCCACACATATCCACCACCACCCAGAACAAAGAATGGTCCTTGTCTTATGTATATTACAGTGGCGTAGCGTGGGGGGGCCAAGGGGGCGGTTGCCCCGTGCGCCAAACTGAAAGGGGGCGCCCAGCTGTTACATACAATGCCATTCCCTCTCACAGGCAGCGCGCTGAGTGCATCCCGCCATTGCCATTCAGTGAATGATTCATTGAATTGTGCTAGTAGGATGCACACATTGTGCTGCCTGTGAGAGTGTGTAGCATTCACTCACAGGCAATGCACAGTGTGGAGGCTGATTCAGGGCCACAGTTACTACACCAGGCTTCGGCCAATGAGAGCACCGTGCATTCATCAGGGCAAGCGCTCGCGAACCATCAGGCGGCGTTCGGTTGGCTCTGTTTTAAGCTGTGCTGCTGACTCCATCTCAAGGACTGAACCAGCCTGTTCAGAGCAAAAGCCGCCAACAGCAGGCAAAGTTGGTCCAGCACTGCATTTGCAGGGGTGCACCTAGTAGGCTGTAGGATGGAGGTGGAGCAGACAAGTAGCTGGTTACTGTGCGGCTAGCATCATTCCCAGAAGCACTGTTTATTGGCTGCCAATATCCCTGGTTAGCACTGAATGGCTGGCACTGTTCTTGAGCATGAAGTAGAGCTTGCACTATAAGACTCGGCTAACTATTATATTGCTGCCACTATGTCTGGGGGGCTCTGTGTGGTGAATGCAATTCTTGGGGGTCCTGTATGATACTATTCCTATGAGCACTAATTTTGTGGCACAAGTCGATCTGTCACAGGGTTTGGGGTTCCTATTCTCATGATTGGTTGATATCCCAGTGGTAGGACCCCCACCGATTTAATAGTTATAGCTTCACATGACTAGAATACCCCAGTCGTGTCTACTTAGGCATGGAGCCTAAACAGGTATGGCTTAATAAGAAAGATTATTACTGTGGGGGCTTAAGTGCAATCTGCACAGTAATTACCCCTAGTAAAATTCCAGTGGTCCTTCTGTGCAGACTCTATTTAGGCGCCCCTACAGTAACTATCCTCCTTATTAAGCCAGCCCTATTTAGGCTCCATGCACACAACCAGCCCCACTACTCTCAGTGATCCAACAACCATACGCGGCTGGAGCATGTGGGGTGTGGGTCAATAAAAGGGAGATTGTCTGCAGGTTAGGGGGCGCAATACTTGGCTTGCCCTGGGCACCAGCAATGCATGCCATGCCACTGTGTATATACAGCGGCATAAAATGCCTTTTCTGTCAGGTGAATGCCTAATTTTTGGGGCCTGTACTCCCGTGGCCTAAAATAACATTTTTCTAGACTCCAGCAAGGCACATTTTTGAGAGTTTCCCTTTAAGATGCATAAAAATGGCCCCTGATTAAAATACATATATTTTTGTGGGAATTTTTGCCAATGATCCCCCTCTGGTATGTCACTGTCCATGTTGTGGGACTATTTGTGCACTTCTAGTAAGTATTTGGTGACTGCAAATATGACCTGAAGGTTTTTCAGGTTTGCCTGCCTTTCAAATCAATGGGGCCCGCCGCGAACGTGCGGTTTGCGAACATTTGATCGCGAACACGTGTTCCGAGTTCACGAACCATCCCGGCCGATGTTCGTCCATCACTATTTGGGACACAACTAATGTTTATATACTGACTGAATAATACCACCATACAGTGACTGAACAATACCATCATACACTGACTAAATAACACCAGAAATCACACATCATCCATTATATGAGCAGAACAACAAAGATAACAGACCATAACTAAACCAAACTGAGCCGAACAGGCGACATTGACTATAAGGCCTCTTTCACACGGGCGTCATGAATTTGGGCCGGATAAGATGCGGGTGCCTCGCGGGAAAATGCGCGATTTTTCCACGCGAGTGCAAAACATTTTAATGCGTTTTGCACGCGCGTGAGAAAAATTGGCATGTTTGGTGTTGTGTAGATTGTATTATTTTCCCTTATAACATGGTGCTTGCGATTTTCACGCAGCCCCATTCACTTCTATGGGGCCTGCGTTGCGTGAAAAACGCACAAAATAGAGCATGCTGTGATTTTCACGCAACGCACAAGTGATGCGTGACAATCACTGCTCATGTGCACAGCCCCATAGAAATGAATGGGTCCGGATTCAGTGCGGGTGCAATGCGTTCACCTCACGCATTGCACCCGCGCGGAAATCAAGGGTCAATGTCAGGAATTCAGTAATTCCAGTCAGGAATTCACTTTGAGGGGAAAAAAATCCTACATGCAGGACCTATTTGCCAACAGGCTTTGACAAATCTGTGGGGGAGGTCCAAAATGGAGACACCAGGAGGACATGAGGAAGGCATGAAGAGGACACAAAGATGGAACTAAAAGTTCATGAAGAGGACTCAAGGAGGACATGAAAACGACATGAGGAAGGCATGAGGAAGACATGAAGAAAAAATGCAAAGGAGATAAAATGGTCATGAACTGGTCAGTGGTCTTCGTTCCTTACTACACTTCCTTCTGAGGAGTTGTGGCTCCAAACAGGTACGGTAGGTGTTTGCAAATATATACCGTAGTGGCCAGGGCAGATGGATTATCTAGGAGAAGGTTGGTAAGTGGAGAGGGACCTGAGATTCTACAGTCATGCAGTCCAATCTAGCAGAGCTCCAGGAAGAAATTGCAGTCTGGATTTTCCAGAGGTAAAAATCAGGAGAGAACCTTCTTGTCTTGACTGTCCTTGGTCACACTCTGGCCTCCTGCTGAAAGTCCTTGGTCACACTCAGTTTGCTTGTTGATTTTCCTTAGTTGCACTTTACCATAGTGGATTTATACTCCTGTACAGCAGTTTTTATCTAGTACAGCTCCTAAGTAGCTACAACACAGATGATGAAGGGGGGGTCCTTCAAAAAGGCATTTTCCAGACCACCTGGACTGATTTTCACGTTTTCTAATATTCATAGAAGAAATATCAGATGAACACACAGAAGTGTTCCAGCTAGGATCATGGATCCATGTGTGAAGCAGAAAAACTGGAGATTTAGGCTCTGCAGAACCTGCACCTGAAGTGTTCTCATGTTTGGTCAGATATGGAGATGGCTCCATTATGGGTGATGCACATATTTAAGTGGTTGTGTTAGCGCAGCATCCCGTGCCAGTGCCCTGCTGTCGCTGGCCGGAATTGGCGCCGCACTTCTTACTTCCCACAGCCCCATGCCGGCTCTCCTGTCCTCTGGATGGCACGGGTGCTCCCTCCCTTCTTATGCGGCGTCCGCCGCTGTTACCTCCTTCTGTGTGCCAGTGCTACCTCCTTCTCTGTTGCTGCCTTGTCCCTGCTTTAGCCAAAGAGTGTGCTTCATGCACAGAGCTCTGTTACTGTGTATAGGGTGCGCACATGTGAGTCTCCCCTCCTTATGTGAGGCAGCGCGCCCACACCCTTAATCTTCCCCAGCCTATGGCTGGTCATCAGTATGTATTTGAAGGCGCCTCCTTCAAAAGGAACTTGCCTGAGCAATTAGGTTCCTAACTTAGTCTAGTTTCTGTGTGAGTGAAGGTGTTCTCTGTTTTTGCCATTACTGTGTACCAGACCTTGGATATTGTTTAACAGACTCTGCTTGACTGCCGCCTGCCCCTGACTTTGTATCTTGCCTATGGACCTTGCTATATTGCTGCCTGCCCTGACCTCAGACCACATTTACAGACTTTGTCATATTGCCACCTGCCTCCACCTAGGACTTAGTACTCAGACTTTTCCTCCGTCTGATCAGCCACTGGGCTCCTAGCTTCCTCTGGGTGTACCATATCCATCTGAAGGTCAGTCCAGTGGGTCCACACCTAGGTCCCGGTTTCCTCGTGTCCCAACCCCCTCAAAGGTAGCACCTGGTACACCCCTCAGGAAAGTCTATCCTCACTATCAGAGGTATTGTGAAGAATGAGGGGTGTACTTGACAGGTTGATATGGGTGACTGTGTGAGACGGGGAAACAGCTCTCCTTGTCTAAACACTGTTTGTGTTGATTAAATTAAATGTTCTGGACTGACATTCTGCTGTTTGGCCACAAGATGCCGCTGTTTCCTAAACACAGCTACAGACTGCACATATATCTCCATATTCATGAGAGAGGTGGGATTTACACAGAGTCTGGAGAAAAGAGAAGGAGAGAGCAGCCATCTTAGAGGGAGGTGAAACTAAGGAACTGTGTGAGCAGAGAATCTGACGGCATCCAGGTGTGAGAGCATCCCTCAGTGACCAGAGCTGCAGCTAAGTGAAGCTGATCATGTCCAAGACCCTGACCTGTCCAGAGGAAGGAGGATTGCTGCCAGGAACGGTGATAAGAGCAGAGGAACAAAGCAACATACACTGCGGTACCGCATGCTTGTTGGAGAGACATTTGTTCTGTTCAGAGTCCCCAGCGGATGCAGAGCATACCCGGGTCGGTAAGATCGTGCACTCATCTCATTACAGTGTTGGCGCCTAGAGACTGAGACCAGGCCTGTAGTTAGTTAGTCAGGGTTTCTGTTTGTGTCAGGCCACAAGTGTTACTACTGTTCATTTCAAGGACTCCATAACTTAAAGTGACATTTCATATTGGAAAGCTGATAAAATTCTCACAAACTCAAGCCAGGCTGGCATTTTTTTGCTCAGGGGGAATACTCAGGAACGTGCTACAGGACCAGTTATGTGAGGGGGAATTCTGTGGAACTTGGTAAGATTGTAAGCGGTTGTGCTGCACCGCAGGATAGCCCGTAACACACACCCATACAGTGGTTCTTGTTTTTAGGGTAATAACAGGTAAGGTGTGGCAGTTTAGTTGTGCCCACCAATAGGTAAATTACGTCACTTCATTTATCGGAGGGCGCCGTGCTGTGCAGCACAAGGGTCTCAGCCTTCGGCCTGGGCGTATGTACGTTTATTGTATGTTCCCAGAATTTGTGGTTGTGTTTATTGCCACATTTAAGTAAAATTCTGTTTTGGCAAAAGCTGGTGTTGGGGTTCTTCGTTCGTGACTTCACTGTATCCTGGGGAGCCCACCCCAGTACACGGCTTACAACTGCTCCACTTTTTCTTTGTATTAATATTAATACATCTCCTTTGTCTTATTTTTTTGCAGTTTGCTCAGTATAAAGAGGAAGCAGTGAAGAGAATTCTTCATATGAGGAAATCTATAACGATAGCGTCCAGTTCCCGCCTGTCCCCTGGTCCTGCTGACACTTCTGCTTTCTATACATTGTGCAATTCATGTTTGTGATTTTCATCTGCACAACTTCTCCCAAACAGTGATTTCTGCCCAACGTCCAGATTGCAAGGTAAGTGTCAGTCTCCAAGTCCTACTTATTCTGGGGAGAGGCTTGCCATATTCAGGCCCCAACTCACATCATTGCATCTCCTCATGACAAATTGATTATGCATAGAATGAAATAGACCTGGAGATATGTGCAGAAAATGTGAGCTAATGCTGGGGAAATGTGCAGGAAATTAGCTAGATTGTTCTGTAATAACGTGACCTAACGGGAAATAATCAGAGATGATGTGGAGATGACGAAAAGATGAATGGGTCATGATGGAGCTAAAGGATGAAACTGAGCATGTGCGGCCATCTGAGTAAACCGGACAAAGAAACAAACAGCAGGTGGCGCTATACAGATACATTTTATTAAATAACTTAGTAGCTATATAAATTTTTTAATTTCATACAATGACAAAATATTAATATCGTATTAATATCGAGTAAAGTATTAATATCGAGGTGCTGGTTTTAAAACTGTAGAATATTTTTCATGGAACAATTATTTAGGATAATGAGGATATATTGTGGAATTTACAGGGAGATTATTAGTTGTTGGGGAGATAACGGCAGAAGAAGTGATGAAAAAAATAACAACGGGGGAAGAGGGATGATCTTAGGATGAGGGGGAAGTGATTTGGTGCATTGACCCCCTGTACTGGGGCAAGGCAAAAAAGATGGTTCTTCTGCTCATGCTGGGAGATACCTCCTTTGTAGTGGGGAAGTTTCCTGGAATTCATAGGTTTATAGCAACCGCTGCATAAATCTTCTATGTCTGGTTGCAGTGTGACTTCCTTGCTTGGCACTTACGGTCCCTGTATAGTCCTGAATTAGATATGCAATAAACCAATTATTTTTACATAAAGGAGCAAGAACCCTTAGAGATATCATAGATAGAAATCTCTCAAGTAATCTGATTTAGGGCTCTTTCACACCTGCGTTATTGTCTTCCGGCATAGAGTTCCGTCGTCGGGGCTCTATGCCGGAAGAATCCTGATCAGGATTATCCTAATGCATTCTGAATGGAGAGAAATCCGTTCAGGATGCATCAGGATGTCTTCAGTTCCGGTACGGAACGTTTTTTGGCCGGAGAAAATACCGCAGCATGCTGCGCTTTTTGCTCTGGCCAAAAATCCTGAACACTTGCCGCAAGGCCGGATCCGGAATTAATGCCCATTGAAAGGCATTGATCCGGATCCGGCCTTAAGCTAAACGTCGTTTCGGCGCATTGCCGGAGCCGACATTTAGCTTTTTCAGAGTGGTTACCATGGCTGCCGGGACACTAAAGTCCTGACAGCCATGGTAAGTGTAGCGGGGAGCGGGGGAGCAGCATACTTACCGTCCGTGCGGCTCCCCGGGCGCTCCAGAGTGACGTCAGGGCGCCCCAAGCGCATGGATCACGTGATCACATGGATCACGTCATCCATGCGCATGGGGCGCTCTGACGTCATTCTGGAGCGCCCCGGGAGCCGCACGGATTGTAAGTATACCGCTCCCCCGCTCCTACTATGGCAACCAGGACTTTAATAGCGTCCTGGGTGCCATAGTAACACTGAAAGCATTTGGAAGACGGTTCCGTCTTCAAATCCTTTCAGTACACTTGCGTTGTTACGGATCCGGCAGGCACCTCCGGCAACGGAAGTGCATGCCGGATCCCAACAACGCAAGTGTGAAAGAGGCCTTATATAGTAGCTGGGCCCCCAGGTTAACACAGCAGCGGGTACATCAGTTTTTTAGCCTTGTTGCTGTGGCTAGCCTGGTGCTATGATGAGACAGCTCTATAGGGGGTCATTGTGAAGGATTGTCCCTCAGATCATGTTGGTATCAGCTTCTTCACTCAGTCTCTTTAGAGAGAGTAGGGTTTTCAGGATACCAGGGGACCCAAAAATCTGTAGCACAAGAATGAAATGTCGCCTCACATGTAAAAAGCATGACCACTGGATAATGCATCTGTAGTGGATAATGTAGTAGTCATAGATATGAGATGTAGTCATCCGACAATCTTGACGGAGGTACTGGTTACCTTCCGCTCGACCCCTATAATACTTACCTGAACCTTCTGGATGCCTTTCCCACTAAAACTCCATAAATAACTAAGCCCCCAATAAATCACGGACACCAGGGTTGGATTTAATCAGCCACAGCAGCCGTTTTATTACCATGAAATATAAACCTTTTAATTAGCATAACATAACAAAAACCCATATGCAACGGCATATGCACAATACCAATTCTTCATATGTATAACATATAATTAATTATGGGGGATGTCCTTGAAGCCCCAAATAAGGAGTTACCCCGTCTGGGATGAGCCATCTTGCCTCCAGCCGATAGGCGCCAGCTCAGAGGCACCACTGATGGCCCCCACACTCTGCAACCAACCGCCAACCATGGGAGTCCAGCCCCAACCATGGAGCCCTCCCATCATCCCCACATGAGAATTTTCCAACTTCAAGGACCCCCCACGGCCACCAACGCTCAGGCTTGACCCCTTACGTCTAAGCGTCCCTCCATACTCCCAAGGTCGTCTCAATGCCCTCCTGCAGGGTCAGACACCACATATCTATTCCGATCGCGTTCAAATGTACCCCATTCTCACGCCAAAAAAGCAACACCCTCTTCCAGCTCAACGTGCCTCACCACCACTGCCCGATGCCGGGCCATAAAACGCCCAGTTTCCCGGTTGACCTTCACACGAGTCTAGCCTAACCTCCGGTATGACCCCACCCCAAACCATCCCCCAGTGTCCCAACCACCTTACCACCGCCACTGATCGAGCTCCGTGGCACCCACCACATGTGGAGAGCTCATGCTTGAACTTGTACTTTGCTCCAAATTTGCACCCCCTTCATTAAATAAGAAGCACAATCCCTTTGCAGACGCTGCCACAAAACCGGATTGGCCCCCGCTTCCTGATTCCCCCCGAAAGGACTGAGCTGACCTAACTGGTGCTGTCACTTTCAACCACAAAGCAATATCTTTGTGATTCCATCTAATGTTCGGACGCACCACCTTCCGCTGTCTGAACTGCTCATCATAGTGTAGCCATGCTTGCCCCCCATACACCCTATATGCTTCACCAATGGCATTCAAATAACAAAAAAGGGCCGAACAGCACTCCGGTGATTTTAGATATTTTTTTTTTCCCCAATCACACTCGCTAATATTGCGAATGCCTGTACCCAGTCCGCGGGATTAAGCGATACCTTCGCTTTTAAGCGATACCTTTGCTTTTCCTCGTCTTCTTTCTTACCCTCATTACCCTCATCCTTTCTACTTCTATCCAAAATAAACTTTTCCAAGGGGAGCAAGGAAAATTTCCACATACTCCCCTTTCCAAATGCGCTCCCGCACCTCTTGTTTTAAATGCGCCCCTAAAGGGCCTTCAAAACAGACGTACACTTTCCCCTTTGCCTTATCATCCAACCTCACCGTATCCTCCTCAGCCGAACCCCCTGCCTGCATCTAAACAGACGCCATGCTACCGCATACACCTAACAAAGCCCCATCTGCTCCCGTGGGCCTGCTGGCGCCCCCTGTAACCATTCCTCCCAAGTGTTCCTCTTTTGGAGGACAGTCCCTCTTTTTGACCCAAGTCCCTCTGTCTTTTTTTGATCCTTAAATGTCCCTCTTTTTGACTTTGGGGAATTAATCCAGAAATGCAGCGACCGGGTCTGCAGGGGCAACACGTGAGGTACAGTGAGGCGATGGGGGATAGTAGTATCTTTACTCACGATTAGCAGAGCCTCCCTGGGCCGGCGTGTTGGGGAAGACAGCACTAAATCCTCCGGGAAACTCTCCAGTACAGGGATCACCAGCCAGATGGTAGTTGAGGTGCCCTTGATGGTATAGGTGTTTAGAGTGCTTTGGAGGCTGGGACCCCGGTTCTTCGTGACGCCAGCACCGTTAGGTGCAAAGATGAATGGTGGGAAAGGATGAGGAGTCAGTTATAGTGAAACAGTTGAACTTTACTTGATCAATTAGTTATCTTCAGGTAGTCAGTACAGTCAATAGATATGGTGAAGCAATAATATAAACAAGGGTTCAGCTGCATCCTACTAACAGGCTTGATGATTGTAATTTGAGGAGTTGTCCTTGTCTCTATATCTGTCTATACTTTGTCCACACTCTAGCACTCAGGTACTGGACATAATAATGCTTACTGGTCAGTAGCAATCCACAGGGCGGCTCCCTAATGCCAGGCTTCAGTCTTCTACTCCATT
Source organism: Bufo bufo (assembly GCF_905171765.1). NCBI lineage: Eukaryota > Metazoa > Chordata > Amphibia > Anura > Bufonidae > Bufo > Bufo bufo. Next base: position 53,018,896 of record NC_053389.1, on the reverse strand, counting down.
CTTCGGAAAGGATGCTCACTGAAGAATTACAGTCCCTTATGTCCACAGAGGCATGTGGTAAAGGATAATTTGGCGCATTAATCATCCGGCTGGGTCCAGGTACTTTTAGGTTCCTCCTGATCAGTGTTGCTTGTGAAGTCTATTGGCTAATTTAGCTCTAACCTCCACTAGACTGTCTCTATATTCAGACGTAGACTCACTGGTCTGTGCTGTGCTGCTGAAATGTAGTTCTTGTTCTATGTGCTCCCTTGGCTTGGCCAGAGCCAAGAGGCTAATCAGGCAGCTACATGGTGGAATAGACTTGTCCTGCTCCTCTCTACCTCTACCAACTTCCTCTCTCTTCCTACTGAATTCTCTCAACTAACTTTATTAGCAAACCCCAGACTATATATATATATATATATATATATATATATATATATATATATATATAAGTAGTGCCAGCACCACCTAGGGGGGAATAGATGTAATGACCTATAACAGCCTGTTAATGGGAATTACAGGGGAATATAGAAATGCATTAGATACACATATCAAAAGTTTGAAGTGCCCACGACCATCACTGAGTGGGACACTGCAGAAATGTGCATGAATAAATTTACTAAATTTCTCCTTACCAAAGTCTCTGTATGGTTTCTACTGTACCTGTATATTAGACCATAACTCAATTATTTGGTGCAATTTGGACCTTAAAATATCTATAATCCGATTATTTATGAGCTAATATTTAAATAGATATTGAAGTGCAAGAAAAAAAATTGTAAAAAAATGAAGGAACTTATACTCACCTAACCGATCCCCAGATGCTGCAGTTCTGATGGAGTCAGCAATTATGCTTTGGGCGGAGTTAGAGGCGCAGCCTAGTATGAAAAAAACTGCCGTGATGCGTGTCGCACATACTGTCCCTCTTTGCGATTTTCAAAAGTTGGGAGGTATGCCTGTAACACCCCATGCCAGCAATAGTGACGCCCCCGCCGTCCCCCCACCTGCTAATAAGCCCGCTAATACTCCCAATAAGTGCCCAAAACCCCTACCTAAATCCATCATCGCCAAACTCGCCTGGGCGCATGGGAAGGAGCCTGCCCCGCTGCCTAAAAGCATGAAGGGTCCCTAAAGGGGCTCCTAATACGGCACTGAGCTCGAGGAGGGAAGTTGCTCCGTGCTAAGGCGCGCTGGCAGGCAAGCCCGCCACGGCCAGCGTGACAGTGGCTGAGGCGATACAGATGCCTCAGCCGCCCCCCTCAACAACTCCTGTACCTGCACCCACCCAGTGCCCCAGACCACCGCAGCTGCCCTCAGTTCTCCAATTACTGCTTCCATCTCAAAGGGTAAGTGCTCCCAGCTGGATTAACCTAAAATGGCCACTTCTTCTTTCCCTGCCTACTTACCCCCCCCCCGATTACCCCCCCCCCCCCCCCCCCCCCCCCCCCCCCGGGGTCTCCCTGAACCAACACCCCGTCATGTTGGCCTCCCCTAAAGGCTCTGCCCCCTAGTCCGGCCTGTTCTTTTTGTATCATCAATGACGTATATGACCCTACACCTTATCAGATCTGAACCTCTGCTATAAATATATAATCATAATCATAATCTCTGCCATTTCTTTTCCCAGGAGGTAACATGGATTCAGGAGGAGCACTGACCTTCTTCTCTATTGTCCTCCTCTCTCTTCCCTTATGTCGGACGCAGAGTTGCCAAGCTCGCATGCCAGGAATACCTGGAATACCTGGAACTTCTGGTGCAGATGGAAAGGATGGAGCAGATGGGGAGAAGGGAGACCAGGGTAAGTCAATGCTGGATGATTCTGTAGGGTAGGAGATTATGGGACATTACCTCCTGTTAATAATCTAATGTCTCTTGTACATCAGGTCCTCCTGGAACCTTTCTTGGCTGGAATGAAGAAGAACATAGAGGAGACCCCGGTAGACTTGGAATGCCAGGAAAAGTAGGGCCAAAAGGGCCAATGGGTCCTCCAGGTCAACCAGGACGTAAAGGGGAAAAAGGCTTAAAAGGACAATCAGGAGAATACAAAACCGAGCTTCACTCTGCTTTCTCTGTGAAGAAAACCACTATTGGAAACCCACGAAAGGATCAACCTATTCGCTTTGATCGAGAGATCATCAATGTGAACAGACAGTACAACATCCATAATGGGACATTCACTTGTCAGATCCCTGGTCTCTACTACTTCACCTACCATGCCTCGTCCAGGGGACACCTCTGCATCCACATTGTCAAAGGTAGAGTCAATGAAGCCAAAGAGAGGATTGTTCTGTTCTGTGACCAGGTCCTTAATGTCTTCCAGACAACAACCGGTGGTGTTGTGCTGAAAGTTAGCAAGGAAGAATCCGTCTGGCTGGAGACCACTGAAAAAAGCAATCTGCTGGGCACAGAAGGAGCAGACAGTATATTCTCTGGCTTCCTGCTCTTCGCAGAATCTTAAGATTGACAAGAAAATTAGCTGTCTTTCAAAATGTCAGACTGCCAAGCAATGTGAAGTGTCACATGAGCGCTCACTAATGCCACCTGCTTGTACCAACTTCCATGCCTCTGCTCCAACACATCAGCATCTTGCTAGGGCTACATATAGGGTGCTGGAGAAAGACATGTATGCACTGCTCCGCCTCTCTCTCTATGACTCATCCACCCCTGGTATATTATGGGGAACATAATGTGTCTTCTTATATGGACAATGACACCACCTAACATGTCACAGCTTAACATGAAAATAAAGTGTGTTTTCAGTTTGAACGTTAATCAAAAGCTTTCTTTACCTAGAGACACAGCACATAAATATCTACAACACCACCATGCATATCCATATCCTAAAACTCCACCAAGCACATCCATGTCCTACAACAACTCCGCCGAGCACATCCATGTCCTACAACAACTCCGCCAAGCACGTCCATGTCCTACAACTATTGTTGATCGAGCATGCTCGGCCGAACACCAGTTCGGCTCGAGCATCTCGATGCTCAGCATATGGCAGTATTCGGCCGAATACCAAATGTGCTCGAGTGCAATGCTCAAGTCTCCTCCCCGCACGTTTCTTGGCTGCTATGCAGCCAATAAACGTGCAGGTAAGTACTGCCCTCACTGTAATGCTGTAGACATGTTGGTTACTGGCATTACAGTGATTGGCTGGCCGAGACACGTCATCGGGTGCTATATAGTACCCGATGATGCGTGTTCCGCTCAGTCTTAGTCAGGGAGAGCTGTGCTTAAGAAGGGACAGACAGTGTAGGGAGTGATATAGGAATATTTTATTAGACAAACTTTTCAGAGACCCAAAAATCCTTATAAGGACTATTGTTGTGTGTGGCAGCAGCAATACAGATTTTTAGCGCAACCTGCGCTAAATTGCTAAAACTTTACAGACCCAAAAGTCCTTTTAAGGACTGTTGTGTGTGGCAGCTATATCTATTTTTAGCGCATCCTGCGCTAAATAGCGTGCAACAGTTAGGACGCTGCAGACAGTGACATTATCTGCGCTACATCTCCTGTGTAAAGTGTGCGCATCCCAAAAATATCTGTGACATCCAGTGTACTTTTTCCATTGACAGTGTCTGCTGCAGACAGTGACATTAGCTGCGCCATCTCCGGTGTAAAGTCTGCGCATCCGAAAAATATCTGCGACAACCAGTGTACTTTTTCCGTAGACGGTGTCTGCTGCGGACAGTGACATTAGCTGCGTCACATCTCCTGTGTAAAGTGTGTGCATCCAAAAAATATTTGTGACATCCAGTGTTCTTTTTCCGTAGACGGTGTCCGCTGCAGACAGTGACATTAGCTGTGCCACATCTCCTGTGTAAAGTGTGCGCATCCCAAAAATATCTGTGACATCCAGTGTACTTTTTCCGTAGACGGTGTCCACTGTGGACAGCGACATTATCTGCGCTGCATCTCCTGTGTAAAGTGTGCGCATCCAAAAAATATCTGTGACATCCATTGTACATTTTCCATAGACGGTGTCCGCTTCGGACAGTGACATTAGCTGTGCCACATCTCCAGTGTAAAGTGTGCGCATCCAAAAAATAACTGTGACAACCAGTGTACTTTTTCCGTAGGCGGTGTCTGCTGCGGACAGTGACATTAGCTGCGCCACATCTCCTGTGTAAAGTGTGCGCATCCAAAAAATATCTGTGACAACCAGTGTACTTTTTCCGTAGACGGTGTCTGCTGCGGACAGTGACATTAGCTGCGCCACATCTCCTGTGTAAAGTGTGTGCATCCCAAAAATATCTGTGACATCCAGTGTACTTTTTCTGTAGACGGTGTCTACTGTGGACAGTGAGATTAGTTGTGCCACATCTCCTGTGTAAAGTGTGCGCATCCAAAAAATATTTGTGACATCCAGTGTACTTTTTCCGTACTTGGTGTCTGCTGCGGACAGTGACATTACCAGCGCCACATCTGCAGTGTAAAGTGTGCGCTGAAAAAATGTATCTGTGACATACAGGGTACTTTTTCAATAGACGGTGTCCGCTTCTGACAGTGACATTACCAGTGCCACATCTGCAGTGTAACGTGTGCGCTTAAAAAATGTATCTGTGACAAACAGTGTACTTTTTTGCGTAGACGCTGCGTACAGTGACATTACCGGTGGTACCTCTCCTTTATAACGTTTCCTCATCCCAAATGCCTGTGACATTCCCTGTAATTTTTTACTAACCTCTGGTGACAGCATTGACATTATCTGTGGGATATCTCCTGTGTGACGTTTCCACATCCCAAATACCTTTTTAAATTTGTTTGCGCATACACTTCCAAATCCTACTCTACTGTACGTGTGACATCAAGCATATATAACATTTAATATGAAGAAGGCGAACAGGTAAGAGATGGGGAAGGGGCTGTGATGCTGATGGTGCACGCAGAGGCTGTGGTAAAACTGTGCCTGCTGCCAGAGCACAAGAAAAACAATCATCCATGATACCTAGCTTCATCTCCCAGTTTGCAGGGCGGCGCAGGAAACCACTCTTGAAGTCAGACAAGTGCGACCAGGTGGTCAGTTGGATTGCAGCAGATAATGCTTCCAGTCGGTTAAGCACCATCCTGTCTTCCACCAAGTCCAGTCTCAGTAGCCAAGAGTTTGCTCAACACAATCCTCACCCTGATCCTCCTTCATCCCACCATGGAGAGTCTGGGCAAACAAGTGATCCCAGACTCGGATATTCCGAGGAGCTCTTTTCAGCGCCATTAATTGATTTGGCCCTCTCGCCAAGCACGCTTGAAGAGGGACATATCTTGTGCCCTGATTCCCAAACTCTTGAGCATCCACAGTCACAAGAAGATGACGGTGGGGAGAGGCAGTTGGGTGGCAAAAGGGAAGGGAGAAGACGGGCCACACCAAACAGGCCTGCAACTGTTCCACAGAGCACCCTTGACAAGGGGTAGGTGTTCCACAGTATGGCACTTTTTTGAGGAAAGTGTGGACGACAAACGAATAGTAGTTTGCAACCTGTGCCATACCAAAATGATCTGGGGCGTGAACACTAGCAACCTCACCACCACCAGCATGATCCGCCACATGGCATCCAAGCACCATAATAAATGGGACGAACGCCTGGGTCCACAATCTGTGTCTGCGGGTCACACCACTACCTCCTCTTCCCCTGTGTTACGTGCTGGCCAATCCCCTGTCAAAGGCGCAGGCCTGGATGCCTCCCGCCATGCACCTGGACCTTCGCAAGCACCATCAGCGACCACATCCACTTCCGTATCCCAGCACAGCGTCCAAATGTCCTTACCCCAGGCCTTTGAACGCAAGCACAAATACCCAGCCACCCACCCACAGGCCATAGCACTAAATGTGCAGCTTTCCAAATTACTGGCTCTGGAAATGTTGCCATTTAGGCTTGTGGACACTGAGGCCTTCTGCAGCCTGATGCCGGCGGCCGTGCCGCATTACGCAGTCTCCAGCCGATACTATTTTTCAAGGTGTGCCGTGCCCACCTTACACCAACATGTGTCCTGTAACATCACACGTGCACTGACAAAAGCGGTTACTGGGAAGGTCCACTTAACCATGGACACATGGACAAGTGCATTCGGCCAGGGACACTACATTTCCATGACAGCACACTGGGTGAACGCTGTGGCATGGCACAGGTGCTACCGACGCCAAAGATTGTGGGCCCTACGTCGATCAGGGTTTCCACCAACATCTACATTAGTGGCTCGAACTCCACCTCCAAAATATCGGTGTGTAGCACCAGTCAGCCATCAGTCGGTAGCTGGAAGCAGTGTAGCGCTGCAGTGGGGAAGTGGCAACAGGCCGTGATGAAGCTGATATGCTTAGGGTACAAACAGTACACCGCCGCAGAGCTGATGCGGGGATAAGAGACCATATAGAACCAAAAAAGAAAGCCTCAATGTAAAACCGTAAGTTAGGGCAAGGGATGAATAACCATATAAACCTATAGTGTTATTGAACAGACAACAAAAGAATGCCCAATGTATTAAAAAAATATACTTTTATTTAATTATAATAAACATATCATGATTTCTAAAATATTCAAGATAGCAAGAAAAGAGTATGAAGAGTCAGCAGAAAACCGGATGCCGCAATCCACTGGCCGGTGTCGCTGCTACCCGCCAGAAGATGGAAAACATGTCAAGTATGCCAGTAGTATGCACCGGGGTGATTCACAGCAAAATAGCCCATGAAATATGACTATTCAAATAGTAATTCATGTGATCATCACCCTGGTGCATAGCCACCAGATGAATCTCAGCTCAACCCAGACTGTAATGTAAGATAAATAATCCAACAACAGGTAGAATCTAGCAATAAAGGGGAAAAGAGACCAGACTGAGATGTGGCTCTCGCCACTCAACCTAGAACCAGGCATGGTTGTGTCTGATAATGGCCGTAACTTGGTGGCGGCTTTGGAGCACGGCAAGCTCACACATGCGTAGCCCACGTCTTAAACTTAGTGGTTCAGCGGTTTCTCAAAACCTACCCAAATTTGCCTGAGCTACTGGTGAAGGTGCACATTTCCGCAAGTCATCAACAGCTTCTGCCGGTCTGTCAACGCTGCAGCAGGCCCTGTTACAGCTCACCTGCAGGCCCTCACCTACAATCTTTTACAGGGTCATCTCACCTGCAGGCCCTCGCATATAATGTTTTACAGGGTTAGCTCATCTGCAGGCCCTCACCTACAATCTTTTATAGGGTCAGCTCACCAGCAGGCCCTCGCATTTAATGTTTTACATGGTCAGCTCAATTTAGGCGAAACCTGGGTCGGGCGGATCCTTGCATGTGCTTGTTCAATGCGTTTTTATTCATCACTTTTGCGAGTATAATAAAACCTTTTAAAATAATTTATCCTTGGTGAATCTTCACTATGTGCACGATATTCTAACCTCCGCAGAAGGATCGCTCGTGATGAGACTATACTTGCTGGGACTCAGATGTTTGGTTGCATAAGAGGAACCTGTTACAATCTGACCTAACCTAGAAGCCTCCACTTATTCTTGGCAGCGCAATCACCTTTAAGGAATAAGTACATAGAAGTATAAAACATAAAATTAAAAACGTAAAAAAAGTTTTAAAAATATAAAAGTACAAGAGTATTAACCTCTTAACGACTCCTGATGTAACAGTACCAGTAGCAGGACGCGAGAGATGTAGGGAGCAGGATCATCAGCTGACAGCTGAGATTGGGATCTGAGATAACCTTTACTGACTGCAGCTGTAGCTGGCCAGCTAAGACCTGTCCTAGGTTGCTAATATAGCTTATACAGGTGAAACTCCAAAAATTTCATTTATTTCAGTAATGCAACTTAAAAGGGGTAAACTAACATAAGCCTTTATTTGTTATAATGTGGATGATTATGGTTTATAGCTTATGAAACTCACAATCTCAGGTGCCCTTTGCTCAGGGGGTATGGATTAATCAGCTGACTAGAGTGTGACACTTTGAGCCTAGAATATTGAACCTTTTCACAAAATTCTAATTTTAAGCTGCATTAATGCAATTCCTTTTAATTTACATTACTGACATAAATTGACTTTTGCACGATATTCAAATTTTTCAAGTTTCACGTGTATGTGTATATAGCTAGACCTGCCAATAACCTTAATACAGTTCCTATGTTTGTGTGTTAAAGACAAAAGCAGAGTTATTTACAGTGACTTTATGTTTTGGATGTCATATAACTGTTATATATATTGTGTTCACAGAAGCAGAAAAGATAATATGCCTTTAGGATTCATTATATGAATGTGAGGTAAGCTCAATGACACAGCAGAAACAACAGAAAGCATAGAGTTAAACAGTTGTTGCTGGGCAGGAGTCTAGACCAAACACAGCCAGCCTCACACAGCTCAAGAGTTTTGACCAATTATAGCCAGCCTCACACACACCTTGTGTGGGAAATTCCCCTAGCAGGAGATGCTGCAATCATTATTCACCAGAGAGAGGAGCTGAACAGACACACACTCCACTAAGAGCAAGAGGCCAAAATAAGCATTTAAAACAGTTATATAATGTTCCTACTGTTAACATAGTGATTAGAACTGTATACTGAACCAGTTATATGTGTGTTTACTTACAGTTCCACCAATTGCAAACTACAAAGTTCACAATCCAAATTCAAATTCCATATTGCAATCCAAATTGCATAAAATCATACCAGATCATACTCAACCAATCTGCAAATAGTTACTGCTAACTGCATACTGCAAACTGCAACCAAATGCAGCAAGTAGAACTATTAGTTAGACCTCAGATATACCTCTCAGAGAGATCATAAAGTGCTTAAATAACTTAAAGTGAGAGTACAGATACTGAAGAGAGAAATATATCCACCATTTTATGTTGGATGACAAGATTGAACAGTTGAACCACCATCTTATTCATACCGCCATTTTATGATACTTTATTCAACACGTGTTATGTACATGGACTATCTTCTGCGGAGGCGGCAGTGTTATATATGAAAAAAAGTTGAAGTTAATAAAGAAGTTATTTAAAGCATTTGGTGTGCTCTTTAAACCTACTGCTTTCATAGAACGGCGCTAGAGGAATTACAGAGTAATAGACAGTCTGGTTAGACTGAAAAGTCAGAGATATCAAAATTCCTCTAATGCCACAGCGCAAAAGGCACTTCATAGTGCTGCACCTGCCACAGTGGAACTATTACCCTCAGAGGGCGAAGCGATAGCGCTCCTCAACTTGCACAGGAAAGAGCGCATTAGAGCAGCGGAGCGCCAGCATATATCGCCGCGCAGCAACTGTTCCCTGAGTGAGCAAGCAAAGACCCCTTAGCGAACGGCAAACTCGAATTTACGCAAATGTTCGCGAACGGGCGAACCGCCATAGACTTCAATAGACAGGCGAATTTTAAAACCCACAGGGACTCTTTCTGGCCACAATAGTGATGGAAAAGTTGTTTCAAGGGGACTAACACCGGGAGTGTGGCATGCCGGAGGGGGATCCATGGCAAAACTCCCATGGAAAATTACGTAGTTGACGCAGAGTGTGGTAAGTTAAATTCGCAATGCGATTAATATAACCTGTATTAATCGCATTGCAATTACAACTTAGATCTGAGTTCCTAATGGTTGTATTGCTAGAATTGACGAATATAACGAATATAGCACTATATTCTCAATCTTCGTTATATTCTAGCAATACAACCATTAGAAACCCAATGCAATTAATATAACCTGTATTGATTACAACTTAGTCAAATTTGTGACACTGCAGCTTCAGAATGAATCTAAGATGGATGCTGTCCTTGCTTTTTGATAGGAGGTGGGAGGGTCTGGGAGGGAGGGTATGCTGATTGGCTGGAATGTGTCTGCTGACTGTGAGGTACAGGGTCAAAGTTTGCTCAATGATGATGTATAGGGGGCAGACCGAACATCGCATATGTTCGCCCGCCGCGGCGAACGCGAACAAGCTATGTTCGCCGGGAACTGTTCGCCGGCAAATAGTTCGGGACATCTCTATTCAACACGTGTTATGTACATGGACTATCTGCTGCGGAGGCGGCAGTGTTATATATGAAGAAAAGTTGAAGTTAATAAAGAAGTTATTTCAAGCATTTGGTGTGCTCTTTAAACCTACTGCTTCCATAGAACGGCGCTAGAGGAATTACACAGTAATAGACAGTCTAGTTAGACCAAAAGTCAGAGATATCAAAATTCTTCTAATGCCACAGCGCAAAAGGCACTTTATAGTGCTGTGCCTGCCACAGCGGCATCAGCGCAGTTAACAGTTCCCTCATGGAACACCCTGATGATGGGGCTCTGCCTGATACTATTTGGGGTGCCCTTGGTGTTAGGAGTTTGGTACGGGTGCAAGGCAGGAGATGTAGGTGCTGTGCCAGGCGAATAGTGCTGGAGTCAGCAACCAGGCCAGTTGTAGAAAATACATAAGTCTCTCTTTACTAAAGTGCAGATTGGGAGTTGTAGTACACCCAACAGTATGAAGACACACATCCAAACAATTCACAGTGCAAATCGTACCCAATAGCAATGTATGGATAGTAGCAATGATGAGGGTTGTAGTACCCTCTAGCTTTCTCTTTCTCTCTGTAGAATCTAAGGCTGGCGATAAAGTTCTTGCGAAACCTGTCTGTAATTTCCAGCTGAGGGGTACAGGATTAAGATATGGCTGCCAAAGTGTGGAAGGATGTATTGACAAAGTCTCTCTCATTGCAGTTAAGTCTCCATCCGTCTTAAAGGCGTTGTCTCACTTCAGTAAGTGGCATTTATAATGTAGAAAAGAATTAATACAAGGCCCTTACTAATGTATTGTGACTGTCCATATTGCCTCCTTTGCTGGCTGGATTCATTTTTCCATCACAATTATACACTGCTCATTTCCAGGGTTACGACCATCCTGCAATCCACTTCGTGGTCGTGTTTGCACACTATAGGAAAATATGCCGGCCTCTCTGGTGGCTGGGACAATGGGAGCTCACATAGGCTAGTGCTTTTTTATATTGTGGGCAAGCACGACCGCCGCTGACCGATTGCAATGTGGTTGTAACCATAGAAACGAGCAGTGTATAATGTGATGGAAAAATGAGTCCAGCCAGCAAAAGAAGCAATATGGAGACTCACAATACATTAGTAAGTGCCTGGTATTAACTTTCTCTACATGATAAATGTAATTTGCTGAAGTGACACAACCCCTTTAAACAAGCACAATACCTTACTGACTGACTCCAGGGCTCGTTCTTGCAGGTTCTGGACCTTCTAGTTACTCCTTTTTTCTCTATGGAGTACTTTACAGTATGGATGGCTTTCTTGATGTAAATATATCAGAGATAGCAATTCTCTGGGAGTCCACCCTAGTCTTCTGAGAAGTGAGCACATGTAGCTCCTCTCTCTTCCTCAGCTAACATTAGACTCACCCTAAACTAGGGGCAGACCTAAGTTCATCCCCTATCTTCCTACAAGGGCAAAGTCAGGACTATTAACCCTGACTGATCCATACAGAACTATACAATACAATACATCAAATAACATAAAATAATAATAAATAACAAAAACAACTTTACAGTACCCTGTTCTGGGGTACGGCACTTCTGAACCGCCGCTCCATCAAGGGCGGACTGGGAACTTAAAGTGGCCGAGGAAAAAAAAAATACAATTGGCCCCATGTTGTAGGCGAGTCCAAATTGAAAGAATGCGGGGCAACCCAAGTAGGCAAGGACAAAAGAAGTAGGCAGGGCCAGCATTACTCTAGTACAGCACAAAATTACGCCCCAGAAAAACCAAATACCACATTTCAGCATTAAGTACTGCCCTATCATCATACTGAATTCAGGAGGGCACCAGGCTGCTGACCAGGTGCATAAGTACCTGATGCTTCTAACATGAATTCATGCAGTGGCTGTGAGGAGGACCCGGGTGGCCCCCTATGCATCATCCCTGTAGCCAGTCCACCCCTGTACTCAAATCACGGCAAAACAAGCACCAAAATGATACGCAACTGACAATACTAGCTAATTCCTCAAGCCGATGTTAAAAGCTGAGAACTTTGGCAATATCTTCCAGTCAGGAACATATCGGAGCCCCTCATGCACCACATAACGGTGTCTCAGCAAGCATGGAGTCCTACCACTCAACTGCCCGTGGTGTGTGAACAGGGTCTGAACAGTGCTAGAAACCAACTCACAGCCAGACTCTCACATGCCTCCATAGTGGTATCACCAATGCACTGTGAGGTAGGATAAAGCTATGAGCCGCACCCACAACAGACCATGTGACACAGAAGCCACCAAGTGCAAAAGAACGTTACCAACGAAATGAAGTGGCACATTCTATACATATAAAGAAAAAAACTCACTGAAAAAAGTGGCCTAAATGTTTGGAAATGCTCCAAACCCATACACTGTAGTGTGTCTATAACCGGGGGAGCAATTCCTCCGCACCCACAACAGACCATGTGTAACACACCAGAGTTGTGTTACTACACACCTCTACCCCGCTAATGTGTCCTAAGAGCTTTTATACTGTCACAGATGTAATTTACCTTATGTCTTCACAAATGTGCATGTAAAACCATGTTAAATGTAATTGTTTCCTTGTAATTTTCTAGGTTGACCAGCAGGTGCCAGCAAAGCATTGGCCAGGTACAAGTCCCAGTTTAGTATACCTAGGCTGGAATGGTTTATTCCAGCTTAGCTCCGCCTCTGTGGAGGTGTGGACTGTTCCCACAACCTGCAATTGGGTGGATAAGGTTAGAGTCAGTGTAGCCCACCCCCTCTTAGGGGAAGGCTGTGTGATAGCCTTCAGGAGATCCCCTGCATAGGGAAGAAAGCCAGGATCTTGTCTCGGCTGAGACATTGATCATATTCCCAGTCTGAGCCCTGCAGGCTCAGCTGGCTGAGAAGAAAGCAGACAACCTCCAACGTTGCAGGATGAAAGCATTCCCTGAGAAACTATCTGAGAGTAAGTCCAGAGACCTAGGAGAAGCCATATCATCCTCAGCTAGTCTGTCCCCCCAAAGCACAAGGTACAGTTCAAAGCAGAAAATTAGTTCCTGCCTCAATTACAGAGCTAACAAGCAGACGAATTATCCTGCAAGCTCACATTAAAGCAGAAGCATTTATTTCTGCCAATGATTGCCAAAACCTGCTGGGACCAAAGACCAAAGCTGTATACTGTTTGGATACAATTTATCTTGAGTAAAGAAAAGTTTGAGTTGCATCTAAAGGTCTGGACATCATTTCTGCTGCAAAATTCCTCTATTACTCCTACTATCACTATACTCAAATTTATTGCAAGTGAGCCAGGAGTCCAGCTGTACCCAGGGAGGCTACACCATTGACACAATTATCACCACCTATAGAGACATTATAGGCCATTACACCACTCTGGCATTCCTAACCTGGGACGTGCTTTATAACACCTTGGAAGGGCCCTGTGATAGTACCCTGCGCACGCTGCAATTGGCGTCACAAACAAAATATAGACTATTATCCACCCATATCCTGGCCCACTGCATAAGTGGCGTCAGCGTTACCCCAAATCCTGCTCACTGCACATGTGACACAGAAGCTGCCAGGTGCAAAAGAACGTTACCAACGAAATGAAGTGGCACATTCCATACACAAAGATGGGTGGAAATGCTCCAAACCCAGAGACTGTAGCGTGTCTATAACCGGGGGAGCAATTCCTCTGCATGCGGTCCGCAGAACAGCAATCCCCAGCAAAAAATGCGTACAATGGAGGATGCCGGGGCGGACTGCATGCACCACAGGGACATCTTACACAAAATAATACAATGTGCAGATGAAACAATGCCCCGACATCCTCCATTGTACGCATTTTTTGCTGGGGATTGTGCAGCGTCCCACTCAGGACACGTGGAACTGCAAATGTATTGCTTCATTGTCATTGCTGTATTACATGTCATTTTGCATTGCTATATCTGTTGTATCCCTGTTCAAAGGCTGGTCAAGTGTGCTTTATACATCCCACCACTAGATGGGGATAGCACCACTCTGGGATATCTAGCCCAGCTCAGGTCTAATCTGAGTTCAGTTGTTTGCCAGTTAGTGAGTGTGCAGATCAAGCACAAGTCTGCTCAGGAGTGAAGTCTAGTCCAAGAAGGGACAAAGTAGAAAAAGGACTTAAACCAAAGGATAATAGCCACTACCCAGGCATCAAAGACCTATGGGGAGTCTAGGTGAAGGATTCTCTAGCCACGGGCAACCTCACCAAACTTCACTGGATTTAAAAGGGGACCGGAAGCAAAGTCACCTACTAGTAAGAATTATACTGAACCACAGCCTGAGTCAGGACCTAGCCAAAACCTATTAACAGTGGATCAACAGAATTCCTCTATATACCCAGAGACTGTATTCTGTCTGGATGTTTATGTTTCAACTTAAGCCAGCTACAGTAAAAGTTGGGAGTTGTATCCTACCATTGTCTACCTCATTCTTCAATACTACCACTACAACTGGTTGTACCACCATAAACGGTACTGGCGTCACGACAAATACCACCAAGGGACCCAGCCGCCACAAGCACCCTAAACACCGCCGTCATCAAGGGCACCTCAACCTCCATCTTGGCTGGTGCTTCCCTACCACAGAGCGTGCCCCGGAGGATTTCGTGCTGTCTTCCTCATCACTGTGCTGCCGGCCCAGGGAGGCTTTCTGCTAACCGTGAGTAAACCGATGAACTGTATTACTACTCCCCCTCATCGGCCCACCGTGCACCTCACGTGACGCCCCTGCGGTTCTGGCATGTCGCAATTGCCGTTCTGCGTGCTGCATGCGGAGGAATTGCTCCCCCGGTTATAGACACGCTACAGTTTTTGGGTTTGGAGCATTTTGGTGCATGTTTTGCAGTGATTTTTGTATTTATATATTTTTTCATCTGCACATTGTATTATTTTGTGTAAGATGTCCCTGTGGTGCATGTGGTCCGCCCCGGCATCCTCCATTGTACGCAATTTTTGCTGGTGATTGCCGTTCTGCGGACCGCATGCGGAGGAATTGTTCCCTTGGTTATAGACAAGCTACCACAGTGAAGAGGAGGAGAAGCTGTGGTGAGGTCTGCTACATGAGGAGAGGTAAGTGAATGGAGAGGCAGAGCAATGCTGGGAGTTGTGGTTATTTAACTGGGACTGTATGTTAGGGCTGAAGAGAGGGATGTTATTTACATGGATCTATGTGTTGGAGGTGGCTGGGGAGGGGGTCAAGTTATTTACATGGGACTGTATGTTGATGCTGGCTGTAGGAGGGGATTATGTTATCTAGGGCAGGTTCACATCACCGTTATGGATTGCGTTTTTTGTTTTCCGTTATAACATGTTCATAGCGGAAAATAACGGAATCCATAAGACGGAAGTCAAAACGGAAGCCTTTAAGAGGCATTCCGTTTTGCTTTCCGTCATAATAGAGGTCTAAGGGAATCATAACGGATCCGTCCTGGTTTCCGTTATGCAGAACGGAAAAAAAGTCCTGTTGACAGGACTGTATTTTAGAGGGGGCTGTAGATAGAGAGCAATGTTATGTACAGGGCGCTGGAGAGATGGTGTGATGTTATTTACATGGGGCTCTATAACGGAGGGAGGGAAATAGTGTTATTTACATGGGACTATATATTGAAGGGGCTGGAGGGAGGGGTGTGATGTTATTTACATGGGACTGTATGGTGGATGGAGGAATATAACTACAGGGGGCATTATAAATACTGGGGGCACTTCAGGGTGAGCATTATAACAGTAGGGGGTAGTATAAATACTGGGGGCACTGTAGGGGTATTATAAATCCATAGGACATTATAGGTGTTCTTATTACTACTGGGGGCTCTATAAGAGGGACTTATAGATCCGCCTTATTTCTACAAAGAGCACTATGGGGGCCTTATTACTACTGAGGGGTCTGTAGAGAGCTTTATTACCACTGGAGGAACAATAGGGGGCCTTATTTCTACTGGGGGGGCTCTGTGAGGGCAATATTAATACAGGAGGGCTCTTCTATGAATAAGGGCACTCTTGGGGAGCATTATCACGGTTGGGGACACTGTAGGGGGCAGTTTTACTAATGGGGGCATTCTGGGAGGGAATTACCATTGGTGGGACTATGAGGAGCACTATTAGTATGGGGGGACACTCATTTTTCTTCAGGATAGTATTTGGGGTATTGGGGACACAGCGAGCAGCAGGATAACACTGTGGAGACTCCAGGTTGGGGGATGATGATAGAAATGTGAGAAAGCTAAGATGTCCGTGTGTCACACTCTGTAGAGACAAGGCGGCTGAGAGAAAAGTTATACGGACCAAATGGAGAAGATGATGACAGAGAAGATCTACATCAGAGGAGACGTCACCTGGAGGCCCTGGATGTGACAGGTATGTGCTGCTGTATAGCAAGTAAAGCAAAATGCGGTGTGTGGGGGGAAGGGAGGGGCAACTTAGAGAACTGGGCCATATTCATTGGGGCTTGGGCCCCGGATCTTTTGAGACCCTAGCAACGCCCCTGACCATCTGCATCCGTTATGAACAGATCCGGTTGAATTATCTTTAACATAGCCAAGACGAATCTGTCATGAACTCCATTGAAAGTCAATGGGGGACGGATCTGTTTTCTATTGTGTCAGATTGTGTCAGAGAAAACAGATCTGTCCCCATTGACTTGCATTGTGGGTCATGACTGCTCTCCGGTATGAGAACGGAACGGAATGCATTTTGGAGCATTCCCTTCTGTTCAGTTACATTTTGTCCCCATTGACAATAAATGGGGACAAAACAGAAGAGGCTTCCGGTTCCGGCGCTGTGATGCAGGACACGGAGTGCTAGAGCTCCGGACACCGTTCACTGAAACCGAGCCCCTGCTCCATCACCAAGACATATTACAGGGTCTGGAACGTGAGAGGTCCAGTCTGCTGCACACTGGCACAAGTTGGTCCATGGACCGTTATCTTCTACGGAGCGGGAGCAGAATTATGACTGGCGGCAAAGGCACACGTGAGGTGACTACCCTGGACAAGATGGAGGATTCCCGTTCAGCTTCACCAGCGACTCTGTTGAGCTCACAAGTGGGGGAACAAATACCCGTCTTATCCCAGCCGGACAATCCGGCAATTAATTACCAGACGCTGGCGATCGAAGTGGCGAGACATTTGGCGCCAGATATCAGAGAGACCCTGACTAAGACTTTAACACAATCCCTGCATGAGATCCGGGAGGCATTGTCCCAGCACGATTCACGCATAGAGGAGGTGGAGAAGAGGTTAGTGTAGGTGGAAGAAGCGCTTGAAAGAACAGATGACGAGGCCCAAGAGCTGTTTAGACAGAACAATATTCTAAAAGACCGCCTAGAAGACCTCGAGAATAGGTCTAGGCGGAATAACCTGAGACTCCTGGGCCTCCCTGAAAGTGTTAAACCCCAAGACCTGATAGAAATATGTGAGCGGGAGTTGCCTGAGGCTCTTGGTCTTGAGGGCAAGCATAAAGTGGAGAGAGCGCACCGAATTGGCCCAATGCCGGACAGCAAGAATCGCAGGGAGAGCAATATGGCGGGCGTCAAGTGATAATGCGGTACTTGGATTATTGTGATAAGGAAGCGATTTTGCGTGCTTTCCGTACCCGTAAATGGCCTCTCAAAATTCGGGGACATGCGATCCTTCTGTTTGCTGATTACTCAGCTGCGGTTGCCCGCCAACACAGAGACTTCAGCCGAATATGTTCGGAACTATACAAGCGGGAGATACGATTTCAACTGCAATATCCGGCTCGCTTGAAAGTAGCTATGCGTGATGGCTCGGTACGATTCTTCAGTGACCCCCAGGAGGCAGAACAGATGTTATTACGTTCCAAGGAGAGTCGGGACTATCAGCGGGGAGTAGAGTCTATTAGATCTGGATCTCCAAAAGACTCCATGGGCAAGCAGGAGGACGGCTCATCCCCTGATCAGAATTGGGACACACAAAAGGGGGCAAACCTACCAAAGGTTCAGAGACCCCCGGGAGGTTGCAAAATGGCGGCGAGGAAGAGCTAATCATATCTGCTAGTGCTACGTATGAGAAGCTATGTAGTGTGATACAACATGCCGCTGTGATGTCCAGAGCTTTATGATGTGATGGAGGGACTTAACAGCTCAAAGAACAAGGTTTCTCATAAGTGCATAATTATGATCTGTGGTTGCTGATAATATGTAGTATTGCGTTATAAGTTACATGGGTGTTGGAGTTGAAGGGAAGGGTGGCGGGAAAGTACGGAGACAGAGGTCTGGGAGACCAGGCTAGACTCAACCGGCTCTTGTTGGGAATATGTGTGTTGGGGTATAGCCCAGTGTCGAAACGCTGCTGAGAGGTGGCGGTTATGGTCCTGCAGCACAGAAAAAAGGGAGTTGTAAGTTATAGTTGTGCGGGGGGGGGGGGGGGGTGGAGAAGCATTGGTTATAACTGTGCTATAATTTTACGCTTGTGTTATTTTGATATTCAGAGGTTAGGGGAAACTCATTTTAGTTTAGTAGAACATCTTAAGCGGTGCTCAGTCTAGATTTATTACCCTAATTACTTCAGCCAGATACAATGAAGGTGGTGTCGTGGAACGTGAATGGCCTACGCTCACCGCAGAAATGGTGGAGAGTGCTTAGGCACCTCAAAAAGATGAAACCCGATATAGTCTTAATACAGGAATCACATCTAGGTCAAGAGGATTTTTTCAGGATGAAAAAACTATGGGTCATGGAGGTGCTGGGTTCACCGGCGATTAACAAGAAAGCGGGGGTGTTGATCCTTATTAATGGACAGTTCAATTGCCAGGTTCTGAATTCTGAGTCCCATAATCAGGGCAGGTGGGCTCATGTGTTGTTGAAGGTTCAGGAAACTCAATATAGCTTATATAATATCTATGGTCCGAATCATGGCAATACACGATTTTACAGGGAGCTGGAGGAACGTATATTGCGAGATGATTGCCCCAATAAGATTGTAGGAGGAGACTTCAACACAGTCCTCAATACACTGGAAGACAGGAAGAGCAATGTCAATGGAAGGCTAGGCAGCGGTCCTCGGGATGGAGTGATGTCAAAATTGCTGCAGACTACTGGGATGGTAGATCCCTGGCGACAACTCCATCCTGATGAAAGAGGCTACTCCTTTTATTCGCATGCGAGGGACTCGTGGTCACGAATAGACTATATTCTAGTGCATAATTCTCTGAGAGGGAAGGTAGAGCAGGCGAGTGTGGGAGATTTGGTGATAGCAGACCATGCGCCTGTTGAATTAGTCCTAAGTGAGGATTATCCAAGAGGCCCGGACTACTTGTGGAGATTCCCTTTCCAGTTATTATCCCGTGAGGACTTCCAGAATAAGATAGTAGGGTGGTGGGAGGAGTACGGGGAGGCTAATCAGGAACATATGGAGGATCCAGGTTTGTTTTGGCACGCTTCTAAGGCAGTGATGAGGGGAAGGGTAATGAACTATGTGTTTGGGATGAAAAAGAAGATAATGAGTCAACAGGAGAATGCTAGGGTTAGAGTTAGGACCTCATACACAATTTTCATAGGGAACCCCACTGAAGCAAATAAGAACAATTGGGTGGAGGCGCGGCGTGATTTTGACTTGCTCACTAAAGAGAGGGAATCTTTACGATTCACGGCTTTTGAAGCCATCTTACATAAGTTTGGCAATAAGGCGGGTCGACTTTTAGCAAACCTGGCAAAGGGGAAGAGGCGCCCACAGTTCAGTTCGGCCCTTAAAAACTCAACAATAAAGTGATTACTGACCCGGAAGGAATTAGTAGAATAGTGGGAGAATATTATAAATCTTTGTATGTGGATCAGACTAATCCTAGTTTGGTTGATACCCTTCTAGATAAGGTACTACTACCATCAGTCACGCAAGAACAGGTAACGCAGTTGAATGCGAAAATATCCATAGAAGAACTTCAGGCAGTTATCCGTAGCCTGGGTAATTCCAAAGCTCCAGGCCCTGATGGCTACACAGGGGAGTACTACAAAGCGTTGCTCGCCCAGGTATCTCCAGTTCTTTTGAGTCTTTATAACACGGTGTTAGAGGGAAAAGAGCTCCCTGATAGAGAGAACATGTCCTATAATAAACTGCTACCAAAGGCAGGGAAAGATCCACTGGATCCAGGGTCGTACAGGCCCATCTTCCTCATTAATGTGGACACAAAAATACTATCCAAGGTGATGGCAGATCGCTTGGCGATCATGTTACCTACCCTGATTGCCCCTGAACAAGTGGGATTTGTGCAAGGGAGATCTGCAGTCACAAATTTATGAACTGTGTTGACGGTCTTGGATAGGGTTAGTCAGGATTTGGGGAAGGGAGAGACCCCAGCCATGCTCACCATTGACGCAGAAAAGGCTTTTGACAATGTCAGGTGGGCATGGCTGGAGGCGGTACTGGACAGAATGGGATTTGTTGGGCATTTTAGGAACTTCTTATCCAAGCTCTACGAAAACCTCAAAGCTAGAGTTTACACTCACCTAAAGAATTATTAGGAACACCTGTTCTTTTTCTCATTAATGCAATTATCTAGTCAACCAATCACATGGCAGTTGCTTCAATGCATTTAGGGGGGTGGTCCTGGTCAAGACAATCTCCTGAACTCCAAACTGAATGTCAGAATGGGAAAGAAAGGTGATTTAAGCAATTTTGAGCGTGGCATGGTTGTTGGTGCCAGACGGGCCGGTCTGAGTATTTCACAATCTGCTCAGTTACTGGGATTTTCACGCACAACCATTTCTAGGGTTTACAAATAATGGTGTGAAAAGGGAAAAACATCCAGTATACGGCAGTCCTGTGGGCAAAAATGTCTTCTGGATGCTAGAGGTCAGAGGAGAATGGGCCGACTGATTCAAGCTGATAGAAGAGCAACGTTGACTGAAGTAACCACTCGTTACAACCGAGGTATGCAGCAAAGCATTTGTGAAGCCACAACACGCACAACCTTGAGGCGGATGGGCTATAACAGCAGAAGACCCCACCGGGTACCACTCATCTCCACTGCAAATAGGAAAAAGAGGCTACAATTTGCACGAGCTCACCAAAATTGGACTGTTGAAGACTGGAAAAATGTTGCCTGGTCTGATGAGTCTCGATTTCTGTTGAGACATTCAAATGGTAGAGTCCGAATTTGGCGTAAACAGAATGAGAACATGTATCCATCCTCTGATGGCTACTTCCAGCAGGATAATGCACCATGTCACAAAGCTCGAATCATTTCAAATTGGTTTCTTGAACATGACAATGAGTTCACTGTACTAAAATGGCCCCCACAGTCACCAGATCTCAACCCAATAGAGCATCTTTGGGATGTGGTGGAACGGGATATTCGTGCCCTGGATGTGCATCCCTCAAATCTCCATCTGCAAGATGCTATCCTATCAATATGGGCCAACATTTCTAAAGAATGCTATCAGCACCTTGTTGAATCAATGCCATGTAGAATTAAGGCAGTTCTGAAGGCAAAAGGGGGTCCAACACCATATTAGTATGGTGTTCCTAATAATTCTTTAGGTGAGTGTATATGCAGGGTTTTCTTTCGAATCCTTTTCCTCTACAGAAAGGCACACGTCAGGGGTGCCCCTTATTGCCTCTCCTTTTTAATTTGGCTTTAGAGCCGCTGGCCAGGAGATTGAGCCAGTCCGACCTCTTTGAGGGGATTAGGGTGGGGAAAAAATGTCTGAAGGCAGCTTTATTCGCGGATGACATCATTCTTTTTTTAAACAGACCACAGGAGCATGTAATTAAAATTTTTGAAGAACTAAAGGTGTTTGGCGCATAATCGGGGTATCGAGTTAATATGGCAAAATGTGAGCTGTTAACGTTGTTTCCGGATACCAAGGGTTCACAGCATTGGGTAGCAACACTTCCTGTCACCAGGGCCAAGTCACATATTACATACTTAGGCATCAAAGTAGGAAAGCAGCCTCACTCTTTGTATCAGCTGAACTTTCCATCATTGATCACTAAGATATTAACAGACCTGAATAGATGGATCAACCTCCCGCTTTCTTTGGTAGGGCGTTGTCATCTTATAAAAATGATAGGGATGTCCAGATTATTATACCCGCTGCGAACTATTCCTCTTTTGCTTAGACATGCTGATATACAACGATTAGAAAGGGGCTTCTCAAGATTCTTGTGGAGAGGAAAAAGGCCACGTATTTCCCTAGACAAGTTAAAGCTGAGAAGGGAGCATGGGGGACTGAATTTTCCTGATGTTAGGGGCTACAACTTAACGTGCCTGAGTCGTCATCTGCTCGATTGGGCTAACAAAACATCCTATTATTCCAATTTGAAATTAGAAATGCAACTGGCTTCATCCTGGGATCTCATGGCGTTGGTGCACACAAGTATACCCAAGCTTCCTGCATTTGTCAAGAAGTCACTAATGTTGAGAGACACGATCCGCACATGGAAAATTTTGAGGAAACAGTTTCAATTGTCTTATAAATTTTCCAAGCATCTCCCGCTGTCTCATAACCCAGGATTTCAAGCGAGTGATAACAGTAGGTTATTAGATATGTGGATTCAGAAAGGGATAACTAAGGCAGGAGACCTGTTCAAGGAAGGGGAGAACCGTTGGGCTACCTTACAGGAATTAGAAGAGAAGTGGGTTTTGCAGAAACTAAACTTCCTACCTTATATGCAGATTAGGAGCTATAGCGAAAGTCTTGTCAGTGATTTGTCCAGGGAGTGGAACAGGAATGAGTTTGATGTATTCCTTAAAACTTCGGTCAGGCCCACAATCTCCTCACTATATCATCTGCTAAGGGACAAATGGAGAGCTAAGGATAGGAAAAAGATATTTGACAAATGGAAAGCTCTGTTGGGTGAGGAGGATATATATCCACACATATGTTCAGGTTTGGCTGACCTGTACCGGGTGGTTACTAATGAGCAATGGCGTGAGACGCAGATCAAAATACTGCACCATGCAACTTATGGCTTTAACATCCCAGCCAAACAAGGTGATACAGGCAGGTTGTTGGCTTGCCCCAAGTGTAAATTAATGGGGTCAGACTTGTTTCATGGGCTCTGGGCATGTCCTTTACTGGTTGAGTTTTGGTCACAGATGAGTAAGATCTTAGGTGACGTCAGCGGCTTCAATGGGAAAATCTCACCATCACACACACAATTGGCCATCACACACACATTTGTCCAGCCCACTCTAACCACGAGAGATAGCAGAGAAGGTAGAATCTCTCATCTAGCTTTGTTGGGTCATAAACTTTTGATGGTAGCAAAGCGTTGCATATTGAAGTTATGGTTGGAATCGGCAGTCCCATCACGGGATATGGTCGTCTCTCAATTAAAACATGTATTTCACCTAGAATGGCTTGAAGCACTAAATAACAAGGACCTTCTAGGTAGAAAACTTTATCAGGGGTGGAAGAAGTTTCTGAATGCTTACATGCCTGTTTCAGAATATCCTCGAATCATGTCTCCATTCAAATTAACCTCCTGGTATCTGACTGAAGATTTAAAGGGGGGTCTAGGTCACCTGAAGGTGGACTAAATTAGGCTGAGTATTTAGGGTAGTTAGGCTTGTTTTTCAAGGTAGAATCCTTCGTATTGGGCTGAGGTCAGGGAGGGTCAGGAGGGGGGAGGTGATAGGTTACGGTGGATTAGAGGGTGGGGGTTAGGGGGCGGGTGGGGTCATGTAATTGGATGTTTCAATATTGTTACATTGACAATTGTACTTAGAGCATAAATATGCTTGTTACCTGTTTATTGAATTCCTTGATACAAGTGTCAAATATTGATGTAAAATTGACATGATTATTGATATGTCAATGATGTCATACATATGGAAAAAATAATGTAAACTCAATAAAGAATTGTGAAAAAAAAAAAAACAGAAGCGTTTTTTTCTGGTATTTAGACCCTATGACAGATATCAATACCGGAAAATATTAATGCTAGTGTAAAAGTAGTCTAAGCTTGCCATGTCATTTTTGTTGTAATTTGACCCAACAAAGATTTTTTTCCCAGTTTTTCAATACAAGATATAGTGAATTAAATGGTGTCATTAAAGAATACAACTTGTTTAGCAAAAAAATAATAAAATAAGCCCTCATAAGGGCTGAATGGAAAAGTAAAAAAGTTATGGGTCTTGGAAGGCGGAGGAAAAATGAAAACTAAAAAAAAAAAATGAATTGGACCAGTCCTTAAAGGGTTAAAAATTCCAATCACACCCATTCCCAAATTTACATAGAAAAATAAAACATAAACATAAACATAATTGGCTTAGCTGCATCAGATAAAAGTATTTATCCTGCGCATTAACCGCAGTAACGTAAAAAAATTATAATAACAATGGATAAAGCACTGTTTTTGTGTCACCTCTACCACTAAAAAAGGGATAAAAAATTGCAATTATGGGTCTCGGAATATGGCAACACAAAATAAATTTTCTTTCAAAGTTTTTTTTTTTGTATTTGTACTGACCTGCTAAATAAAGCTAATGTATCAGTTTTAGTGCACAGTGAATACCGTAAAAACAAAGTGGAACAATTGTGTGGGTTTACTTTTATTTCACCCAAGAAAGATTTTTTCCCCATACTCGCGGTCTGCCAGGTACAAGCTGATTCACCACCTCGTCATAGGGTGAAGAACTCAGGGGTCACTGTGACTTTCTCTATGTGTGACCAACATTCTTTGTGTCTATATGAGAAGATACCACTAGGAGGCAGCGCAGGCCTAGCAAAACACAAGTCTCCCTCATGTCGCAGGCTGGATGAATCCCTGCTGGAAGCATTCAGTCTGAAATCTGTGAGAACCGCCAACCATATAATAAGCGCAGAAGACGAATATTAAGAAATACCAGCTCGTCTTTATTTAAGGGGTTGTCCAAGTTATAAAAATGTTCTCCCAGGATGGAAATGTCGTAAAATAACATATACTCACCTATTTTAGCCCCCCATGCTTCCAGTGACAACTTTCAGATTCCCTTGTTGCAACCGCCATGATGTCATCTTCTTGGCTGGCCATATACCCAGGACAATGTTGAAGCCACTCACTGTCTTCAGTGATATAGGGCACATGACTGCACAGGCCAGTGATTGGCTGCAGTCGTTACATGGAGTATACAGGCACATCACCCCTGCAGACACCATCCAGCAGGGAAGATCAGAGCGACAGCCCTTAAAAGCCCTCCAAATCAAAAAATAATGATTCACCTGACTGATCCCCCACCCTTGCTGTTCAGACATTGCTCCAGTCCGCGCTGCTTTCCACTTCCTGCTCCCAGCTTGACACACAGGAAATGACAGGAGATGCCAACTCAACCAATTTCTGGCTGCTGCAGTGGGCCACCTTAGCCAGTGATTGGATGAGCGACATCTTCAGCCATTTGCTATGTACCAACATAAGACCAGAAGCAATTTTGGAACGGCAGTAGTAGGGAATCAGTGAAGTGAGTAATGCTTCTTTTTTCATTTTAACCCATTCTGCACCTTTAAAAAATCTTCCCCTCCCCCCAAGAAAAGCTATTACTGTAGCCTTGTATTTCTGGGATGAGGGAGCCAAAAGCAACTGTAATAGTCGAGATGAAGGAGCCAAAAGCTGCGCTGTTGGGTGGGATAAGGAAGTCCAGAGCAATGGCAATGACAGGAAGTTGGGAACCAATAGCATTACCAATAGCCAGGATGAGGGAGCCCAAAGCAGTACCAAAGCCCCGGACAGGGGGACCAAGAGCAGCATCATTGGCGAGACGAGGAAACCAACACCAATGCTAATGATCAAGATGAGGAACCCAAGAGCACTGCTAATGATCAGAATGAGGGAACCAGCTATTTCTGCAGATGACACCAAGCTATGTAGTACTGTGCAGTCTATGGAAGATGTCCATAGAAAGGATGCCCTGGAGCTGTGAAAAGTACAAAGGAGAGCAACTAAACTGATAAGGGACATGGAGGGTCTTAGTTACGAAGGAAGATTAAAATAATTAAATTTATTTAGTCTTGAGAAGAGGCGTCTAAGGGGGGACATGATTAACCTATACAAATATATAAATGGGGCATACAAAAAATATGGTGAAAAGCTATTCCGTGTAAAATGCCCTCAAAAGACAAGGGGGCACTGCCTCCGACTGGAGAAGAAAAAGTTCAGTCTCCAGAGGCGACAAGGCTTCTTTACCATAAAAACTGTGAATCTGTGGAATAGACTACCTCAGGACGTGGTCACAACAGGAACAGTGGGTAATTTTGAGAAAGGTTTTGTCACGGCGCCGTCAAGGAGGCGGGCACGTCCGGAGCGTCCAGCATCACCCGCGCTCCTGATAATACTATGCGCGCCCTTCGCGCATCTATGCGCATTCTTGTGAATGGTTTTAGGGCTGAGCACAAAGCTGATCACTCGGCGCTCGGCTGTGTAGTCTGGAATACGGGTTGGGTTCTCTGTTGAGTCTGAGGTATTACACGCAGTCATAAAGGAGTATGCTGATGTGTTTTCGTCGTCGTCCCCAGAGGCTCTTCCTCCCCATAGACCTTATGATTGCGCCATAGTCCTGGAGAAGGGGGCAAGGTTTCCTAAAGGGCGTATTTACAATCTTTCCAAACCTGAACGTGAGGCCATGGAAGATTACATCAAGGAGAGTCTCATTAAGGAGCACATTAGACCCTCGGTTTCTCCTATGGGGGCAGGGTTTTTCTTTGTTAAGAAGAAGGATGGTGGTCTTAGACCCTGTATAGATTACCGGAAATTTAATAAGATCACTATCCGGAATACTTACTCCCTCCCATTGATTCCGGATTTATTTAACCAGGTATTAGGAGCTGCCTGGTTTTCTAAGATTGATTTAAGAGGAACATACAATTTAATCCGAATCAAGGAGGGGGACGAGTGGAAGACAGCATTCAATACCCCGGCTGGTCACTTTGAATATCTCGTTATGCCTTTTGGACTTAGCAATGGCCCGGCTGTGTTCCAAAATTTCATGAACGATATTCTTAGGGAGTTCTTGGGAAAATTTGTCATTGTATATCTCGACGACATATGTTTCATGTTAGACAGGTGTTGGAGGTGTTGAGAGCCAATTGTCTGCTAAACAGGAAAAATGTGTCTTTGGGGTGCAGGAGATTATATTTCTCGGACATGTTCTGACTCCCCACGCCATAAAGATGGATCCTAGCAAGGTTTTAGCGATTAAGGGATGGGTAAGACCATCATCCTTAAAGGTCTTACAACTTTTCCTTGGATTCGCTAACTACTACCGTAAGTTTATAAAGAATTTCTCGGTAATCTCTGACCGACCTCACTAAAAAAGGGGCGGATCTGGAAAATTGGTCTACTGAGGCCTTAGATTCATTTGAAACCCTAAAGGAGGCTTTCAGTAGCGCTCCAGTTCTAACCCAGCCAGATCAGGAAAAAACTTTTATCGTGGAGGTGGATGCTTCTGAGGACGGGGCAGGAGCAGTCCTCTTGCAAGGTCCTGCTACCCTCACTAACCTGAGACCTTGTGCCTTTTTTTCCAGAAAGTTTTCCCCCTCTGAGAGAAATTATGACGTAGGAAAGCGGGAGTTATTGGCCATTAAGTGGGCATTTGAAGAATGGAGACATTTTCTTGAGGGGGAAAAACATTGTGTTACTGTTGTTACCGATCATAAGAACCTAATGTTTCTCGAGTCAGCTAAAAGGTTAAATCCCCGTCAGGCTAGATGGGCATTGTTTTTTACTCGCTTTAATTTTTCCATAACTTTCTGACCAGGAAGTAGAAACGTGAAGGCCGACGCACTCTCTCAGAGTTTCTGTGCATTCCAGCCTACAGAGACTCCACCTGAAACCATTTTACCAGATAAGGTTTTCGTAGCAGCCTTGTCTCAGGACATCACGACTCTCATCAAGGCTGAATAACACCTAGCTCCGTCATCCACTCCCACAGATAAGTTGTTTGTTCCCATACAGTTTTGTCTCCAACTGTTGGGTGAGTGTCATGACATGACATGTTTTTTGTGGATATCCGGGCATTGATGGCACTAAGGAGCTGGTTTCCAGATCATTCTGGTGGCCTACTTTAACTAGAGACGTGAAGTCTTATGTGTTGGCCTGCGAGGTTTGTGCGAGGTCTAAGACCCCTAGGACTCGCTCGGCTGGGTACCTACGACCCTTACCCATTCCCAGTAGACCCTGGTCTCATATCTCGATGGATTTTATCACTGATCTGCCACCTGCGGAGGGTAAGACTGTGGTTTGGGTAGTGGTCGATAGATTGAGCAAGATGGCTCACCTTATTCCCCTGCCTAAACTCCTGAGTGCGAAGACCCTAGCATCTTTGTTTGTGGAACAAATTGTACATTTACATGGCATTCCAGAAAATATTGTATCTGACAGGTGTGTGCAGTTTGTGTCCAAGTTTTGGAGGGCCTTCTGTCTGAGATGCCGGATTTCTCTGTCCTTCTCATCTGCTTATCACCCTGAAAGTAATGTACAGACTGAGCGCCTCAATCAGTCGGTGGAACAATTTCTCAGGGCATATGTTACAGATGATCAACAGTTGTGGGTGAAATACCTTCCATTAGCCGAGTTTGCTCTGAATAACCGTGTTAATTCCTCTGCTGGGGTCTATCCTTTTTTTTGTAACTATGGCTTTCATCCTCATTTTCTTTCTGGGTCATCCGTCTCCTCGTGTAATCCCGAGGCGGATGAGATCTCCTCAAAACTGTGCACAGTATGGGCTCGGGTTCAATCGAACCTGGAAAAGGCTCAAAATACTCAAAGAGTCAAGGCCAATAGGAGACGTTCCACGGGGGTGAACTTTCAGGTGGGTAATAAGTAGTGATGAGCGGCAGGGGTCATATTCGAATTCGCGATATTTCGCAAATATTTTGTAGAATATTCGTCAAATATTCGCAAATTCGAATATTCGTTATATTCTACGATTTTTTTACTCGAAAAAATCGACAAGGTAATGATCGTATAATATGCTAATTTTCATAATGCGAATTTTTATTGCAAATTTTTCAACTTACAACTATTAGACAAAGAAGATTATAGCACTATATTAGCTAAATTGCTTTATATTCGTTTTTTTTCCGAATATTCGCTATATTGCTATATATTCTTGTTTTAGAATATTACAAATATTCGAAAAAACAAAGTTATAGCAATATAGCAAATATTCGGAAAAAAACTAATATAGAGCAATTTAGCTAATATAGTGCTATAATCTTCTTTGTCTAATAGTTGCAATTTTTTTCTCATCTGAAATTCAGATTGGAAAAAAATGACAACTATTAAAAAAAAAAGATTATAGCACTATGTTAGCTAAATTGCTCTATATTCTTTTTTTTTTTCGAATATTCGCTATATTGCTATAACTTATTTTTTTTGAATATTCGCATTACGAAAATCGCAAACAACACTACTCCTAAAGTCAAATATACTGCAGCCTTCTCATTGGCCCACAAGCTAGAAGCAGGGAGGGATCATGTGTACTGATTAAAAAAAAATCTAATATTCGAAATTACGAATATATATCACTATATTCGAAATATTCGCGAATTTCCGAAGTACCTATCTATGTTCGCGATAAAAATTCGAATATTCGTGATCAAAACTAGTGATAAGGTGTGGTTGTCCTCTAAAAATCTTTCTCTCAAAGTTGCATCAAGAAAGTTTGCTCCTCGCTTTATAGGGCCGTACAAAATCGTAGAGGTGATTAATCCTATATCATTTAGGTTAGAATTGCGAGACTCGTTCCACAATAACGATGTATTTTACAAGTCCCTACTAAAAAAATACATCGAACCTGTTGTACCGTCACAAGCCGCGCCTCTGCCTGTTCTGGTTAAGGATTCTGTGGAGTATGTGGTATCTAAAATTGTGGATGTCAGTAAAGTGCGTAATTCCTTGCAGTATCTGGTGCACTGGAAGGGCTATGGACCCGAGGAGAGGTCTTGGGTACCAGCTAGGGAGGTTCATGCCCCTAAACTGGTTAAGAAATTTCATGAGGATCATCCCGAGAAGCCGTCACCTGAGTCCTTGGGTCCGGTTGCCCCGCGTAAAAGAGGGGGTACTGTCACGGCGCCATCTAGGAGGCGGGCACGTCCGGAGCGCGCGTGCATCATCAGCGCCCCTCGCGCATCTATGCGCATTCATGCGAATGGTTTTAGGGCTGAGCACCGAGCTGATCACTCGACGCTCGGCTGTGTAGTCTGTGTGGAGTCATGTGATGCTGGCCACTTCACATGACCACTCTGGCTCCCTATATAAACAGGCAATCTGCTGGCCACAGATTGCCTGTTATTTAGGTTCCACCTGCGATTTTGTCTTTCCTGGCGTACTTACCTACTGCTGAATTCCTGACGATCCTCTGCCTGCTTCTTGTGTACTTTGCTGCTCTCCTGGTATTCTGACCCTTGCTTCCTCCTGACGATCCTCTGCTGACTCCTTTGGTACTTCACGACTCTCCTGGTATTTATGACCCCGGCTTCTCCTGACTATTCTCTGCTTGCTCCATTTGTACTTCGTAGCTTTCCTGGTATTGACTCGGTCCGTTCACGTTCTGTTGTTTGTCTGTCTGTCGTCCCTGCACTTATTCCAAGCTAGGGATTGCCGTCCAATTGTCCCCTGTCATTAGGACTTGCGAGGCAAGTAGGCAGGGCCAGGGGTGAGGTTGGAGCGCAGTGGTCACTTCCCTCCCCCTGTGTGTGTGTGTGTGTGTGTGTGTAAGCGACCGTTACAGGTTTAAATGAATTCTTAATATTAAATAACATTAATGCTTATGAAAAACTGTAGAAGTCTGGTTCTCACTCCCCTTTCCTAAAATTTACATCCTCACCCATTCCTTGGTTGAACTTGATGGACTTTTTTTTTTTTTGCTTGTTTTTACCGTACTATGTATTCAAGAGAGGCCCTAATGATCAGAATGAGGGAACCAACTTCAACACTAATGATGAGAATGAGGAAACCAAAAGCAATAATAATGACCAGGATGAGGGAACCAAGAACAACAATAATGACCAGGACGAGGGAGATCATAGCAGCAGGGCCGTCTTTAACAAGGGGCAAAAGGGGCAGCTGCCCCAGGCCCAGTTGCTCCTGAGGGGCCCAAGGCAGCTCCCTCTTGAGCCCTGCTGGCCACTGCCCCGAGTTCAGGCTGTCAGCTACACAGGGGGGTACTGCCATGCCTGCCGGCACTCCAGGCAGCGAACTGTGAGAGCTATGATTCTAAAGGACCTTAGATGACATCATCACCATGTGACCAGTAACCTAGCAATATTACTGGTCACATGGCTCTGAGGTAATCAAAGGTCCTGTCTACCAGGAGTGTTGATGCAGGAGAAGTTTGCCTTAACTGTGGAGCTTTTTTTGTGAAGATTACATCAGGAAAAGGTGACAGGGGCTGTTATACTAATATACTGTAGGCTACTGTATACTGTGGGGTGATGTATACTGTGGGGTGCTATACTGCTCTACTGTATACTGTGGGGTGCTATACTGCTCTACTGTATACTGTGGGGTGCTATACTGCTCTACTGTATACTGTTGGGTGCTATACTGCTCTACTGTATACTATGGGGTGCTATACTGCTCTACTGTATACTGTGGGGTGCTATACTGCTCTACTGTATACTATGGGGTGCTGTATACTATGGGGGGCTGTATGCTGTGGGGTGCTATACTGCTCTACTGTATACTATGGGGTGCTGTATACTGTGGGGTGCTATACTGCTCTACTGTATACTGTGGGGTGCTGTATACTGTGGGGAGCTGAATATTGTGGAGTGCTATACTGCTCTACTGTATACTGTGGGGTGCTGTATACCGTTGGGTTGCTGTATATTGTGGGGTGCTATACTGCTTTACTGTATACTGTGGGGTGCTGTATACTGTGGGGTGCTATACTGCTCTACTGTATACTGTGGGGTGCTGTATACCGTTGGGTTGCTGTATACTTTGGGGTGCTATACTGCTTTACTGTATATTGTGGAGTGCTATACTGCTCTACTGTATACTGTGGGGGGCTGTATAGTGTGGGGTGCTGTATACTGTGGAGTGCTATACTGCTCTACTGTATATTGTGGGGTGCTGTATATTGTTGGGTGCTGTATATTGTGGGGGGCTGTATACTGTGGGGTGCTATACTGCTCTACTGTATACTGTGGGGTGCTGTATACTGTTGGGTTGCTGTATACTGTGGGGTGCTATACTGATTTACTGTATACTTGGGGTGCTGTATACTGTCGGGTGCTATATTCTGTATAGTTTGGGGTGCTGTATACTGTGAGGTGCTGTATACTGTGGGGTGCTATACTGCTCTACTGTATACTGTGGGGTGCTGTATACTGTTGGGTTGCTGTATACTGTGGGGTGCTATACTGATTTACTGTATACCTGGGGTGCTGTATACTGTGGGGTGCTGTATTCTGTATAGTTTGGGGTGCTGTATACTGTGAGGTGCTGTATACTGTGGGGAGCTGTATATTGTGGAGTGCTATACTGCTCTACTGTATACTGTGGGGTGCTGTATACCGTTGGGTTGCTGTATACTGTGGGGTGCTATACTGCTTTACTGTATACTGTGGGAGCTGTATACTATGGGGTGCTATACTGCTTTACTGTATACTGTGGGGTGCTGTATACTGTGGGTGATATACTGCTCTACTGTATACTGTGGGGTGCTGTATATGGTGGGGTGCTGTATATTGTGGTGTGCTATACTGCTTTACTGTATATTGTGGAGTGCGATACTGCTCTACTGTATACTGTGGGGGCTGTATAGTGTGGGGTGCTGTATACTGTGGGGTGCTATACTGCTCTACTGTATACTGTGGGGTGCTGTATACGGTGGGGTGCTGTATATTGTGGTGTGCTATACTGCTCTACTGTATACTGTGGGGTGCTGTAAACTGTGGGGGGCTGTATATTGTGGGGTGCTGTATACTGTGGGGTGCTATACTGCTCTACTGTATACTGTAGGCTGCTGTATACCGTTGGGTTGCACTGTAATGCTAGGGTGAGCCGAGCCCCGATGATAGGGGGTGATTGCATGCTAGGGTGTGGGAAGGCAGGATCCATGGGGCCCAAGTACATTTTTGCCCAGGGTCCAATCAATATTAAAGAAGGCCCTGCATAGCAGCACTAATAGTCGGGACCATGGAGCTCATACTAGCACTAATCTCACATGCTACAGCAGTTGTAGCAACCATTTACTATCACCTTCACCAACTGACTTCTCTCTAGAACCCAAAACTCCATGCACCTGAGGCACCACATACCCAAGATGCCATGTACAAGGAACCTTTACCACAAACATCTGGGAAGAATTATCAGGTTTTGTCCTCGACCATCGTACTTCTCTTTGCCATTTTACAGGCTTGCACGCTACCAGTTTACAGTAGCTGCGACTACTTCATGGATGTGAACGTGGCTATGATGGACCTGTAGGCCACTGCTAATCTCCACATCTAGATGTTGTCATCACCTCAGAAACTGCAAGGTTACTGTCAGGCATTGGCTCCAAACAAGATCTGAAACATTCCTTTTCCTTGACAAGATCCGCGATGTCAGTGCCAGGAAAATCATTTATATTAAAAACCAGAAAACTTCCATGTGAGGAGAAGATGAGAAATTATCTGCTTGAAATAGTCACAGGGCGCTATTATTCACAGGCCAGACCCCCCCTTCCCCCACAATTATCAACCGCTTCCAGCTTCCCACATATTATCCACTGAGAGTAGAGCAGAAGAAGCATTCCAAGATTGGGGAGACATAAGATGCCTTAGAAATCTGCAAAATACGAGAAGAGGACACCACAAGTTTTAGGATTTGATCGGTGGAAGTGTAGTACATTAAAGGGAGGTCGAAATAATAACAAATAATAATGTTCTTTACCTCGTAATGCCTCTTTACCACAATACTACTCATGCTACCTCTTAGTACTTTCCAGATTCCTGGCGAGTGAGATCAGCGGCGTGTGAGCCGGACATGAGGAGCAAAACCAAGAAACTGTCAAAAGCATAACTTTGAAAGCTGCTAGAGATCGGGGCATTCTCTGACACGAGGTCCACTGTGTGAGATCTTCTAGGCATTAGCTCCAGGCTACAGCTGTCTACCCCAGGACATACAAAAAGGAGTCACACGCCTGCAGAACATACAGATGGGCGCTATATCATTCCTCACAACTTTGAACGAATGCGAAAAGAGGCATAATTTTTTTCATTAAGCCATGCCTCTGACCTTTCTGCCCCACAAACAGTAATGATGAACCCTACAGTAAAGATAATAAGTCATGAAAATAAAGAAAACTCTTTGAATGAGAAGGTGAATCCAAACTTTTGGTCTGTACTGTACATGCCCAACTTGCCGGTAGTGAAGAAATTTGCATTATGATAAAAGTATGATTTTTACAAGAAATAAGCCACAGACAAAGGTAGGACATGTATGATTGCAGTCAGCTGAAATTAGCAAATAGCCAATGTCGGCTAATGAAAATTGCACAATGGGGGGTGACAGAAGCCCTTTAAGGCAGAGTCTGGGCATTCTCAGGGGTGGGGTTTTAAATGCCCCATCCCCACACTAAGACAGGTGCTGCAATTTAACAGATCTTTACTGAAGATCAAGGTATGATCCTCGAATTAAGTGACGGATGCAACCAGCACACAACCTGAGTGTCTCTTTAACTTCTGATTGTGAACAGTCTCTAGAAACAAAACTCCATGGTCCGTGGAAACCACAGTGATGCAAGTAGTAAATATTCTTCTAAAGGACATAGTTCAACAGTTCTGACACAAGGTGCCCTTTGTAACTTAATTACAAATTTCACACTAGCTCTCTGCTTTCCGACATTTCCAGAAAGATACTGCATCACCGTCCAGCCCCATTAACTACACTGCTCAAAAAAATAAAGGGAACACAAAAATAACACATCCTAGATCTGAGTTAATTAAATATTCTTCTGAAATACTTTGTTCTTTACATAGTTGAATGTGCTGACAACAAAATCACACAAAAATTAAAAAATGGAAATCAAATTTTTCAACCCATGGAGGTCTGGATTTGGAGTCACACTCAAAATTAAAGTGGAAAAACACACTACAGGCTGATCCAACTTTGATGTAATGTCCTTAAAACAAGTCAAAATGAGGCTCAGTAGTGTGTGTGGCCTCCACGTGCCTGTATGACCTCCCTACAACGCCTGTGCATGCTCCTGATGAGGTGGCGGACGGTCTCCTGAGGGATCTCCTCCCAGACCTAGAGTAAAGCATCTGCCAACTCCTGGACAGTCTGTGGTGCAACGTGACGTTGGTGGATAGAGCGAGACATGATGTCCCAGATGTGCTCAATTGGATTCAGGACTGGGGAACGGGCGGCCAGTCCATAGCATCAATGCCTTCGTCTTGCAGGAACTGCTGACACACTCCAGCCACATGAGGTCTAGCATTGTCTTGCATTAGGAGGAACCCAGGGACAACCGCACCAGCATATGGTCTCACAAGGGGTCTGAGGATCTCATCTCGGTACCTAATGTGAGTCAGGCTACCTCTGGCGAGCACATGGAGGGCTGTGCGGCCCTCCAAAGAAATGCCACCCCACACCATTACTGACCCAATGCCAAACTGGTCATGCTGGAGGATGTTGCAAGCAGCAGAACGTTCTCCACGGCATCTCCAGACTCTGTCACGTCTGTCACATGTGCTCAGTGTGAACCTGCTTTCATCTGTGAAGTGCACGGGGCGCCAGTGGCGAATTTGCCAATCTTGGTGTTCTCTGGCAAATGCCAAACGTCCTGCACGGTGTTGGGCTGTAAGCACAACCCCCACCTGTGGACGTCGGGCCCTCATATCACCCTCATGGAGTCTGTTTCTGACCGTTTGAGCAGACACATGCACATTTGTGGCCTGCTGGAGGTCATTTTGCAGGGCTCTGGCAGTGCTCCTCCTGTTCCTCCTTGCACAAAGGCGGAGGTAGCGGTCCTGCTGCTGGGTTGTTGCCCTTCTACGGCCTCCTCCACGTCTCCTGATGTACTGGCCTGTCTCCTGGTAGCGCCTCCATGCTCTGGACACTACGCTGACAGACACAGCAAACCTTCTTGCCACAGCTCGCATTGATGTGCCATCCTGGATAAGCTGCACTACCTGAGCCACTTGTGTGGGTTGTAGACTCAGTCTCATGCTACCACTAGAGTGAAAGCACCACCAGCATTCAAAAGTGACCAAAACATCAGCCAGGAAGCATAGGAACTGAGAAGTGGTCTGTGGTCACCACCTGCAGAACCACTCCTTTATTGGGGGTGTCTTGCTAATTGCCTATAATTTCCACCTGTTGTCTATCCCATTTGCACAACAGCATGTGAAATGTGATGTCACTCAGTGTTGCTTCCTAAGTGGACAGTTTGATTTCACAGAAGTGTGATTGACTTGGAGTTACATTGTGTTGTTTAAGTGTTCCCTTTATTTTTTGGAGCAGTGTATAATGGAGACCAGTGGAGATCCGGCCGCAGCCCAGAAAATATGCCAAGAATCGGCCAGGCAAAAACCACTGCCTGCGGCCAATTCAAGGCAAGTTTGCCGTGTTGTGGCCAGATCTCCCCTGGTTCCCATCATAGTGAATGGGGTGTGCAGGTGTCAGGTAGCATTTAGCAATGCCAGATCCAGACATCTCCGACAAGCTGCTCCCTGCCAGACCGGCCTACCGGACATATCTAACTCTGGTGTGAAACTAGCCTTACTCTGAATTTTCATCCAGTGCTTGTGCTGATATCACAATGCTCTACTGTTACAAGCCACATGCCTATCCTGTGACTTCAACCTGCAACCCCCTGCACAGATCTTCCTCTCTGAATTCAGCAGGACACGCTTGCTAAGTCTGTAGATATCTCTGTTTCTGCTGTTTCTGAGTCCAAAACACATTAATGACTCTCTGTCTAATACATTGAAGGACGGTAGAGAGTAAAATGGAGCAGGTAAAAGGAGGTGTGATGTCACAGGTTGCCTATGGTCAC
Source organism: Bufo bufo (assembly GCF_905171765.1). Lineage (NCBI taxonomy): Eukaryota > Metazoa > Chordata > Amphibia > Anura > Bufonidae > Bufo > Bufo bufo. The sequence goes on along the minus strand of NC_053389.1, from coordinate 52,981,988 downwards.
TTGGTAAGAGGTATAATAAATGCAGTGGGTATATATAGTATATATATAGCAGTATTGCGTATAAGCCCTAAACAGCAGAACCTCAACCTACTGTATATAGGTGCAGAGACAAACAACAACACACAGACAGACAAACAGAAAGGCAGAGTCTTCAGAAATGGGTCAAAAGCAGACGGGCTACACAGTACCAAAACCAAGAGACAAGAAGGGTCAGGAGACAAGCCAAGGTCAGGAGACAAGCTGGGGCCAGAAGTACAGAATATCAATCAGCAAACCAGGAACAGGGAACCAGGAACAATGCTAGTAAGCCAAAAGACTATCACTGGCAATGTTTTTTTATTGCAGCAGAGGATTTAAATAGAGAGCCAGGTCCCCGGACCAGAACTCGATTGATCCAGTGACCTGACTCCATAGGTCAACCACCAAACTAAAAAGGTAATAGGATGGGCTGTCATTCTGCCCACTGCCTATCTCCTCCAGTCCATGTGCGCTGCGGGGAGAAAGTAAAGACACGGCCGTGTCACTGTGGTGCGTGGCCTAGCAGCGCGCCTCTCCCGGTGCAACCAGCTAAAGCCCAGACAGGTAAGTTTATTACACATTTGGTCAATTAGGAGCTGTGGCCCCTAAGGTGACCACATAATAGAGCAGAAGCATGGGAGATGACGCAATACATACAAACAGAGGCCTCGGAGGGTGACCCCATACAAAGTAAAAGGCCCAGGGGGTGACTTTATACAAGTGATGGAGGCCTGAGAGGGGACCCCATATAGAGAATGGATACCAGATGCTAATACAGTCCTGATCAAAAGTTTAAGACCACTTGAAAAATGGCAAAAAATCATATTTAGCATGGCTGGATCTTAACAAGGTTCCAAGTAGAGCTTCAGCATGCAACAAGAAGAAATGGGAGTGAGACAAAACATTTTTTGAGCATTCAATTTAATGAAAACAACAAATAAACGGAAACAGGCTGTTTTTCAGCTGATCAAAAGTTTAGGACCACACCTCCAAAAAAAAACGAAACCCCCCCAAAACAGAAATCCAACTTCCAAACATGAACTCAGTAATGAGTAGCTCCGCCGTTATTGTTTATCACTTCAAAAATTTGTTTCGGCATGCTTGATTCAAGCGTTTCCATGAGGTGAGTAGAAACATTTCTCCAAGTAGTGAAGACGGCCGCACGAAGGCCATCTACTGTCTGGAACTGTTTTCCATTTTTGTAAACTTCCCTTGCCATCTATCCCCAAAGGTTCTCAATTGGATTTAGATCAGAGGAACACGTAGGATTGGCCAAAAGAGTGATGTTATTCTCCTGGAAGAAGTCCCTTATTCTGCGGGCATTGTGTACTGTAGCGTTGTCCTGTTGAAAAACCCAGTCGTTACCACACAGACGAGGGCCCTCAGTCATGAGGAATGCTCTCTGCAACATCTGGACATAGCCAGCGGCCGTTTGACGCCCCTGCACTTCCTGAAGCTCCATTGTTCCACTGAAGGAAAAAGCACCCCAGACCATTATGGCGCCCCCTCCACTGTGGCGCGTAGAAAACAACTCAGGTGGGATCTGCTTGTCATGCCAGTAACGTTGGAAACCATCAGGACCATCAAGGTTAAATTTTTTCTCATCAGAGAATAAAACTTTCTTCTTGAATGTCCCATGTTTGGTGCTCTCTTGCAAAGTCCAAACGAGCAGTTCTGTGGCGTTCAAGGAGACGAGGTCTTTGAAGACGTTTTTTGTTTTTGAAGCCCTTCAGTCTCAGATGCCGTCTGATGGTTATGGGGCTGCAGTCAGCACCAGTAAGGGCCTTAATTTGGGTCGAGGATCGTCCAGTGTCTTGACGGACAGCCAATTGGATCCTCTGGCTCAGTGCTGATGAAATTTTTTTGGGTCTTCCACTTGACTTTTTTGTTCCATAACCCTCAGGATCATTTAAGAAATTCCAAATGACTGTCTTACTGCGTCCCACCTCAGCAGCGATGGCGCGCTGTGAGAGACCCTGCTTATGCAACAACAACCCGACCACGTTCAAAAAGGGAGAGTTTTTTTGCCTTTGCCATCACAACGTGTGACTACCTGACAGAAAATGACAATGAATCCACATCTTTGCACAGATTTGGCCTTTTAAAGGCATGTGGTCCTAAAACTTGGATCAGCTGAAAAACAGCCTGTTTCAGTTTAATCGTTATTTTCAATTAATTGAATGCTCAAAAAATGTTTCGTCACACTCTCATTTCTTCTTGTTGCATGTTGAAGCTCTACTTTGAACCTTGTTAAGATCCAACAATGTAAAATATGATTTTTTGCCATTTTTCAAGTGGTCTTTCAAACTTTTGATCAGGACTGTATGAATATAGTTGCATCTCTAAATGTCAGACCACTTTTACACATTTTGGCTTACTGTCCAAAATACACCAGTGTAAATGCACCCCTCTCATTTACAGACAAATCCTTAATGCCAGGGACTCCAAGGCCCCGCCATGGTTAGCTGACTGGGAGAAGGAACTGCAACTTACTTTAAATGAAGCTGATAGGAAATGGATCCAAAAGTGTTCACACGGCTTTTCTAAATGTATAAAAATACAAGAAAACTCAGTTAAAGTAGTATTCAGATGGTATAGGACACCTGAATTTCTATATAAAATCCAGTTGCTTCCCACAGATTTGTGCTGGCGATGCAATACTGCCACTGGCTCCATTTCTCATATTTGGTGGACGTGTACAGGCATCCATAAGTTCTGGGCGGAGGTCGAGAGTACTATAAATTCGATTTGTAGCACGTCTTTGAAGCTTACAGCCCAATTGATACTACTCTGGCTACCTACCCCAGCTTTTCGCCCTGGAAAACACAACCTGATCACACACTTACTGATGGCTGCTAAACTCCTGATCCCTATAAAATGGAGATCAGAGGATCCCCCTACCCTAGATATGTGGAGAGATAGGGTCCACCAGATATGTCAAATGGAGGAACTGATGGATGGACATACCATAACAGAGACCGCTTTCTACAGATCTGGCAGCCTTGGCTGCACTATAGAGCGGAATACTTAAACTCATTGCATCCTGACACTACTTAACCTATGAGAGGCGAGATGTACATGCTGACCCCTTTTGCTATTACGTTAAGCTATATTTTTTGCTCTCAAACATTGTACGGACTATAGCTTGATGGATGAGGTGACACAGTGTTAGAGCCGTTGCTCTGTTCATATGTTTTGTACAACACTATTGTTCCTGTAAGATCACTTGTCTAACGAGACTGGTGGTCTCAGATGAGTGGTCACCTCGTATTTACGTGTATTGTCTGGCTTTGCCCTTGATGATGTTTATCTGCCTTCATAATGAGGTGACTCACTCAACTTTGATTTGATTTATTGTATTATGATCTTTATTTGTCTAATAAAAAGAGATTTCAAACAAACAAAATACACCAGTGTGAAAGTGGCCTAAGGGTGACTGGTTTTCTGGGCCTTTGAGAGATTTAACAGCTGCCATGGATCCTACTAGCTGTCTACTTCTCTATTCACCACCATGATTATTATTATTATTATTATTATTATTATTATTTAAGTACCATTAATTCTTGGGGCAAGCATACATACATCTAAAATAAAAATAAGTACAATAAGAATGAATTACAGTAACTTTTTAGAAAAAAGAAGAATAGAAGAAAAAGAATACTGTATAGTAAACTGGAGTGTCCTCAGCAGAGAAGTGGTACTGAAAGCCACTGGATTCTATGAGCTGCCTGAGGCTGATGGTAAAAGTGGAGAGAAGTAGGGATCCCAGGACAGAGAGCACTTTCAGTGGAGTGATAGGGTAAGAAGCCAGATTGTAGATTGTAAAAAAGTGAGTGGGATGAGAGGGGGGAGGATAGTTCAATGCTGTTCACGATGTGAAAGGATGCAGAATGCAAGTATCGAGATGGGTTGATAGCTGGATAGAGGACAGGTCACTGGAAGTTTTCTTGAGGATATCTGTGATCATGCCATGTGTAAAAGAAGAAGGACAAGACCAGTGGTTAGTGACAGGTTGAGGAGATGTGTTTTAGGTAGGAGTGCAGGGTAAAACAGTGTCACATCTCTTTATCTTCTCCATTTAGACCAGACCACCATGATGATTTATTTCAGCCATCTCTTGTCTCTGCAGAGTTTGACAACTACTTTTCCATCCTCCTCCCCACCTTCTGAACACCCCATCCTGCCACCTCTAATACTGTGCCCACTGTGCTTCCCAACACTTTACTGCAGAAAAAGATAATCCCCCTGAACATACTAGTACTACACAGTGCAAAAATGCTCTCTTATAATGTCTGCCAGTACAAAAATGCTCCCTTACAATGTGCACTTAGTACTAAAAATGCTCCCTGTGGCGAAAATAACCTCGCCACTGGGTTTTGGAGGGGCCTGGTTGCCAGCCTCTTGCCCCAGGATTATGGGCCCTCTCATCAGCACATGCAAAACTTAAACCCCATGGCGATTTGACTGTGTTTGTGGCATCTGAGCGCTCAGATCCAAGCCATATGGGGACATGTGGGGTTTTGAGGTGTGTGACAGAACCATCTGTCTGTGTAATTGTATTGTATGTTATGTGAGGGTACCCAGTTAGCTCATTTTATTATATTCATGTTGTCTGAGTGCCATTCACCTAATAATATGCATTCAGACTTGAGCTATCTGGGAATATGTTAAATGTCTGTGTTTGCTGTGGGGGTGTGACATTGTGTGTTTGGGTGGTGATTCCTGTCCTGTTGTATCCACATGTGTATTGGCGATTTGCCTTTGTCCTGAGAGATAATTGAATTACTCCTCGGGTGTCTCCAGGGCAGAGAGGAGGAAACCATGATGCATTGTGGGGATGTGTTGTGTCTGTGTATCCTGAGTGCTACGTATCTGTCCTGTGTCACAGTCTTCCTTCTGGTCCCCTAGGGGCGTGTACACCAGATGGGGACCTGCATAAATACGGGCGGGTAGCCCTCAATAAAGAGTTCCTGTTTTACACTCAACATAGAGCCTCGTCTCATGTGTGTGGGGATTGCTATACTTGTATACTCCCCTGGCTATTACTCCTAGCTCTTGTAAGAGCTGTTCCTGGTGGCAAGCAGTGGGATCGTTCCCACAGCCAGAAGGACAGCTACGGGAGACACCATTCCCTGGAATTACAATTTGAGGGCAATGCATGTCCCAGTACAGCGACCCTGACAGCAGCAGGATGGAACCAGCAGTGGCATACGATGAGGAAGACCTGGATGGCGGGGATGCATTAAGGAAAGGCATCTGGTACCAGGCCCTGGATAATGTACAATACCAGCGAGGCGAGAGTCTCCCCAGTGAAGACCATCGATTGCAGAAGCAAGTGGCCCTGCGGATGCCCTTCCTGGGAGAGCAGCTCCTGGAGGAATGGGTGAAGGAACTAGAGCACCGGGTATGGCAGGAGCTATGGCTGGAGGATGCCTACCAGGCGCTCTGGTGATATATGGCACAGTATATACCCTGGACAGCTGAGCATGAGAAGCCAGAGCGAGAGGAGTTTGATGGTCCTGGCTTGTTATGGGAGTCCTTTGCAGAGCCTGACTTCAGGAGCCCTGCACAGTCCAGACTTCAGGACATTTTCTATGAGAGGAAGGCTAGGCAAGATTGGGATGACCCCCATGAGGTAGAGAAAGACCTGGCTCACCTAGCAACCCTGAAGTGGGAACTGGAGCAGGACTACCGAGATCTCTTCCACTCCATTGGGAAGGCTCAGCAGGACAGCAAGAAGTCAGACCCAGGTCCAGAGTCCTTCAGCTGGGAGGAAATTGTGGATGTTTACTGGGAAGAACCCCAGGTGGCCGGTGGAGATGGGACCGAGGTCTCTCCACTGCTCCTGCAGGGAATTGGGAGCCCAGTCTCCATTCCCCAGCGGAAGGCTGAGTTACAGGGGGCAGAGACAGTCAGTCCTGTCCCCCAGCGGCATAGTGTCCTACAGGGAACAGAGAGCCCAGTCTCCTTTCCTGTCACGGCTGAGGATGGGGAAAACCCTCAGCCGTGCGATGTCAGGAGATGGAAAGATCGCTACTCGGCCAGAACCACAGAATAGGGAGCAGGTCACCTCCTAGAGCTTCCCTAATCTGACCCTGACTCCTAGCTGCATGAGCCGCCCTTGAAGGAGGAGGGCTCATGCTCAGGAACCTCGGATCCCTTCTGACCCTCCGTCGATCCCTGAGCTAGGAGCTGGGTAGACAGCCCGTTCCTCCTGGACACGGAGGAACAGGAGTCTAAAGTGGCCAAGCTACAAAGAAAGGGGAGACACAAACAACTTATGGCAATGGCAGGTAAATTCAAAGTATAGCACCTACCTGCCACAGACACCAAGCCTGGAACCCATGCAGACGCGCTGCTGTCTAAAGAACACACACGGACACAGCACACACCACACAAGACACGGGAAACCAGGAAACCATAAGGTGCAATAAACAAGCAAATCACATACACATCTACATAACATCATGACATAAATCTTATGACCACAAGGGTGGCCCCCACTGGCAGATGGTGAATAACAGGAGGATGTCTCCAGCAAGCATGGCTGAAGAACCCCCTCTGACTAGTGATGTCCGGATCATGAACGAATCGTTCTTTTGAACCGATTCAGTTCACTGATCCGGAGGAGTCGGTTCCTCTGACTGAGCCGATCCGAATGAAACGGCTCACAGTCAGATTAGCATAGAGGCAGCAGCAGGCAGTGTAATAGGAGCCGACAGTGGACGCTAGCCCGGCCCCTCCCCGCCCTCCAACCAATCAGAGGCAACCAGCACTGACTCACAGCACAGGGGGAGACGCAGGGACTCAGAGAATCGTCTGAGTCTATTAGTTAAAAGAATCGAATGAGTCAGAGACTCATTTGATTCTTTGAGTTAAAAGAACCGTGTGTCACTGAGTCCCTGCCAGGCTCCCTGCTCTGCGGCTCCCTGTAAGTCCGTCCGGGGGGAAGGGGGGGGGGTATTAGTCTAGCATGTAGCAGAGCTGTGTGTGTACAGGGTGCATGCAGCAGTGTAGCATCATACTACACTGCTACATGCACCCTGTACACACACAGCTCTGCTACATGCTGTAGCAGAGCAGGAAGCCTGGTAGGGACTCGGTGACACGATTCTTTTAACTAATAAACTCTCAAACAATTATCTGAGTCCCTGCAATAACTATAGCCACTACATCACAGTCAGCTCCACTGCATCCTCTGCAGCAGAGCTGTGTTTGCCAGGAGCCAGTCCCTCCTGACCTTCGGTTCACTTGAGAGCCGACTCAGCAAGTGAACCGAAGATCCGATGAGCTGAGCATGCGCATTGATCTTCAGTTCACTTGCTTCTGCCGGCTCAGGAAGTCAACCGAAGATCCGATTCATGAACCGATTCATCTGAAAGATCCGAACTTCCCATCACTACCTCTGACTACTGCTTAAAGCAGAGACTATATAGGCCCAAGTAGTCACACCCACACAGACACACCCAGTGCACACACACTGAGGGAGTTAACCCTTCCTTAACCAGGGAGTGTAGTGAAACCACATAGAGGGGAATACACACAAACACTCACAGCAGCTGTTACCGTTGACAACGACATGTGTGGCAAACGTGTCCTGGGAACCGGCCAAAAGACCGAGACACTGCCACCACATGTACAAAGACCAAACGTTGCCACGGGCTGCCACAGGGGAAGGGAAAATGTCAGAGTGCACACAACATAAAACACAGTGCACACCAGACATTCAGAGTGCATACAAACACCCACACAAACCAAAGGCAACCGCACACATAACTGTTGTCCGCGGGAACCGCACTTGAGGCAAACAGCAAAGTGCCCCCAGCTGCGGTTGACACAACACCAAACCGCGGGCAACTGCATGCGGCTCCCAAGGAGTCACGGCCATGAACATGGTCGTGACATTTCCCCAGCAACAGGACACTGTATTGGGAGCGGAAACAGTCGGTCTTCCTCCCCAGAGGCTGGAAGTATGTATGGGAGAGGAGCTTGTTACCCCCTCTCCCTATTGGCAGTGTGAATTGCAGGGAATTGGGAGCCCAGTCTCCATTCCCCAGGGGCTGGGTGATTTACAGGGAATTGGGAGCCCAGTCTCCATTCCCCAGCGGCCGTGTGATTTATTGGGAATTGAGAGCCCAGTCTCCATTTCCCAGCGGCCGTGTGATTTATTGGGAATTGGGAGCCCAGTCTCCATTCCCCAGCGGCAGGCGGAGTTACAGGGGGCAGAGACAGTCGGTCCTGTCCCCCAGCAGCAGAGTGTCCAGCAGGGAATAGAGAGCCCGGTCTCCTTTCCCCAGCAGCAGGACACTGTATTGGGAGCGGAGACGGTCGGTCGCCCTCCCCAGCGGCTGGAAGTATGTATGGGAGAGGAGCTTGTTACCCCCTCTCCCCAGCAGCAGCTTAACGCACCAGGGGGAGACAGTAAGCCCCACAACAGTGCAGATGGGACCGTGGTCTCTGCACTTACAGCACAGGGGGTAGGGACAGTCGGTCCTGTCCCCCAGCAACAGGGCTGTTTAGCCAAAGGGGAGACAGTCGGTCTCCCCCTCCAACAACCAGACTCCAACCAGGCTTCTTCCGTGGTAGCGCTGGCACCAGGGCAGAGTACCGCTGATCCCTGCCCACAAAGCAACCTCCACTCCAAGCCAGGGAGCAACACAGAGACCGGGAGTACCAGCTACCAACATAACCTTGGTGGACTCACTGGACAGAGACAGGCTACCAAATTCAACAGGTCCAGTATTTGGTTGTGGGTGGGCTGCCAGACTAACTCAGGTACCGACCGGCGTGAGGTCGGGTATCTGGTTAGTCTTCCCTGGGAGGGGAAGATGTGTGGTGAAAATAACCTCGCCACTGGGTTTTGGAGGGGCCTGGTTGCTAGCCTCTTGCCCCAGGATTATGGGCCCTCTCATCAGCCCATGCAAAACTTAAACCCCATGGCGATTTGACTGTGTTTGTGGCATCTGAGCGCTCAGATCCAAGCCATATGGGGACATGTGGGGTTTTGAGGTGTGTGACAGAACCATCTGTCTGTGTAATTGTATTGTATGTTATGTGAGGGTACCCAGTTAGCTCATTTTATTGTATTTATGTTGTCTGAGTGCCATTCACCTAATAATATGCACTCAGACTTGAGCTATCTGGGAATATGTTAAATGTCTGTGTTTGCTGTGGGGGTGTGACATTGTGTGTTTGGGTGGTGATTCTGTCCTGTTGTATCCACATGTGTATTGGCGATTTCCCTTTGTCCTGAGAGATAATTGAATTACTCCTCGGGTGTCTCCAGGGCAGAGAGGAGGAAACCATGATGCATTGTGGGGATGTGTTGTGTCTGTGTATCCTGAGTGCTACGTATCTGTCCTGTGTCACAGTCTTCCTTCTGGTCCCCTAGGGGCGTGTACACCAGATGGGGACCTGCATAAATACGGGCGGGTAGCCCTCAATAAAGAGTTCCTGTTTTACACTCAACATAGAGCCTCGTCTTATGTGTGTGGGGATTGCTATACTTGTATACTCCCCTGGCTATTACTCCTAGCTCTTGTAAGAGCTGTTCCTGGTTCCTGTGGTGGTATCGGTGTCGAGCGGAGTGCTTGGAGTCCTCGGGAGGCACTGGGAGCATTTATCAACGGAGGTACCCGGTCAAGGTGCTAGGCGTTCCGTTACACTCCCTTATAACATTTGTCAGTGTAAAAAACTACACTCTTTTAGTGCCCACAGTACAACAAATGTCCCCATAGTGACCCCCTTATAATGTGTGCCAGTACAAAAATGCTCCTTTTACAGCCGTATTGCCCTTATAGTGCTTTCTCCAATTACAAAATAATGACCCCCACCCCGTTGTGGCCCAACAGCATGCTGCAAAATAAAAATAATAAACTCAAATACTTACCTCTATTCTGCTTTTAGCGATGTAGTGCAAGACACAGACCTCTTCTAGTTTGTGCCCTGAGCTCTATGCAACCTGGCTCAGGCAGCGCGATAATGATGACTCCGTCCTCTGATAGGCTACAGGAACTAGGACTAAAGCCTATTATAGGAAACGGTGGCCAGGGAGACATAGATCCTGTGCCCCGTCGCAGCATTCAACTGTACTGCTGTCCTGAGTACAGCGATGCAGTTGAATATGTAGAGATGAGCATTTCAAAGTGCTCATTGCCCATGGCCCTTCTGCTGCCCCCCTCTTGCCCCTACCTGTTGCTGCCTGAGGCAATCGCCTCACCTTGCCTCATTGGTGGTGCACCCCTGGTGTTAGGGCTGGGATAAGCATAGTGGTAAGGTTAGGGATAAAGGTGGGATGGAATTGGGTCAAGGGCAAAGGTGTGATTTGTAGAGTAGAGTGTAAAGCTTTCCCTCTGAGTAAGCATTTAAAAGTATGAAATTATTCTTTGGGGTTGAGGGACAGAGAAGATACTGAAGGAGACCTGTTTTGAAGAAATGAGTGAAGACGAGAACTACTTGTTTGTATGCAATAAAACCTTGCTTGGAGTTGGTTTTCTTCCAACATAGTTCTGCAGCTCTGGAAGCTTGTCTCAGTTTTTTTGTCTGATTTGTGTCCCAGAGTTTTCCATTGATTTGTTGAGTTCTGCTGTGTAACAGAGGTGAGAGTCAAGAGCTGAAGTAATTTTTGTCTTACAGAAAACAGTGGATGTGTCTGCATTGTTGGGGAGAGTGGTAAAAGAGAGTCAGAGAGTGTGTGAATATCAGGATGTTTGAAGTTCCTACGGGGGTGTAGTACTTTTTTGAAGTGAGAATAGAAGGAGAATGGAAGTAGATTATGGTCTGAGAGGAGAGTGTGAGAGGTTAGATAAGGAGCAGAGGTCGGTGAAAATAAGATTAAGTGTGTGTCCCTCTTTGTGGGTGGCTGTGGAGGCCCATTGCAAGGGGCCAATGGAGGAAGTGAAAGATAGAAATTTGGAGGCAACTGAATGCAGTGTGTCAATAGGGATGTTGAAGTCCTCCATGATGATGCAAATGTCAATTTAGAGGAAGTGTGAGAGCCTGATAATAAAGAGGATGGAAAAGACAGTAGCAAGGCATGGTGGATACTAGATGCCGACTGCTTGGAGGTTGGAAGGGGAATAGATGTGGCCAGAGTGCACTTTAAAAGAAGGGAGGGTGAGGCAGGATGAATTTGGCTTGACGGAGCACATATCTCTGATGTGAGGGGACTGGAGCAGGTGCCCAACCAATCAAGCCCAATATTAACTGGGAGTGAGTATCCACAGGGCAGAGTGCTTTGGTCGTACCCGCATGAGGTGGCTGTAGGGTGATGAGTGGGATGAGTGATAGATACATGATACGACAGCTTTAACTTCACTGTGCACGTGATATGCTTGCCCTTGCGAAGCTATGGCTTTAAATTGCTGAGATTGACCCTGCGACAGGAGGTGGCCTGAAGCTGCACGTCCAGAGCCCCTTCCAGTCCATTGATAGAGGATGGTGGAGGCTGCAGTTGCCTCAGGGATGCAGCAGATATTTCATGAGTAATTTAATATCTGGAGCACAGACCTTTCATTCCCAGAGACCTACATAGAAGAGAGTGTTCTGCAGATCCGGGGCTGACTCCTTATACCTTGCAACATTAACCCTTCCAGCCTGTGTTATAGCAGACCCTCATTGCTCCAAGACTATGGAAATTCCTTGCTTCTTATCATGATGTCACCCGTGTTTTAATACACCAAGAACTGAGAACAATTAAATAGATTCCGTCAAGAAAAAAGTATGTTCATTAAATTATAAAGATTATCCTGCAAATGTCTGAACTAATAATGGATGAGGTTTATCAGTACTGGCACAGTGGGCAGGTGCAAACAGAAAATATATCATTAATTTGGGTGATGACTCAGGTAAATTTATTAAGATATTCACTCCTAGTGTGGGGTAACACTTAAAACAAAATAATAATTCTTTATTGAAATATAATTAAAAGCAGGTTGTCACGAGGGTATCAAGAGCCACGTCTGACTCCGTTATACCCGGGGTCAGGAAGTCGCAGCGGGTGGCTGCGCGCTCTATATCTAAAGATCACGGTGTTTCTTAGTTATTGTTTTCTGTGTTTGCCTTGCTATCCTTTTTGTCTCTCTCAGGGATCCGTAGCTTCTCCTCCTCAGCTGTTTCTTGTCTGCCACTCCCTACCTCCTTATATTCTCCCCTCTCACTTCTCTTGTTGCCAGTTATAGAGCTTCCTGCCTGGACATCTATACTGACCCACTGGAGTGGTTAATCCTGGTTGTCGTTCCTGTGTGCTACCCTCCGGATCCCTGTTTGGCTTATTGTTGTCTCCTGTTGTCGCCCACCTGGGAATATAAGTTGAGTCTGTGTTGTCTGTCCTCCCCTTGGTGTTTTCCCTTAGAGCTAGTGGTGCGGACTAGTGTTCCCACCGCCCTGTTCACTATCTAGGGCTCAGCTCAGGGAAAGCCAGGGCTTTAGGCACGTGATCGGCGTACGGGTGAGGAACCCGTCTAGGGACGTCAGGGCAGCCAGGTGCCAGCCGCCAGGTGAGTCAGGGGTCACCATCTTCCCTCTCACTTGGGCAGGGCCTTCCTCGTTCCCTCCCTCTGTGTCACGTATGTGATAGCCACGCCGACCGTGATACAGGTAGGAACAAAACGCAAAAGAAAAAGTACTGATGTAAACGGCAGAAGAGCTGCCACCACCGATATCAACTACATCACTCAACCGGGGAAGTAGGCGTAAAGACCGCCTACACGCGTAAGTGTGACCCTGGTGAGGAGGTACAGGAGGTATGGGGAACCAAAAATATCCCCCACTAGTCCACCATGCGGGTCAATCACACGTGGAGCCCACCTGGCCAAATATAGCTCAGTCTAACTCCCTCGAACCCAATAGTGGTCAATTAGTGGGTGGTTCCCCTAATTCCTAAAAGCTACAGCCTCCGGCACTGGTATGGCCATGCGCGGCCGCATGCACAGCTGACTTAAAAGAACAAGTCCCCGCCTACACAGGGTAGGGCAGATCGGGCCGGTATCCAATCGGAAGGAGGAGGCCGGATCATCGAGGTGTCAACACAGTAAACACAAAGCAGTCAATATTAGCTCCTGGAATATGAACATGACAGCAGCAGTGTATAGGAGATCAAAGGAGTCACACATCACATAGCCCGCAGCGAAACCTCGCCACTGAAATCACTAGGGCTATGTGGATAATCAGATTATTGTCCACATTAATCGGCACCAAGATGCCACTCATACAAAGATCGCCACAGTATGCCTAGATCATGTGGTAATTAAAGGGATTCTGTCACCTCGTTTTCGGTTATAGAGCTGCGGACATGCACGGCTAGATCGCCGCTAGCATGTCCGCAATATACCGCTCCTATAGGGCTGTGTCCTGTTATTTTGTTTAAAAAATTATTTTAGAGATATGTAAATGAGCCTTGTACAGGAAGATGTAACATGTTTCAGCTAAACAGCCTTTTTCAAACATGTTTTTTGAAAAAGGTTGTTTAGCCCAAAACGCATGACATCTGCCTATACTTTGTTTATGGCAATAAAGTGAGTGTTGATCCACTTCTTCTACTTAGGAAATAGTGGAAAAAAAAGTTAGCTAGAACTTTAAAGGATTGGCTACAGACCTATGCTTTGCTGACCTGGTCCTGTAAATCAAAGTGCAGAGGGTGTGGCAGTTGCAGAGAGATCAGAGCCTCTAGGTGTAACGGTAACGCCTTCCTAGAAGCTCATTTGCATATATTAAAACATCATTTTTCTCAGCAATGCGGGCACATACAGTCATGTGAAAAAATTAGGACACCCTTTGAAAGCATGTGGTTTTTTGTAACATTTTTAATAAATGGTTATTTCATCTCCGTTTCAACAATACAGAGAGATTAAAGTAATCCAACTAAACAAAGAAAACTGAAGAAAAGTCTTTTTAAGATCTTCTGTAAATGTCATTCTACAAAAATGCCTATTCTAACTGAGGAAAAAGATAGGACACCCTTGCCCCTAATAGCGAGTGTTACCTCCTTTGGCTGAAATAACTGCAGTGAGACGGTTCTTGTAGCCATCTACCAGTCTTCGACATCGGTCTGAGGAAATTTTACCCCACTCCTCAATGCAGAACTTTTTCAGCTGTGAGATGTTTGAGGGGTTTCTTGCACGTACAGCCCTTTTCAAGTCACCCCACAGCATCTCGATGGGATTCAAATCTGGACTTTGACTTGGCCATTCCAGGACTCTCCATTTCTTCTTTTTCAGCCAATCTTTGGTTGATTTACTAGTATGTTTTGGGTCATTGTCATGTTGCATGGTCCAGTTCCGCTTCAGCTTTAATTTTCTAACTGATGGTCTCACATGTTCTTCAAGCACCTTCTGATACACAGTAGAATTCATCGTGGATTCTATGATGGTGAGCTGACCAGGTCCTGCTGCAGCAAAGCAGCCCCAAACCATGACACTTCCACCTCCATGCTTCACAGTTGGTATGAGGTTCTTTTCTTGGAATGCTGTGTTTGGTTTACGCCAAACATGTCCTCTGCTGTTGTGTCCAAATAATTCAATTTTGGACTCATCTGTCCAAAGAACATTATTCCAGAAGTCCTGGTCTTTGTCAACTTTATCGCTGGCAAATGTCAGTCTGGCCTCGATGTTTCTCTTGGAAAGCAAAGGTTTCCTCCTTGCACACCTCCCATGCAAGTTAAACTTGTACAGTCTCTTTCTGATTGTAGAGGCATGTACTTCTACATCAACAGTAGCCAGAGCCTGCTGTAGTTCTCGAGATGACACTTTAGGGTTTTTGGATACCTCTTTTAGCATCTTGCGGTCTGCTCTTGGGGTGAACTTGCTGGGGCGACCAGTCCTGGGCATGTTGGCAGTTGTTTTGAAAGCCCTCCACTTGTAGACTATCTTCCGGACAGTGGAATGGCTGATTTCAAAATCTTTTGAGATCTTTTTAAATCCCTTCCCAGACTCATAGGCTGCTACAATCTTTTTTCTGAAGTCCTCTGACAGCTCTTTTGCTCTCACCATGGTGCTCACTCTCACTTCAACAGTCAGGAGCACACCAAACTAAATGTCTGAGGTTTAAATAGGGCAAGCCTCATTCAACATGCAGAGTAATGATCTACTAATTATGTGCACCTGGTGTGATATACCTGTGTGAGATCTGAGCCAATTTAAGAGGGAATACATGTGAGGGTGTCCTATCTTTTTCCTCAGTTAGAATAGGCATTTTTGTAGAATGACATTTACAGAAGATCTTGAAAAGACTTTTCTTCAGTTTTCTTTGTTTAGTTGGATTACTTTAATCTCTCTGTATTGTTGAAACGGAGATGAAATAACCATTTATTAAAAATGTTACAAAAAACCACATGCTTTCAAAGGGTGTCCTAATTTTTTCACATGACTGTATGAACATGGGACTAACACAGATACCTTCAGCTGCCAAGCGCACATGTAACAGGTCAGCCGGGGTCATAGGTACAGATCTGCTGATAGATGCCCTTTAATTCTGGACAGGTTAGTGTTAGCTTCACAGAGACCATGGGTCCTTTCATAAAGACCACTTGTAAATTGTAAACTGCACAACAAACAATGTAATGTTTTCTTTTTAACACTGTTGAAGAGTTACTCTACACCCAACTGATTTTACTCCCAAGAACCCCCCAAATCTGACAATTTCTGTTCCGTCTACAAACATTCTGGACTGAGCTATACAGGCCACGTTACTGGGCACGAGGCAGGAAACCTCCCATCACAGCCTCTTCCTGACTGAGGTAAAGTCTCTCCAGGTCTAAGGTCCCATACAACTCAACCATCTTTTGGCTACCCACAAGGCTGAAGTTTCTCACAGCCCAAATTTTATTCTGATTAGGGATGAGCGAATTGCATATTTTGAAGTTCGTGTGCGGGCTCGTGTTGTGGTATTTATTGAATTGCTTTACCACGGACCATAATGCAATTCCATGACGGAATGCCTAACAGAATGCCTTTAGAGGCATTCCATTATACACTCCGTCATAATATAAGTCTATGGCCTGCAACGGATCCATCCGGTTTACGTTATGCAGGAAAGGACTCTCTGGGTGGCGAAGGTAGAGATAGGTTTGGGTTCACTACCTCACTACCACTGATTTCTTTTATGTAGAACCAGCCAGGTTTCCCTAATTGCCAGTAGATGTTGTAGTCCTTTTGGTACCTGGCTTCCAGTTTCGGAATTCGTTTGCCCGAGCATGAGGTCCTCGTATGGTTGTCTCTTTCCTGGGTATTGAAACTGACTCTCTGCAAATGGTTTTCAAACTCCTGGTTGATAAAATAGCTCATTTTTGTAATCGTATAGATACATTCTGGTCTGTTTACAAGGTTGCCCTGCAGCAGGTGTGATCTCTGCTGACCCTCCTCATGTTCACCTCACAGGTAGTCTCTATGGAAAGATTTTTTTTCCAACATTCGAACAGAGCTGATGGCTTGGCATTAGTTCTTACCACTGTGGTCAAACCTACTGTAAATTTGAGCACCTTCGCAATTCGAGCATAGAATGTTTTATGAACTGCTTCTGAGTCTAAAATGTTTGTTAGTATCCTTCATCTCATCCTGTTGCCCCAGCTCCTGGCGAGTAGATTGGGTGGAGAGAAGTTGGTGCCATTTGTTTGTGCAGCTCTGATATCTTTAATATGACATCTGGCTCCATTCTAGACATGGTGGGCCAGGAAGGACTTCTTGACCACTCTGTTTATGGACCCTGTTGAGAGCTCCTCTCCCTAGTGGGATTGTCAGTGGTGACATGTAGGGCTGTAGCTAACGATTATTTTAGCAATCGAGTATTCTACCGATTATTTTTACGTTGAGTACTCTCATAAGAAAAAATGAATTAATAGACTGTTTTCCTTTATAAAAACTCATCAGACCACCTGCCATCAGTCCCTAACACCCTTTGTTCACCCCTGTGCGATCAGCCCAAGTGCATCAGTTCCCCCCAGTGCTATCAGCTCCACTATCCCCCAGTGCCATCAGCTTCCCCTCCCCTGTGCCTTCAGCTCCATTCCCCCAGTGCCTTCAGCTCTCTCCCACCCCAGTGCCTTCAGCTCTCCCCCACCCCAGTGCCATCAGCTCTCTCCCACCCCAGTGCCATCAGCTCTCCCCCACCCCAGTGCCATCAGCTCTCCCCCACCCCAGTGCCATCAGCTCTCCCCACCCCAGTGCCATCAGCTCTCCCCCACCCAGTGCCATCATCTCCACTCCCCCAGTGCCTTCAGCTCTTCCACCTAGTGCCATCAACTCTCCCCCACCCCAGTGCCATCAGCTCCACTCCCTCAATGCCTTCAGCTCTCCCCACCCAGTACCATCAGCTCTCTCCCACCCCAGTGCCATCAGCTCCACTCCCCCAGTGCTTTAAGCTCTCCCCACCCAGTGCCATCAGCTCTCTCCCACACCAGTGCCTTCAGCTCTCCCCACCCCAGTGCCATCAGCTCCACTCCCCCAGTGCTTTAAGCTCTCCCCACCCAGTGCCATCAGCTCTCTCCCACACCAGTGCCATCAGCTCTCCCCCACCCCAGTGCCATCAGCTCTCCCCACCCCAGTGCCATCAGCTCTCCCCCACCCAGTGCCATCATCTCCACTCCCCCAGTGCCTTCAGCTCTTCCACCTAGTGCCATCAACTCTCCCCCACCCCAGTGCCATCAGCTCCACTCCCTCAATGCCTTCAGCTCTCCCCACCCAGTGCCATCAGCTCTCTCCCACCCCAGTGCCATCAGCTCCACTCCCCCAGTGCCTTAAGCTCTCCCCACCCAGTGCCATCAGCTCTCTCCCACACCAGTGCCTTCAGCTCTCCCCACCCAGCGCCATCAGCTCCACTCCCCCATTGCCTTTAGCTCTCCCCACTCAGTGCCATCAGCTCTCACTCACCCCAGTGCCATCAGCTCCCCCCTCCTGAGCCATCAGCTCTTCCCCACCCCAGTACCTTCAGCTCTCCCCCACCCCAGTGCCATCAGCTCTCCCCCACCCCAGTGCCTTCAGCTCTCCCCCACCCCAGTGCCTTCAGCTCTCCTCACCCAGTGACATCAGCTCCACTCCCCCTTGTGCCATCATCTCTCCCCCTTGTGCCATCATCTCTCTCCCCCTTGTGCCAACATCTCTCTCCCCCTTGTGTCATAGTCTTTGCTCCCCTTGTGCCATCTCTCCCCTAAGGCTGGGCCACACTTCAGTTAAACCACGGACGCATGGTCCGTGAAAGCCCAGCCTGCCCTCTTCCTAACACCCGGAGTGCACAGCGTCATTGGTTGCTATGATACTGTGCACTACGGGCGCCCAGCGATATTCGCGCCCCCACCCCCTCGGTGTCACCAACTTACATTTCCAGCAGGGGCGCTACCGACACTCCATCGTTCCGCACAGCGCGTCAGGTCACGATGTGCGTACGTCAGGAAGTCAGTGCAGTGCAGGACCATGGACGTGTTGTTTAGTGTCCGGCAGCCCCCTGCTGGAAAGGTAAGTATTCCGAGTGCAAAAAATTTGTATTGAGGATTTTTTTATGTCGAAATACTCGATTTAATCCAGTACTCATTGCAGCCCTAGTGATATGCACTTGGATGGCACAAAGTAAAGCACGGCGGTAAGAGGTTAAAGGAGGCCGAATCGACATGTGCAAAATTATGCAGTGGGTCAGGACATGGGTATAATAGTCTACAGTTTTGTTCGTGACGCCAATTGCAGCGTGCGGAGGGTACTAACACAGGGCCCTTTAAGGTGTTGTAACTCATGTACCAGGTTAGGAATGCCAGAGTGGTGTAATGTCTCTGTTTGGTGGTGGTCATAGTGTCAACGGTGTCTCCTACCTGGGTATGGCTAGACTCCTGGATCCTGGCTCACTTGCAATAAATTGAGTGTGGTGCTAGTAGGAGTAATAGAGGAATTTGCAGCAGTAATTGAGATCCAGACCTTGGGTAAAGTTCAAACTTGTCTTTACTGGTTGTAGCTTTTATCCAAGAAAGATACAGCATTAGTCTTTGGTCCCAGCAGGTATTGGCAATGGTTGGCAGCAATATATCTTCTGCTCTATCATGTACCTGGAGCTTGCAGGAAAAGATGTCTGCTTGTTAGCTCTAAACTGTGGCAGGAATTTGGCTTCTGCGCTTTCTATCTTCTGCTGTCTGGGGACTGACTAGCTGAGGAGGAATATGGCTTCTCCTGGGTCTCTGGACTTTGACTCACAGTTAGTTTCACAGGGTATGCTTCTTCCTGGAGTTCTGGAGTTTGTCTGCTTGCTTCTACCAGCTGAGACTGCAGGGCTCAGGCTGGGGATGATGATCAATGTCTCAGCCGAGACAAGATCCTGGCTTTGGATCCCTATATCTGGGAGCTCCTACTCGCACAGCCTTCCCCTAGCAGGGGGTGGGTTACACACTAACTTAACTTCCTTCCCTCCCCATGAGGCAGGATATGGGCACAGCCCACTTCTGCTCACAGAGGGGGGGCTAAACTGGAATGAACTATTCCAGCTCAGAAACAATAAACTGACTTAAGTCCCTGCTAACACATTGCTGCCACCTACTGGTGAACATGGAAATTACAGCAATATACATGTAACAAGGCTTTAAATGCACATTTGTGAGAATATTATGTGAAATTACACAAGATCACAATGTAAATGCTCTTAAGAGATTGTAGCGGGGTAAAAGAGTTTAGTAACACAACTCTGGGGTGTTACACAAGGTGTCTCTGAAGGCTGTTCAGAATAGCATTATTTTTCTGTCTTTGTGGATTGTCTGATGTAACGAAGCATTATTTTTTTTTCTCGGGTATTATTAACCCCTTAGGGACACATGACGTACCGGTACGGCATGTTTCCCGAGTCCTTAAGGACCCATGACGTACCGGTACATCATGGGTTTAAACCGCGATTGCGGCGCGGCGGGGGTTAATCGGAACAGGATGCCCGCTGAAATCATTCAGTGGGCATCCTGTCACAACGTCGGGCGCCGCAAACCGCAGGTCAATTCAGACCTGAAGTTTGCGGCTTTACCTGCGGTTGCGGCCGCTGTGCGGCGGTGCCATCGGGTCCCCATGCAGCTGTAGGGGGGACCCGATGGCATGGAAGGCAGCGCGATGTCTAAGGAAGGCATCACGCTGCCTTTCGGTGAAGAGCCTGTGAGATCCAGCGTCTCCATCCCGATCATCTCCTAGCAACCGTGCGTGAAAATCGCACAGCATCCGCACTTGCTTGCAAATGCTTGCGATTTTCAAGCAACCCCATTAACTTCTATGGGGCATGCGTTGCGTGAAAAACATAGAATATAGAGCATGCTGCGATTTTCACGCAACGCACAAGTGATGCGTGAAAATCACCGCTCATGTGAACAGCCCTATAGAAATGAATGTGTCGGTATTCAGTGCGGGTGCAATGCGTTCAACTCACGCATCGCATCCGCGCGGAATACTCGCCCGTGTGAAAGGGGCCTAAAACATGATTTTTTTTGCTTCAAAAATGAAATCATTGTGTCAAACTTACATAAAAAAAAGTATACATATTAGGTATCGCCGCATCCGTGACAACCTGGTCTATAAAAATATCACATGATCTAACCTGTCAGATGAATGTTGTAAATAAAAATAAAAAAAAACGGTGCCAAAACAGCTATTTCTTGTTATCTTGGCTCACAAAAAGTGTAATATAGAGCAACCAAAAATCATATGTACCCTAAACTAGTACCAACAATACTGCCACCCTATCCCGTAGTTTCTAAAATGGGGACACTTTTTTGGAGTTTCTACTCTAGGGGTGCATCAGGGGGGCTTCAAATGGAACATGGTGTAAAAAAAAACAGTCCAGCAAAATCTGCCTTCCAAAAACCGTATGGCATTCCTTTCCTTCTGCGCCCTGCCGTGTGCCCGTACAGCAGTTTACGACCACATATGGGGTGTTTCTGTAAACTACAGAATTAGGGCCATAAATATTGAGTTTTGTTTGGCTGTTAACCCTTGCTTTGTTACTGGGAAAAATGGATTAAAATGGAAAATTTGCCAAATAATTTAAATTCTGTAATTTCATCTCCATTTGCCAATAACTCTTGTGGAATACCTAAAGGGTTAACAACATTTGTAAAATCTGTTTTGAATACCTTGAGGGGTGTAGTTTCTTAGATGGGTTCACTTTTATGGAGTTTCTACTCTAGGGTTGCATCAGGGGGGCTTCAAATGGGACATGGTGTCAAAAAAATCAGTCCAGCAAAATCTGCCTTCCAAAAACTGTATGGCATTCCTTTCCTTCTGCGCCCTGCCGTGTGCCCGTACAGCGGTTTACGACCACATATGGGGTGTTTCTGTAAACTACAGAATCAGGGTCATAAATATTGAGTTTGGTTTGGCTGTTAACACTTGCTTTGTAACTGGAAAAAAAAATATAAAAATGGAAAATCTTCCAAAAAAGTTACATTTTCAAATTGTATCTCTATTTTCCATTAATTCTTGTGGAAAACCTAAAGGGTTAACAAAGTTTGTAAAATCAGTTTTGAATACCTTGAGGGGTGTAGTTTATAGAATGTGGTCATTTTTGGGTGGTTTCTATTATGTAAGCCTCGCAAAGTGACTTCAGACCTGAACTGGTCCCTAAAAATTGGGTTTTTGAAAATTTCTGAAAAATTTCAAGATTTGCTTCTAAACTTGTAAGCCTTGTAACATCCCCAAAAAATAAAATATCATTCCCAAAATGATCCAAACATGAAGTAGACATATGGGGAATGTAAAGTAATAACTATTTTTGGAGGTATTACTATGTATTATAGAAGTAGAGAAATTGAAACTTGGAAATTTGCAATTTTTTACAAATTTTTGGTAAATTTGGTATTTTTTTATAAATAAAAATTATTATTTTTTACTTCATTTTAGCACTGTTATGAAGTACAATATGTGACGAAAAAACTGTCTCAGAATAGCCTGGATAAGTCAAAGCGTTTTAAAGTTATCAGCACTTAAAGTGACACTGGTCAGATTTGCAAAAAATGGCCAAGTCCTTAAGGTGAAATAGGGCTTAAGGGGTTAAATGATAGAAAAAGGTCCTTTTGTAAGCCTGGTGTATCAGCCTTTTCTTATGTTTTTCTCTTTTTTCTTCCTTTTGCATTGGCCTTTTTATTCTTTACAACATTAACTGATATTTACTGTATAACCATGTTACAAACAAGTCTTCAATAAAATAAAAAAAATGTAAAAAAAAAAATTTATGGAAAAAGGAATCTGTTAGTCAACTTGTGTCCTTGGACTTGCTGGAGTCTTTGCACCTCTCCCTTTCTTCCATTTTTTCTTTTGATTTTGAGGTAAACTCTATTTCATGTAGCGTTTTCCCCTGTTTTCTACATTGCGCTGCACATATCTGAGCTGATCTCACCAGTGCAAAGCATAGGGGTGGTTTATTGTTCCCCTGGTGTAATGACGCCAGTACACCTGTCGCCCTTCCCAAATATTAACAGTGACTTTTGGCACTTAGATGTCCCCAGGACCAGAACAACTGGAGGGTAGCAAGAAAAAAATACAAAGTACGTATCAACACTGACAGGTAGTAAATACAAAGAAATAACACTGATAGATGACAACAACCGAATAGTGATGGCAGCAGAGGATGAAGATGGAAGTTGGGGGATGATAACAGTGTTTAGACAAGGAGCGGTGAATGACGGTTATCAGTGAGTAGAAATAAAGACACAGCAGAACTGACCCTGCTCTGCAATGAGACAGCCAAGACAAATCCAAACCAAACAGCAAACAGAATCCACAATTACTATACTAGCAGCAATGAAAGGCAGTAGAACCACAGGCCCCAGGATGCACTGATACAGTATCAATAGACCAGGGGCGGACACAGACAACAGAGGGCCCCTGTGCAAAGCTAGGCCATGCCTCTAACTCCGCCCAAAGCATAACTATACACACCCAGTCCTCTAAATGACCCACATAGTAATTATTATTCCCCCTTTGTACCTGCACATAGTAGTAATGCCCACACTGTGCCCCTTTCACAATAGCTATGCCCAGATGTGCCCCCTTCACAACATTTATGCCTTTGAGATGCCCACTTCACAGCACTTATGCCCAGATCTGTGCCCATTTCGCAGTAGTTATGCCCAGATATGTGCCCATTTCACAGTAGTTATGTCCAGATATGTGCCTCCTTCAAAGTAGCTATGCCCAGATATGTGCCCATTTCACAGTAGTTATGTCCAGATATGTGCCCCCTTCACAGTAGTTATGCCCAGATATGTGCCCCCTCACAGTAGTTATGCCAGATATGTGCCCCTCACAGTAGTTATGTTCAGATAAGTGCCCCTTCACAGTAGCTATATCCAGATATATGCCCCCTTCACAGTAGTTATGTCAAGATATGTGCCCCTCACAGAAGTTATGCCCAGATATTTGCCCATTTCACAGTAGTTATGTCCAGATATGTGCCTCCTACACAATAGCTATGCACAGATATGTGCCCATTTCACAGTAGTTATGTCCAGATATGGGCCTATGAGGAATATGGATTAACATTTACTGTCAGCCATGTCCTCGCAGCCACCATTTGCTGAAAGATGGCAGAGGAGATCAAGCTCCACAGGGGAGCCCTGCTTCAAATCCGCCGCCAGATAGCAGAAAA
Source organism: Bufo bufo (assembly GCF_905171765.1). Lineage (NCBI taxonomy): Eukaryota > Metazoa > Chordata > Amphibia > Anura > Bufonidae > Bufo > Bufo bufo. The sequence goes on along the minus strand of NC_053389.1, from coordinate 52,958,384 downwards.
CTCCTAGCAGGCCACCTTTTGCTACATTTCACACCACCAGTCAGATAGCACAGATCCTGCAGGAAAAAACCCCAGCAGGAGGTATCAGCCCTTGCCAGGATCGATGCTACCTCCCAGACATGTTGGCACCTACATTTCATAAGGAATTATGAATCGCCCAGCCATCGCAGGCGCAAACCGGATACATATTTGTGTCCCGGTGGCCACGAGGAACGTGCCCATGTTCTTGGTTTGATGGTGGGATGCCAGGGAAGGGATATATACATATCTCCCCACAGAAACCAACTAACAGTACCATATTTGGACTTTACTTGTAGCCGGAACCCAGGCGGATCCGTTGGTCCCAGAATCATCTCCCTGTGACCTTCATGACTGGAGCTATGAACCCTAAAGGGTTTTGTGGGTCATTTGCATCCAGTCCAGGGGTGGACCCCTCCCAAAGGCCAGGAGGGGCCAGATACAGGTTAAAAGGCTTGGGCCAGCAAGCGGGCGTGTCTTTTCTTTGAAGAAGGGTCACATCGTGTAATGTGTTTAGGGGGACCCAGGAACTTGCTGAGATCACTGCCCTTCATGTGACTACAGCAAAGAACACACCACAACCGAAAGGAACTTTCATCTACCCAGTAATTGACTTTTGCTATGCTTCACCCTGTTTGTACTTTATCACCTGTATCTGTAACCTCAGACCACTGTATATATTCTCCGTGTATAGTGTTATATCTAGTGTGCCCTTAAGGCGATTAAATATATAATTTAATCTTGTGCTATCCTGTATCTCGATCACGAATCCCCACGTCCGTGTTTTGGCCTAGTTATAAGCTACCGCGGGTTGGTTTCTCACCCTATATAATCCCGTTAGCAGACCGGGCTTATATCAAATGAGAAGCTGGTGGCAGATAACCTGGCTGAGACAGAGCTGTTTTCACTGCGGCAGTGAATAAGGCTCTCTGAGCTTGTTACCTCTCTGTGCCCGTGTGGACAGGAGGTGTGTGTGTAAACTGTACCAAGCTGAACTTACCTGCTCCTCTGGAGGGTGTAAAGTCAGGTTTTTGGTAACCCATGACCGTACCGCGGCTCATGAGCTTGACGTAGGCGACGTCAAGCGGGCACGAGGTCTGGTATTCGTCACAGTGCCCCCTTCACAGTAGTTATGCCCAGATATGTGCCCCCACACAGTAGTTATGCCAGATATGTGCCCCCTCACAGTAGTTATGTCCAGATATGTGCCCCTTCACAGTAGCTATACCCAGATATATGCCCCCTTCACAGTAGCTATATCTAGTTATGTGCCCCTTCAGAGTAGTTATGCCCAGATATGTGCCCCCTTCACAGTAGTTATGCCCAGATATGTGCCCCCTCACAGTAGTTATGCCCAGATATGTGCCCCCTCACAGTAGTTATGCCCAGATATGTGCCCCCTTCACAGTAGTTATGTCCAAATATGTGCCCCCTTCACAGTAGTTATGTCTAGATATGTGCCCACTTCACAGGAAGTAAAAAAACAAAAAAAAAAAAAACTCACCTAGTTCCTCATGATCACAGCTCGGCCGCCGGCTCTCCACAGCAGTTGCACAATGCAGTGTCACACATTGCTCTGCTGGTCGGTGTACGAGGAGGAGCACAGCAGATTCCCAGTCGCACCGCACCTCCTCCTAAGTAGACCAGCAGTGTGATGGGTGGCACTACATTGCTCTGCTGTTGTGGAGCCAGGGCCATGTTTAGCTTTTATGCTGCCCTAAGCACTTTAGTGCTGGCTTCCTCCCCCACTGAGGCCCATACTTTTTAGATAGCTGACAGTAAAATGCTCCCTAGGCCTTCAACTATCCCTCAGGACTCCCTCACACGCTTGCTCAATTAACCACCTCCGGACCGCTGTACGCAGATTCGCGTTCCGGAGGTGGCAGCGCTGCGCACAATCACGCATATACGCGTCATCTCGCGAGACGCGAGATTTTGCTCCAAGCCGGCCCGCGCATGCGCATCGCGGGCCGGCAAAATTCAAAGAAGAAGTTCGTCACCAGCCTGCCAGCAACGATCATTGGCTGGCAGGCTGGCGATTTTTAAAAAATCCAATCAAAAGTCATATAACAGATCATATTAGTAAATATGATCTGTTATATGGCTTGTCTGCTCCTCTGCTGGTCCTTTTCGTCGGTTGGATCCAGCAGAGAAGCAGACTGAACTGTAAGTACACCAAACACTTCACTGTAGCCCCTGATCACCCCCCTGCACCCCAATTAACCCTTTGATCACCCCTTTGATCGCCCCTGTCAATCACCAGTGAAAGGAAAAAAAGTGATCAGTGTAAACTGTCACTTTTTTTTTTCCACTAGTATTGGCTGTTAGGTTTTAGGGATAGTTTAGGCCCCTTGGTTAGGTAGTTAGCGTCAGTTAGCGCCCAGCCCACCGCACCGCAGTCACTTTTATTCGCTGAATAGCGTATCGCTAATCAGCATTTGAACTTTTATAGTATCTGTAAGTGATCAAAACTGATCACGGTCAGATCTATAATAGTATTAGTGTCACTTTAGTTCGCCCTCCACCCAAAACGCAGTGTTTGCCCGATCAGGCCTGATCGGTCGCCCACACGTGCGTTCACCCACGCCCGCCCCGCCGCAGTGACAAAAAATATATATTTTTTGATCACTGCACATTCATTTTACACGCACTGCGGCGATAAAAAAATCAGTTTTGATATTTTTTATCAACCGCAGCGGCCTCCGGTACTTCGCTAGCCTCCCCTTTGTAAGACAGGCTTGCTTTTTTTCTTGGGTAGTCTCAGGGAATACCCCTAAATTTAGTAGTCCAAAATGTCAAACAGGGGGTATTCTTCTGAAGAGGCCTACAGGATTCTGACCCAGTCGGATGAGGAGTGGGAACCCTCATCTGATGAATCTAGCGGGTCAGAATATGAACCTGTGGAAAGCAGTGGCTCTCTGACCCAAAGTTCGGACGAGGAGGTGGAGGTCCCTGGCAGCACCAGGCGTACCCGGCCCCGTGTCGCTAGACCACAGGTTATGCAGGATCCGCTTCAAGAGCAGCAGAGTGGGGCTGTCGCTGCCGGATCACGTGGTGAGGCATACACCAGCAGCGCAGCCCTCCCTGGACCTAGTACCAGCACTGCCGTACAACCTGGTGACGTGGCGAGCACCAGAAGGGCAGTTGAAGCTGGTACGGTGGCACGTGCACTAGTTACCCCGTCGCAGCCACCGCACAGACAGGCCCGTAGAGCCCCTAGAATCCCTGAGGTGCTGGCAAACCCTGATTGGCAGTCACCAACTTCAGCCGCACCTGTAGTTCCCCCTTTCACCGCCCAGTCTGGAGTTCGGGTTGAGACGGCTCAAATCGGTTCGGCCCTGGGATTTTTTGAGCTGTTCCTGACTGCGGAGCTCTTGGACTTAGTCGTGGCAGAGACCAACCAGTATGCCACACAATTTATATCCGCCAACCCGGGAAGCTTTTATGCCCAGCCTTTCCGGTGGAAACCAGTCCAAGTTTCCGAACTTAAAATTTATTTGGGCCTTCTCCTCAACATGGGCCTGACAAAAAAGCATGAATTGCGGTCATATTGGTCAACGCACCCGATTCATCACATGCCCATGTTCTCTGCTGCTATGTCCAGGGCACGATTTGAGGCCATCCTCCGTTTCCTGCATTTTAGCGACAACACCACCTCCCGTCCCAGAGGCCACCCAGCTTTTGACCGGCTCCACAAAATTCGGCCCCTCATAGACCATTTCAACCAGAAATTTGCAGATTTGTATACCCCCGAGCAAAACATCTGCGTAGACGAGTCCCTAATACATTTTACCGGGCGCCTTGGCTTCAAACAGTACATCCCAAGCAAGCGTGCCCGGTATGGGGTCAAATTGTATAAGCTCTGTGAAAAGGCCACAGGCTATACCCACAAATTTCGGATCTATGAGGGAAAAGATCAGACCCTGGAGCAGGTCGGTTGCCCTGACTACCTGGGGAGCAGTGGGAAGACAGTCTGGGACTTGGTGTCACCCTTATTCGGCAAGGGGTACCATCTTTATGTGGACAATTTTTACACAAGTGTGGCCCTCTTTAGGCATTTGTTTCTAGAACGGATTTGCGCCTGTGGCACCGCGCGAACTAGTCGCGTGGGCTTCCCCCAACGGCTTGTAACCACCCGTCTTGCAAGGGGGGAGAGGGCTGCCTTGTGTAACGAAGAACTGCTCGCGGTGAAATGGAGAGACAAGCGTGACGTTTACATGCTCTCCTCCATTCACGCAGACACGACAATCCAAATTAAGCGAGCAACCCGTGTCATTGAAAAGCCCCTCTGTGTCCACGACTATAATGCGCTCATGGGAGGGGTGGACTTCAATGACCAGATGTTGTCTCCGTATTTAGTTTCCCGCAGAACCAGACGCTGGTATAAGAAGGTGTCTGTATATTTAATTCAATTGGCGCTGTACAATAGTTTTGTTCTCTACAGTAAGGCTGGGAGAACACGATCTTTCCTCAAATTCCAGGAAGAGATCATCGAGAACCTCCTTTACCCAGGAGGTTCCGTGGCCCCATCCACCAGTGTAGTTAGCCGTCTACACGAGCGACATTTCCCCAGTGTCGTTCCTGGTACCTCAACCCAACCGTCACCCCGAAAAAGATGTCGTGTCTGTAGCAGGAGTGGAATAAGGCGTGACACCCGCTATTTCTGTCCTGACTGTCCTGACCACCCTGCCCTATGCTTTGGTGAGTGTTTCCGGAAGTACCACACACAGGTACACCTAGCATAGGGATTGCATCTCACAGGACAGGCACACAGGGCTATTAGGGCCCTTTTACTCTCAGCTGCTGCAAACCTCTCCTTTCACCTGGGATAAAGTGCATAACGTACTTCGCCACATCTTTGGGCGATTTGCGCTTTGCACATTGTCCCATGGGGAAGGAGAGGTTTGTTCTATAAAGGTAAAAAAAACTAAACAAAAAAAAAATTACCGGTAAGTAAAAAAGTTAAAAAAGTTAAAAAAAAGTTAATATGTTCTGTTCTAAAGTTAATAAAGTTATTGCTTTGCGGCCTGGTTTTTTCTTTTCTTTTTTGTTTTGTTTTTTTTACCTTTCAGGTGGACCAACCGATCGACTAGCTGCAGCACTGATGTGCATTCGGACAGAAGCATTGCGCTGCTGTCAGATTACACGCAAGTCGGTGTATGCGGCGCTGCAAGACGAGATTTCTCCTCTGCAGTAAAAGATATGTTTGCCGAGGCATATGAGCTGAGGAGGTGGCGGTGTTCATATACTTTGGCAAACACTTTGTATATATAAAAAAAAAAATCCCGGCAATGATTTATTCATCCACATCGATTGATGTGAATGGAGAAATCTGGTTTTCCAGGGCATACGAGCTGAAGTGGGTATGGATGTTGGGCGGAGCTCCTATGTCCTGGCAGACGCCTTTCCCCTCCTTTTTCTTTTTTTGGCAGAGATTTTTTCATCCACATTGATCGATGCGAATGAAGAAATCTGTGCCGTTCATTTTTTTCTTTCAGCCCAGAGGCTGAACGGAAAAAAAAAATCTCATTACCCGTATGCTCAATATAAGGAGAATAGCAGAAACTCCTAATGCTGGGCATACATGTAATGATTGCGGAGACCCTCAAATGCCAGGCAGTACAAACACCCCACAAATAACACCATTTTGGAAAGAAGACACTCCAAGGTATTCGCTGAGGGGCATATTGAGTCCATGAAAGATTGAAATTTTTGTCCCAAGTTAGCGGAAAGGGAGACTTTGTGAGAACAAAATCAAAAAAATCAATTTCCGCTAACTTGTGCCAAATTTTTTTTTTTCAATGAACTCGCCATGCCCCTCATTGAATACCTTGGGGTGTCTTCTTTCCAAAATGGGGTCACATGTGGGGTATTTATACTGCCCTGGCATTTTAGGGGCCCCAAAGCGTGAGAAGAAGTCTGGTATCCAAATGTCTAAAAATGCCCTCCTAAAAGGAATTTGGGCCCCTTTGCCCACCTAGGCTGCAAAAAAGTGTCACACATCTGGTATCTCTGTATTCAGGAGAAGTTGAGGAATGTGTTTTGGGGTGTCTTTTTACATATACCCATGCTGGGTGAGATAAATATCTTGGTCAAATGCCAACTTTGTATAAAAAAATGGGAAAAGTTGTCTTTTGCCAAGATATTTCTCTCACCCAGCATGGGTATATGTAAAATGACACCACAAAACACATTCCCCACCTTCTCCTGAGTACGGAGATACCAGATGTGTGACACTATTTTGCAGCCTAGGTGGGCAAAGGGGCCCACATTCCAAAGAGCACCTTTCAGATTTCACAGGTCATTTACCTACTTACCACACATTAGGGCCCCTGGAAAATGCCAGGGCAGTATAACTACCCCACAAGTGACCCCATTTTGGAAAGAAGACACCCCAAAGTATTCCGTGAGGGGCATGGCAAGTTCCTGGAATTTTTTATTTTTTGTCACAAGTTAGTGGAAAATGATGATTTTTTTTTTGATTTTTTTTTCCATACAAAGTCTCATATTCCACTAACTTGTGACAAAAAATAAAAACTTCCATGAACTCACTATGCCCATCAGCGAATACCTTGGGGTCTCTTCTTTCCAAAATGGGGTCACTTGTGGGGTAGTTATACTGCCCTGGCATTCTAGGGGCCCAAATGTGTGGTAAGGAGTTTGAAATCAAATTCTGTAAAAAATGACCTGTGAAATCCGAAAGGTGCTCTTTGGAATATGGGCCCCTTTGCCCACCTAGGCTGCAAAAAAGTGTCACACATCTGGTATCTCCGTACTCAGGAGAAGGTGGGGAATGTGTTTTGTGGTGTCATTTTACATATACCCATGCTGGGTGAGAGAAATATCTTGGCAAAAGACAACTTTTCCCATTTTTTTATACAAAGTTGGCATTTGACCAAGATATTTATCTCACCCAGCATGGGTATATGTAAAAAGACACCCCAAAACACATTCCTCAACTTCTCCTGAGTACGGAGATACCAGATGTGTGACACTTTTTTGCAGCCTAGGTGGGCAAAGGGGCCCACATTCCAAAGAGCACCTTTCGGATTTCACAGGTCATTTTTTACTGAATTTGATTTCAAACTCCTTACCACACATTTGGGCCCCTAGAATGCCAGGGCAGTATAACTACCCCACAAGTGACCCCATTTTGGAAAGAAGAGACCCCAAGGTATTCGCTGATGGGCATAGTGAGTTCATGGAAGTTTTTATTTTTTGTCACAAGTTAGTGGAATATGAGACTTTGTATGAAAAAAAAAAAAAATCATCATTTTCCACTAACTTGTGACAAAAAATAAAAATTCTAGGAACTCGCCATGCCCCTCACGAAATACCTTGGGGTGTCTTCTTTCCAAAATGGGGTCACTTGTGGGGTAGTTATACTGCCCTGGCATTCTAGGGGCCCAAATGTGTGGTAAGGAGTTTGAAATCAAATTCTGTAAAAAATGACCTGTGAAATCCGAAAGGTGCTCTTTGGAATATGGGCCCCTTTGCCCACCTAGGCTGCAAAAAAGTGTCACACATCTGGTATCTCTGTATTCAGGAGAAGTTGAGGAATGTGTTTTGGGGTGTCTTTTTACATATACCCATGCTGGGTGAGATAAATATCTTGGTCAAATGCCAACTTTGTATAAAAAAATGGGAAAAGTTGTCTTTTGCCAAGATATTTCTCTCACCCAGCATGGGTATATGTAAAATGACACCACAAAACACATTCCCCACCTTCTCCTGAGTACGGAGATACCAGATGTGTGACGCTATTTTGCAGCCTAGGTGGGCAAAGGGGCCCACATTCCAAAGAGCACCTTTCGGATTTCACAGGTCATTTACCTACTTACCACACATTAGGGCCCCTGGAAAATGCCAGGGCAGTATAACTACCCCACAAGTGACCCCATTTTGGAAAGAAGACACCCCAAAGTATTCCGTGAGGGGCATGGCAAGTTCCTGGAATTTTTTATTTTTTGTCACAAGTTAGTGGAAAATGATGATTTTTTTTTTGATTTTTTTTTCCATACAAAGTCTCATATTCCACTAACTTGTGACAAAAAATAAAAACTTCCATGAACTCACTATGCCCATCAGCGAATACCTTGGGGTCTCTTCTTTCCAAAATGGGGTCACTTGTGGGGTAGTTATACTGCCCTGGCATTCTAGGGGCCCAAATGTGTGGTAAGGAGTTTGAAATCAAATTCTGTAAAAAATGACCTGTGAAATCCGAAAGGTGCTCTTTGGAATATGGGCCCCTTTGCCCACCTAGGCTGCAAAAAAGTGTCACACATCTGGTATCTCCGTACTCAGGAGAAGTTGGGGAATGTGTTTTGGGGTGTCATTTTACATATACCCATGCTGGGTGAGAGAAATATCTTGGCAAAAGACAACTTTTCCCATTTTTTTATACAAAGTTGGCATTTGACCAAGATATTTATCTCACCCAGCATGGGTATATGTAAAAAGACACCCCAAAACACATTCCCCACCTTCTCCTGAGTACGGAGATACCAGATGTGTGACACTTTTTTGCAGCCTAGGTGGGCAAAGGGGCCCATATTACAAAGAGCACCTTTCGGATTTCACAGGTCATTTTTTACAGAATTTGATTTCAAACTCCTTACCACACATTTGGGCCCCTAGAATGCCAGGGCAGTATAACTACCCCACAAGTGACCCCATTTTGGAAAGAAGACACCCCAAGGTATTCCGTGATGGGCATAGTGAGTTCATAGAACTTTTTATTTTTTGTCACAAGTTAGTGGAATATGAGACTTTGTAAGAAAAAAAAAAAAAAAAACATCATTTTCCGCTAACTTGTGACAAAAAATAAAAAGTTCTATGAACTCACTATGCCTATCAGCGAATACCTTAGGGTGTCTACTTTCCGAAATGGGGTCATTTGTGGGGTGTTTGTACTGTCTGGCCATTGTAGAACCTCAGGAAACATGACAGGTGCTCAGAAAGTCAGAGCTGCTTCAAAAAGCGGAAATTCACATTTTTGTACCATAGTTTGTAAACGCTATAACTTTTACCCAAACCATTTTTTTTTTACCCAAACATTTTTTTTTTATCAAAGACATGTAGAACAATAAATTTAGAGCAAAATTTATATATGGATCTCGTTTTTTTTGCAAAATTTTACAACTGAAAGTGAAAAATGTCATTTTTTTGCAAAAAAAATCGTTAAATTTCGATTAATAACAAAAAAAGTAAAAATGTCAGCAGCAAAGAAATACCACCAAATGAAAGCTCTATTAGTGAGAAGAAAAGGAGGTAAAATTCATTTGGGTGGTAAGTTGCATGACCGAGCAATAAACGGTGAAAGTAGTGTAGGTCAGAAGTGTAAAAAGTGGCCTGGTCTTTCAGGGTGTTTAAGCACTGGGGGCTGAGGTGGTTAAAGCCCATCTCTCAGCAGATTTGTACCTATGACACTGGCTGACCTTTTACATGTGCACTTGGCAGATTAAGGCATCTGTGTTGGTCCCATGTTCCTATGTGCCCGCATTGCTGAGAAAAGTGATATTTTATTATATGCAAATGAGGCTCTAGGAGCAACAGGGGCGTTACCATTACACCTAGAGGCTCTGCTCTCTCTGCAACTGCCGTGCCCTCTGCACTTTGATATAGCCAGGTGTGATAACATTTTCACTGCCTGGTCCTGTCAAAGTAGACAGGGAGTGGCAGTTGCAAAGAAACCGGAGCCTCTAGGTGTCACAGTAGCCTCTGTTGCTCCTAGAGGCTCATTTGCATATAATAAAACAGCGGGCACATATGATCATAGGACCAACACAGAGGCCTTCAGCTGCCAAGCGCACAGGTAACCAGTCAGCCAGTGTCAGAAGGACGGATCTGCTGACAGATGCCCTTCAAAGCGGTTGTCCGGGTCCGGAGCTGACCCCAGACATAACCCCTTCTCCCCCCCCCTCAGCCCCTCTGACATTTCATGCTCCAATGCTCTCCCAGCAAGGGCTGTTTTGTTTACATTTTTACACTGCTAGTAGGAGACTTCGGCCTAGCAGGGCTCCTGATGACGTCACCAGCACTGATGGGCGGCTTTACAGGCTAGGGCAGCACTAAAGCCGGTCCATTAGTGCTGGTGACATCACCGGGCTCGCTGCTAGGCGTAAGCCCCCCCCCCCCCCCATAGTACCCCCATGGTAATAAGGCTCTCTACAGTGCCCTCAGTACTAATAAGGCCCCCCTAATAGAAATAAAGTCAATCTATAAGGCATTGCTATACAGATATCAGTACTAGTAATGCCCCACCACTGCCCACAGTATTTATAATGTTCCCTGCAGTGCCCCCTGTAATTACACTGCCCTTGCAGTACCCCCTGTAATTATAATGCCCCCCTGCAGTGCCCCCTATAATTATAATGCCCCCCACCACTGCCCACAGTATTTATAATGCCCCTGCAGTGCCCCCTGTAATTATAATGCCCCCACCACTGGCCACAGTATTAATAATGCCCCCTGTAATTATAATGCCCCCTGCAATGCCCACTGTAATTATAATGCCTGTCCTCTCCCTCCAGTCTTCTCTACAATGCAGTCCCATGTAAATAACTTCACTCCTCTCCCTCCAATCTTCTATACCATGCAGTCCAATGTAAATAAACTATCTTCCTTAAAGTCTTCTATAACATGCAGTTCCATGTAAAAAAAAACCTCTCTTCCTTACAATCTTCTATGACATACAGTCCCATGTAAATAACTTAAATCCCCTCCTTCAGCCCCCTCCAATACATAGTGCCATGTAAATAACATCACACCTTACCGCACAGTCCTCTATAATATCCAGTCCCATGTAAATAACACCAGTCATCTCCCCCCAATCTTCGATAACATACAGTCCCATGTAAATAACACCAGTCATCTCGCCCCAATCTTCTATAATATACAGTCCCATGTAACTAACACCTCTCCCCTCCCTTCAGCTCTTCTAACATACAGTCCTAATTAAATAACATATTGCCCTTCCACTAAGAAAGGAGGAGGTATAATAGGGGAGAACCACATCTCCCAGCATTTCTCTGGCTCTCACATTCATTCCATGGCATCACAGGTCTCTTCCCACTTCTCTCCACTGCTGCACTGGTCACATGATGGTGAACTCATCACAGGTCCTACCACCACTTCCACTGTTGAAAAGATCACATGACTATGATGTCATCGCAGGTCCTTTAGCTATGAAGTTTAGGCACAATGGACAGCAGATACACAGTAAGTCCTAATCAGGATTTTACCTTAATTTTTTAAATCCCCATAGGCTGCGGAATGGAGGGGGGGTCGTGATCTAATCGGGTCGGGGCTTAGCTGAGCCGGGGGGTGGTGTTTTACAGTCCGCCTTTTGAGGGTGGCCTGAATGGCCACCCTACCCTAAGGTGACCAGGTTACCCTGTTTGCAGAGGAAGGGAGTGAAAAAAATTATGAAGTAAATAAAAAAACACCTCTGCTGGCCCATGCACCGGGATGGGCCCCCTCCCTCTCAGTGGTGCAACATGTATTGCTGCAGTGCATACAGAACCAATTTCCTTGCCAGTGGCGTACCGCCGCTGCTATGGGGCCCGCAGCACAGGGGTAGGAAGGCCCCGCCCCCTACTCTACACAAGACAGGCAGTTTATTCATAGGAGGCGTCCCGTGGACCGCCCACTTCTTTTTTTCTCCCTCCGGCTCCAACCCCGGGTACCTCCCCCCCCCCCCCCTTGGTTGACGGCACGCCACCCCACCCTGTCTGACCTCCAGGCTGTGGGCTCCCTCCTTCCTCCGGCCTGAGCCTGCGGTCGTCTGAATTTCACACTGGCCAATCAGCTTTTAGCAGCGCAAAGATCCTGCTGCTGATTGGCCAGTGTATCGCTGGCACAGCAGGCAGCAGGAACAGCGCAGGCTCAAGCACGCACAGAGGCGTGCACGTGCTGCCCGGAGTGCCCGCCATCTGACTGCCCCCCTCAAGAAAAATCATTAGCAGTGTGCCAGTGAGTGCAGCCCCCACCCTTAATGAAGGAAGGACCGCTCCGGTCAGTGAATACAGAACCCAACGACGGCGGCTAGAATAAATATACGTGTGTGCCACATAAGAGGTCTGACAATAAAAAATTTCATATATGTGTATCCTGGGTATTCTTGATGGGGAAGGGCAGCAGCAAGCAGTGGGGTTTTGGGGGGGGGGGCATGTAGGCTCATAGAGGACTCAGGAGGAGAGTGTGCTTTTCTCCTACTCTTCCTCTATGAGCCTAGAGGGCCGCCTCCCAGCACATCAGTCACCTTGCAGGGGGGGGGATATAATTGGTGGCTATGTATGTGCACACTCAGCATCAGCAGCAAAGAGTTAAAGGGGTTATATATAATGCCCCCCAAAATGCCCAGGGCCGTGCCCCTTACTTACCTCATTCCCCAACACCCGCATTGCTCCTGATGCCTGCACAGCCGCCACTGCCTCCCTCACGTCACGCAGATGAAAACATCCAGCGACATGGGGGGGCAGTCAATAGCCGGTCACGATGGGAACGAGCCTCCCTAGCATCGCGGGTGACGCTAGGGAGGCTCATTTCCGACGCAGCCTGCTATTGGCTGCACCCCCACACTGGGCATAAGTATTATCTGTATGCAGTGCCTGGGCATTTTGGGGGGCATAATAGGGGTTAGATAGCCCCTTGGGATATCGGAGATTTTTTTGTTTTTGCATTTTAGTTTTTCTTCCATATCTTCCTTCAGCCATAACTTTTTAATTTTTCCATTCACATAGCGGTATGAGGGCTTATTTTTTGCAGGACAAGTTGTACTTTAATATGGCATACAATGTAGTGGGAAGCGGGCAAAAAATGTCAAATGGGGAGGAATTGGCAAATGGGGGTGTGGCAGGGGAAGAGCCAGGGCAGGAGGTGGGATGGGCCAGGGGTGGGTAGTGGGTAGAGTTAGGGGCCCAATTCAGATTCTTGCTATGGGGCCCAATGATTTTTATGTACGCCCCTGTTCCCTGCCCATGTGAACTGATCCCCATGGATGCCTTTTCAGTTTGGATCCATTTTCTGTACAGCCTCATCTCAACTTAAAGGGGTTCTGCCATGATTAATGTGAAAAATGAAAATCAGACATCCTATAGTACATGAGCGAATTTATGAAATGTTTGATTCAGCTGCTTTGCCAAATTTTACAAAAAAATTCCCTTTGCGACTAATTTCTTCATCACAAAGCGCATTTTTTGTAAGTAGTAGGTGCAATGACATGCACAGCTCCCCGTCATTGTACCCCTCAGATGCAGTGTTCATACCATACATAAATAAGAGTGTAAAATAAAATTTAAAAAATCATACTTACCTGATCCATTTTCTCGCAACGTGCCGGCTTGCTTGAAGATCTGGTGCAAAATATCTTGTGGCCCGCGATGACATCATACGTCATCGCGCACAGGATTTCAGCCGAGATCTTCAAGGAAGATGGCGGCGGCCGGCAAATGGATCAGGTAAGTATGATTTTTTATTTATTTTTTTACACTATTTCAAGTTACATCAATTCACAACCACGAAGCACGAGGAAGTTCGGCTTTACGGCAAATCGAATTTATCCTGAAAGTCGTATCGAAGTCCACTTTGTGGACTTCGATTGGCTCAACACTGTACAAGACAATACCTTTCTAACAAAGCTACAAGCTCCTGTACCGCACATGGGTCCAGAGATCTCCACATTCGATGGGGATCTGGTGGTACCCAGCGGTGTGTAGCGGTGTCTGGCTATGCTGGATACAGTAACTCCAGTAGTATGTTCCTCTGCTGGAATAGACTGCTGAATTTGCCTGCTGGAGATGTGAACATAGCCCTAGCAGGTGGCCTCCAACATCTACGTTCTTGCTGATTCACAGTTAGAAATGACCTATGCCATGTGTGTTTAATTGGGCTTATAGCTCTGTTAAAATTCAATATAGACCATATACAAGGTTTCTTTTCAAATTTAGTTTTGGTGTGGTCTGAGATCATGCCTAGGGTGGTTTGGCATGGGACCAGGTAAGTGTAGCTGTCGAAGACATTTACTTAACACCAGGCTCTCCCTTTTTGTTAGGGGACGTGGTGGCATGATGTTCTAGAATAGGTAGCTTTAGGCTGGTAGTCCATTTAGCTGATATTAGACTCGACATTTGGGTGTCTGGAGAAGTATTGCACAGGCTTATGAACGCTTCTCTTGTCAGGTTATTGCCCTTGAAGGCTTACCTCTGGTTAGCGGAACCACATGTCTGTCAATGCTGATGGCTAGCATACGGTTGTGCTCTGTGGGAATGTTAGTGCGCAGCGAACTTTGTTATAGTTTGAGAGGTTTTATTAAAAAAAATGTTATATCCATATAAGTTTATAAGATAATAAATTATGTTTTTATAGGGCTGAGAAATGGGTATTAATAAAAGCTGTGGCGGAGTCCAATCTCTCTGCAACCTCCATATCTTGCGTACTATATGATAGTGATGTTGGTTTGTAAAAGTTTTATTCTGGTACTGCCACTGCTTGAACAAAATTGAGGTGTATTATATGCTATTCATCGATGCCCAAATATCACTGATGTTCACGGGGACCCAAGGTTAGCCCTTCTGGTCAATCCCACAAATGAGATACTGCAGCACAAGTTGATAAAGCAGTAACTGTTGGTCTCTTTTGCTGCTGCTAGCCGCTGCAGCTTCACTCAACCCGCCGGCAACCCAGACCCACCTCCCGCTTTTCTCTGAGGGCTCTCCACCTCTACTGGTAGGGCGCACACCCTCTGGCCTTTAAATGGCCAGCATGCACATAAGCTAATCTTCACCTGCCAATGGCTGGCAACACTGGGGTATTTCAGGCACTTTTCCCTATGGGAGGGTGCCTGAGCAATAAGGTTCTCTAGCCTGTTAGGTACTGTGAAGGTGTTCTATATCCTACTGTCTGCCCTGACACTGACCTCTGCTGGTTTACTATACTCTGACCCTCCACTAATTGACCTGACCTGTGTCTGACCACCATAATGATCCTACGCTGCCTGCTCTGACCTCAGACCGATTTCTCCTATTGCACACACTCCATCAGCCCTGACTCAGCTTCTCTCTGACTACGATTTTGCCTGAAATCTCAGGGCCCTGATCCCGTAGGTCTGCTATTAACCAGAAAGAGACTACTCCAGAAGGTAGCGGCCTGGTGGCTCCCGTGCAGTGAAATCCAGATCCCTGTGCAGGGTTAAAGGCTGAACACTAGGGGACTGCCAGGATAATGACCTTAGAATTAGCCCAAACCCAAATCTGTTGAGTACCAAACTAACTACCGAAACATTTTGGCAGAAAAAGGAGTACATACAAACTGTAAAAATGGTTCAGGAATGGTTTGAAGAACATGAAGAAGAGTTCAAGTTGTTTTCCCCAAATCTCAGTCCGACCTAGTATCTGTGCAAGATCAATCTATGGGGGTTGCACCGTGACCTCACAATTTACAGGACATCTTCAAAAGTCCATGCCTCAATGGGTCAGAGCTGTTTTGTGATTTCAATGTTATACTGATCGGTCTTTACTTCCCTCAACATGACCCCTACTACCCACATAGATGAAGAACTTCTCCCAACTTATCTTAGATATTTCCTCTAGCATACGGTAACTCTTCTAACCCACCTGGCCATTGCCTGTAAGACTCCCTATGTCAGCGGTAAGACCCTAACCCCTAGTTCTCCAATACTACACCTTGTACTGTGTTCATTATGGTCCCCAACAATTCTGAGTTCCTCAGGACCCCTTCACCCAAACATATATTATTGGGAAGATCCCATGCTTCTGTAATGATGGATGACACCATGTTCATATACTGTAATGTAAGCAGCATTCATCAAACACATTGTGGTGATGCAGAACTGTCAGACGTCTGGAGAATATTAGGTCTTAGGTCCTGTGGCCTGGGAGCCTGATTTAACATTCACTTTGTGGTATTCAGCAGACATGTGGAGTCTTGTAGAGCAGGAGAACTCATGGGCTGGAGGACGTCCAGCGTGCCAGCAGGACCAGCACTGAACAGGTTACACATGATATCAGGACAGTCGGGTAGACACGGCCATCTGTGACCTACAATCTGCCACCACAGTCAGGAGGATGGTGGAGGGGGGTGACTGCAGGTTGCTATGGGGATATCTTGGGAATAGAGAGGATAGTCTATGCTGATCTTTAGCCATAACTACCCAGAATTCCTTGCTGTCAGGCCTAGCTCCTTACGCTCTGTTTGTTGCCAGCTTTCCATTCCTCGAGCAGACAACTATTTCTCCTTCAAGAAGACTTGGCTTATGGAATAATGTCTTCTTCTTACCAAGCTGCCGGTAGCATCAAGACCTGAGGCTTATTCCCCGAATCCTCTATAGACCAAAATAAGAAGTTACAAATTGCTTCCATGAAATATTAAACCTCCCTCATTCTTTATTTACTGTGAAACTGGATCCGATCTCTGGTTTGAAAAGGATCGCTGGGGTGGACCCTATCCTGCATGTACATTCAGTTATAGATCTCTGCCTGGGATGGTGAGGTCCATCGATACATAGCACAGTTGAAGGGTGATTGCACAGGTAATACATTGCACAGGTGATAGGTGATCTATATGTAACACAGGTGAGGGGTGATCTATACATAGCAGGGGGGAGGAGTCCTCTATGCCTACTGTAGCACAGGTAAGGAGGGATGGTCCATACATATCACAGGTGAGGGTTCATCTACACGTAGGACAGGTGAGGGGTCATCTATATGTATTACAGGTGAGGGGGTCATATATATGTGGCACAGGTGAGGAGTCATCTATATATACTGCAGCAGAGGTAAGGGGTCATCCCCATAGACCTGGTGAGGGGTCATCTATATGTCACACAGGTGATAGGTCATCTATAAGTAGCACAGGTGAAGAGTCATCTATAGGTAGCACAGGTGAGGGAGGAGTCCTCTATACATAGCATAGGTGAGGAGTCTTCTATAGATATTGCCGCAGATGTGAGGGGTCATCTATATGTAGCACAGGTGAGGAGTCCTCTGTAGGTAGCACAGGTGAGGAGTCCTCTATACATAGCACTGGTGAGGAGTCCTCTATAGATATTTCAGTAGAGGTGAGGGGTCATCTACCTGTAGCACAGGTGAGGGGTCATCTATACATAGCACGGATGAGGAGCCCTCTATAGATATTTCAGTATAGGTGAGGGGTCATCTATATGTAGCACAGATGAGGGGTCATCTATATGTAGTAGAGGTGAGGAGTCCTATATAGATATTGTAGCAGAGGTAAGGGGTCATCTATATGTAGCCCACGTGAGGGGTCATCTATATGTAGCCCAGGTAAGGGGTCATCTATATGTAGCCCAGGTGAGGGGTCATCTATACGTAGCACAGGTGAGGGGTCATCTATATGTAGTAGAGGTGAGGAGTCCTATATAGATATTGCAGCAGAGGTAAGGGGTCATCTATATGTAGCCCAGGTGAGGGGTCATCTATATGTAGCCCAGGTGAGGGGTCATCTATACGTAGCACAGGTGAGAAGTTCTCTATGCACAGCAGACATAAGATTTCAGCTGCACAGGGGCCCAGTGGGGCCCCCACTGTAGACCACTAGCAGAAATGCCTGGGTTGCCCTGTAAGTTGAGGTAGGGACATAACTTTGCTTAGGTCCCAGAAATGCCAAATTCGCCCTTGTCTATACGTAGCACAGATGGGGTTGATCTATACGTAGCAAAGGTGAGCGGCATGCTATACATAGGACGGACCAAGCTGGTGTCAGGGGTCACTGTCATATTCTTTTCACATAATGCCAGCGCCCTCCATTACATCATACAAAATGGCCGCCCCCGATTCCATGAAAGTGAAAGAATTTCTCAGGGTCTTTGAGAGAAGAAAGTGTTTAGAAGACGGAGAGAGCTTCCAGCAAATCCTCCTAATCCTCCAAGGATCAGAGTCATTGTCTTCGCCCATCTGCCAGGCGACATCTCCGCTACTTCAGCTCCAAATAAGCAAACACCATTCAGGGGATTAGAGGGGATGAAAAGTGGGAAAAGGCCCCCAGAGTGCCAGCGGCCACTTCCAGCTCAACGGGGGGCTGTGGCGGGGGGGAACCCCTGGGCTGCGGAGAGGTGGGTGTCACAGAGACATGAGTAACAGATGGGCTCTGAAATCTGCAGAACCACAAGAGCTGACAATCGAATAGTAGGAATGTTTTTGTGTATTTCTACGGGTGTTTCGTGCGAAATTTGGCGTCTGTGTCAGCAGCAATCGTTTCAGGTAAATGGGGGTTAATGGACTTATCGGCGGGGGACAGCACACATTTAGTCTGAATAGCTGCCGAATGATGTAATATTGTATATCGCTATAGGGGCGCAGCTCTGATTATCTGATACAGGGGCAGCTCCAGGCCTGAAATCAAAAGGGAATGGAAAAACAGCACAGTGAATTGAGCACCATGACAAATTCAGATTTCTCTGGTTACAGGAGGCGCAGAGCTGTCCAAATAGCTGCAGATCACCCACCTACCGCCCCCTGCTGGTAACTACTGTGAGTACTACAGACCGTGTGGAGAAGCTGGCTGGGGAGCAGACGAGGCAGGAGAAGGAGGGAGTGATAACTGGAGGGGAGTAGTACCTGGAAGAGGAGAGAGGGGGTATAACACCTGGAGGTAGGAAGAGTGATATCTGGAGGAGAGTAGTACCTGGAAGAGGAGAGAGGGGGTATAACACCTGGAGGTAGGTAGAGTGATAACTGGAGGGGAGTAGTACCTGGAAGAGGAGAGAGGGGGTATAACACCTGGAGGTAGGTAGAGTGATATCTGGAGGAGAGTAGTACCTGGAAGAGGAGAGAGGGGGTATAACACCTGGAGGTAGGAAGAGTGATAACTGGAGGGGAGTAGCACCTGGAAGAGGAGAGAGGGGGTATAACACCTGGAGGTAGGAAGAGTGATAACTGGAGGGGAGTAGTACCTGGAAGAGGAGAGAGGGGGTATAACACCTGGAGGTAGGAAGAGTGATAACTGGAGGGGAGTAGTACCTGGAAGAGGAGAGAGGGGGTATAACACCTGGAGGTAGGTAGAGTGATAACTGGAGGGGAGTAGTACCTGGAAGAGGAGAGAGGGGGTATAACACCTGGAGGTAGGTAGAGTGATATCTGGAGGAGAGTAGTACCTGGAAGAGGAGAGAGGGGGTATAACACCTGGAGGTAGGAAGAGTGATAACTGGAGGGGAGTAGCACCTGGAAGAGGAGAGAGGGGGTATAACACCTGGAGGTAGGAAGAGTGATAACTGGAGGGGAGTAGTACCTGGAAGAGGAGAGAGGGGGTATAACACCTGGAGGTAGGAAGAGTGATATCTGGAGGAGGAGAACCTGGAGGAGGAGAGAGGGGGTATAACACCTGGAGGTAGGAAGAGGGATAACTGGAGGGGAGTAGTACCTGGAAGAGGAGAGAGGGGGTATAACACCTGGAGGTAGGAAGAGTGATATCTGGAGGAGGAGAACCTGGAGGAGGACTAAAACCTGGAGGAGGACTGGAAGGGAGATGATACTTGGAGAGGGAGTGATGTATGGGAGCGGTACCTGTAGGGAGAAGAAGATACTTGGAAGTGTGATACATGGAAACAGCAGATACCTGGAACAAGTGATACTTGGAGGAGGGGAGGTCTGCCACCAGTATCTGCCTAATTGTTTCCCTGTCAGTTTTAGGCTACTTTCACACTTGCGTTTTTCTTTTCCGGTATTGAGATCCAGCAGAGGAGAAAAACGCTTCCATGTTGTCCCCATTCACTGTCAACGGGGATAAAACTGAACTGAAGGGAACGGAGTGCACCAGAATGCATTCTCTTCTGTTTGGCTGTGTCCCCATCATGGACAGAATTACGCTGCAAGCAGTGGTTTTCTGTCCTGCATGGGATGCAGAGGAAAACAGATCCGACATGACACACAATGTAAGTCAATGGTGCCGGATCCGTTTTCTCGGACACAATATAAAACAATATAATGATCCGTCATGGCTATACACCTGGATCCATTTATAACAGATGCAGCCGGAAAAACGGAAGCATATGATAAAGTAACCATACGCTGATAAGCAATAATGCTTTGGAAGAATACTATGTGCCGTGTCCGGCTGCAAGTGTTAAAGGGGTTCTGCACTTTGTCTAAACTGATGATCTATCCTCTGGATAGATCATCAGCATCTGACCGGCAGGGGTCCGACACCCGGGACCCCCGCCGATCAGCTGTTTGAGAAGGCAGCGGCACTCAAGCAGCGCCGCGGCCTTCTGACTGTTTACCGCTGGCCCACTGACGTCACGAATAGTATCAACTAGCGTGGGCGAAGCTAAGCTCTATTCACTTGAATAAAGCTTAGCCGTGCCCAGGCCAGTGATACTAGTCGTGACGTCAGTGGGCCAGCGGTCTCTGCCTACTACCTCCAAAACCACCAATAGGGTGATCCAACAGACCATCTGTGGGCTGAGTGCTCAATAAACATTTGCCAACAAGAAATAGGATATCTTCCGTGCTCACAATAAAGATCACCATCCAGTGATTCTGAAACCAGATACCGAAATCCTCCTATGGTGTCGAGCCCTGCACAGGTATCCAAGAACAAAACTACCAGGCCCTGATAGGACCTATCCACCTGGAGGAGCATCCTCTGGTACTAGCTGCAGATGCACTGTTTAGTGACTGTCTCCCACGGTAATGTACTAGTCCACCTTCTGAACCTGAGGGATAACAGCTGACATTAACAAAGTAGAGTCAAGCCGATCAGGATACACTTATGCCATAACAATGATCGACCACTACACCAAATTCATGATAGCTGTGACAGTAAAAGACCTAACTTTCACAACTACTGCAGCTGTCTTTTGGGAAATGCTCATGCTACCTTATGGATGTCCTGAGAAGATCCATAGAAGATGCATGCTCTGTCTTCCAGGTGACTTATCTAAGGGCCATAAGGGCGTCGGGGATGGCTTTCTTTAAAGAAGGGGGTATGCAATGTCCCAGTGCAGGTGTCAATGTACAATATTTTGTGCACAGTATGTCGTATGTGAAGAGAGTGAAAGATTCCTAGTTTCTGTTGCCAGATAGGACTGGCACCTCCTCTTCCTCTCTAGTAGGAAGTGAGTCAATCTTGAGCAGTGATGGCTAACGTCCGGCACTCCAGCTGTGGTGAAACTACGACTCCCAGCATGCTCCATTCATTTCTATGGAGTTCTGAGAACAGCCAAGCAAATGTACATCTTGGGGGTTGTAGTTTTACCACAGCTGGAGTGCCGGAGGTTAGCCATCACTGGTCTGTGAATGTACAAACAGCAAGGGAGCAGAGCTGAACTAGGACATCTCTTACCCTGTGGATTATAAGAAGCAAAGTGACAGCATATGTGCCAGCCCTTGAGGAAAAAGAGAAATGAACTAGAAAATCTGGGCCCTTATGCAATTTTTGGAATGGGACACCCTCCCAGCAATGTCTTTGCAACCCCCTCCTCCCATGCAACCCTCTCTCCTGCAGCTAGGCAAGATCTCTCTCTAAGAAGAGACCAGGCAGCTGCTCCATTAGTTTCCTACACGTATATACTGTATGCCATGTCCCTGTATATAATGTCATTGTATAATACTGTTGAGGGGGCCCTGACAATAAACTCTTTCAGTCCTCTCCTTCTGGGTTTGGGCCCCGTAACAGCTGCTTCCACTATAGCTACGCCCTTGTGCAGAGCATTTGTCAGAGAAAATAAATGCCTCTAAATTGTGGCTACAGACTTCTCTGCATACTGGTGGGAGCAATAAACTTCAGGTTCCCCATTATATCAAAAGGACAGAACGGCCCTCAATTCAGAGACTATATTTGGCCGATGATACTGCAGAGATACCATATAGTGAGAGATTTCAGTTGCATCCCTTAGGCCAGCCTGATTAAAAAGCCAGAGAGACCAGCCTCCCATACACAGCCTTGGGAACTGTATACTCAGCTTAATGTGTACAGTGCCTGTGTGAACTGCCTCAGTAAAGTACAGCGGGCACCTGCATTGATTCATAGATTGTAAGCGCTTGCGAGCAGGGCCCTCACTCCTAGTGTTTCAGTTGTATATTAGCCAGTTATGTTGTGATGTCTTTCGTTTTGTACATGAACCCTCTGAAATTGTAAAACGCTGCGAAATATGGTGGCGCTATATAAATAAAGATTATTATTATTATGTCCCATCATTCAGGGAACCAGCCTTGCACCTCAAAACTCATGTACACCAAGGGCACCCCACCTAACATCATGCAGGAGCCCTAAGGGCAGGGTTTGCTCACGAAGAAAAGAAAAAGTGCACCCTTCCTATCACTGCATGGACCAGGGACCAACGTAGCAAGGACTGCCAGCATGAGTACAACTACTTCCATCCTATCCTCGTTCCCTGCAGCTCGCTCCATATGTCTATCGAGGAAGCAATCAAATGATTTCTGCCTCAAGTTTAAAATGAAAGGGACCAACATATTGATGACATATTGATGACCTATCCACAGCTCTGTACACTGCTTAGTGGCCGTCCTCAGGTACTGCAGCTGATGCTTCTATTCAAGCGAATGGGAGCTGAGCTGCAGTACACGAGAATGGCCACTACACAGGGTGTGGAGCTGTGCCGGCTCTGTACAACGTTTACATCTGAAACCTGTGACTGGTCGAGGTGTCGGGTGTCAGATCCCCACCAATCTCATACTGATGATCTGCCTTATGGATACATCATCAATATGTTAGTTCTGGAAAACCCATTTAAAGGGATTTTCCAGTTTGCATCAACATCCTTTAAAATAACCATTTATGAAGGAAGCAGTAATTTTGTAATGTATTTATTTTATCTTTATTGCTCCTATCTTCTGTTCTGGTCTGTGGTCACATGACCGTGTCCATGCAGCTCTTTCTTATTTCCTGAGATGTTATGTTTATGGGCGGAGCAGTGATAGGGGTGTGTCTATGGAACTAGCTGGGTGGGAGGAGCTATAAACTAGCTGGGGGTTGTTAGGGACAGTGATAGGGGAGTGTCTATGTAACTAGCTGGGTGGGAGGAGCTATAAACTAACTAGATGTTGTTAGGGCCAGTGATAGGGGAGTGTCTATGTAACCATCTGGGTGGGAGGAGCTATAAACAAGATGGGTGGGAGGAGCTATAAACTAGCTGGGGGTTGTTAGGGGCAGTGATAGGGGAGTGTCTATGTAGCTAGCTGGATGGGAGGAGCTATAAACTAGCTGGGTGTTGTTAGGGCCAGTGATAGGGGAGTGTCTATGTAACTAGCTGGGTGGGAGGAGCTATAAACTAGCTGGGGGTTGTTAGGGACAGTGATAGGGGAGTGTCTATGTAACCATCTGGGTGGGAGGGGCTATAAACTAACTAGATGTTGTTAGGGCCAGTGATAGGGGAGTGTCTATGTAACTAGCTGGTGGGAGGAGCTATAAACTAGCTGGACGTTGTTAGGGGAGTGATAGGGGAGTGTCTATGTAGCTAGCTGGTGGGAGGAGCTATAGACTAGCTGGGCATTGTTAGGGGCAGTGATAGGGGAGTGTCTATGTAAGTAGCTGGGTGGGAGGAGCTATAAACTAACTGGTCATTTTCAGGGGCTGCAGTGGAGCTGAGGCAGAAAAAGGAGAAGTGCATCATGGGATACAGGATGTAAACCAGAGCGTTGAAAACTGGTCAGCAGAGAAGAAAAAAACATGGGGAAGACATATAGGATGTAAGCAACTACCTTAGCATATTTGATAAAAACAATAGTAATCCCGGAAAGCCTCTTTAGGCATAATAAAGTTTCTTTTAAAAAAACTGATCCCCAAAAAATTAATTAATTAAATAAATTAATTTATCATCTCTTTATCCCCAGGACTGTGACTGTGACGAGGGGACATCCTCTGCGTCTGGAGGAAAGAAGGTTTCTACACAAACATAGAAAAGGATTCTTTACGGTAAGAGCAGTGAGACTATGGAGCTCTCTGCCTGAGGAGGTGGTGATGGTGAGTACAATAAAGGAATTCAAGAGGGGCCTGGATGTATTTCTGGAGCGTAATAATATTACAGGCTATAGCTACTAGAGAGGGGTCGTTGATCCAGGGAGTTATTCTGATTGCCTGATTGGAGTCGGGAAGGAATTTTTTATTCCCCTAAAGTGGGGAAAATTGGCTTCTACCTCACAGTTTTTTTTTTGCCTTCCTCTGGATCAACTTGCAGGATGACAGGCCGAACTGGATGGACAGATGTCTTTTTTCGGCCTTATGTACTATGTTACTAATTAAATAATTAGTTCAACATAAAAAGATACATATTTGGCACTACCACAATCGAACAACCCATAGAATTAAAAGGGTTTTCCAACATCTTTTTACTGATGACCTATCCTCTGGATAGGTCATCAGTATCTGATCAGTGGGGGTCCGACACCCGGGTCCCCCCGCCGATCAGCTTTTTTAGAAGGCACCGACGCTCCTGTGAACGCTGCGGCCTTCTCCCTGCTCACCAAGCACAGCGCCGTACATTGAATGGGTCCGCAAATCTGGAGATGTGGTGCGGAACGGAACAGAAGCACGGAACGGAACCCTACTGAAGCACTACAGAGTGCTTCCGTGGGGTCCGCTCCGTGCCTCTGCACCGCAAAAAAATAGAACTTGCTCTATGTTTTTGCGGAACGGACGGATCGCGGACCCCATTCAAGTGAATGGGGCCTCGAGTAGCGTGCGGCAGCCCCACGGCCGGTGCCTGTGCATTGCGGTCCTCAATTTGCGGTCCACAGCACGGGCACGGAGGGGCAACGGTCGTGTGAACAAGCCCTAGAAATGTTTAAAAAGTTATAACGTCCGGTATGCAGCTGCAAAACTTTACCTTTTTCAGTAAAACGTTTTTTTTTTTTACTATGCACACATTTTGTGTCTCCGCTTCCATCGACCCAAAATCATTTTTACTGCACAGTAAACGTCGAGGAACAAAAAACAAAAATCATTGTTTTTTTTTAAATTCCATCCCACAAAAATATGATAAACTACACTGCGTGCAGAATTATTAGGCAAATGAGTATTTTGACCACATCATCCTCTTTATGCATGTTGTCTTACTCCAAGCTGTATAGGCTCGAAAGCCTACTACCAATTAAGCATATTAGGTGATGTGCATCTCTGTAATGAGAAGGGGTGTGGTCTAATGACATCAACACCCTATATTAGGTGTGCATAATTATTAGGCAACTTCCTTTCCTTTGGCAAAATGGGTCAAAAGAAGGACTTGACAGGCTCAGAAAAGTCAAAAATAGTGAGATATCTTGCAGAGGGATGCAGCACTCTTAAAATTGCAAAGCTTCTGAAGCGTGATCATCGAACAATCAAGCGTTTCATTCAAAATAGTCAACAGGGTCG
Organism: Bufo bufo; assembly: GCF_905171765.1. Lineage (NCBI taxonomy): Eukaryota > Metazoa > Chordata > Amphibia > Anura > Bufonidae > Bufo > Bufo bufo. The sequence goes on along the minus strand of NC_053389.1, from coordinate 52,933,016 downwards.
CAAGAAGCGTGTGGAAAAACCAAGGCGCAAAATAACTGCCCATGAACTGAGAAAAGTCAAGCGTGCAGCTGCCAAAATGCCACTTGCCACTAGTTTGGCCATATTTCAGAGCTGCAACATCACTGGAGTGCCCAAAAGCACAAGGTGTGCAATACTCAGAGACATGGCCAAGGTAAGAAAGGCTGAAAGACGACCACCACTGAACAAGACACACAAGCTGAAACGTCAAGACTGGGCCAAGAAATATCTCAAGACTGATTTTTCTAAGGTTTTATGGACTGATGAAATGAGAGTGAGTCTTGATGGGCCAGATGGATGGGCCCGTGGCTGGATTGGTAAAGGGCAGAGAGCTCCAGTCTGACTCAGACGCCAGCAAGGTGGAGGTGGAGTACTGGTTTGGGCTGGTATCATCAAAGATGAGCTTGTGGGGCCTTTTCGGGTTGAGGATGGAGTCAAGCTCAACTCCCAGTCCTACTGCCAGTTTCTGGAAGACACCTTCTTCAAGCAGTGGTACAGGAAGAAGTCTGCATCCTTCAAGAAAAACATGATTTTCATGCAGGACAATGCTCCATCACAAGAGGTCCAAGTACTCCACAGCGTGGCTGGCAAGAAAGGGTATAAAAGAAGAAAATGTAATGACATGGCCTCCTTGTTCACCTGATCTGAACCCTATTGAGAACCTGTGGTCCATCATCAAATGTGAGATTTACAAGGAGGGAAAACAGTACACCTCTCTGAACAGTGTCTGGGAGGCTGTGGTTGCTGCTGCACGCAATGTTGATGGTGAACAGATCAAAACACTGACAGAATCCATGGATGGCAGGCTTTTGAGTGTCCTTGCAAAGAAAGGTGGCTATATTGGTCACTGATTTGTTTTTGTTTTGTTTTTGAATGTCAGAAATGTATATTTGTGAATGTTGAGATGTTATAATTATGCACAGTAATAGTCACCTGCACACACAGATATCCCCCTAAAATAGCTAAAACTAAAAACAAACTAAAAACTACTTCCAAAAATATTCAGCTTTGATATTAATGAGTTTTTTGGGTTCATTGAGAACATGGTTGTTGTTCAATAATAAAATTAATCCTCAAAAATACAATTTGCCTAATAATTCTGCACTCCCTGTATATAGAATAGTCCTATCGATAAAATATAACCCCAAAACAAGCCTCATCCAGTTAACAACAAAAAAAATCAAGTTACAGTTTTTGGATTTCGAGGATAAAAAAGTTAGAATAATAATTATTTGGTCCTTAAGGCCTAAAATAGACTGGTCGTTAAGGGGTTAATCTGTGTCCAAAAGGAAGACATGGCTCAGATTGGACTCCAGGGCTCCAGAGCTGGCAGGGGCCTCAGAGGCCATTATCTGCACATCATGCAGTGACACTGGGTGTCCAGCAGATGGCAGTGTGTGCAGGACACCCAGCGCTGGAGACAGCAGGAGCCATTGTTAATGTGATGACCTCTCAGCTGGGGGTCCTGCCAGGGGGGGGGCACTGAACATGTTCCATTCAGTGAATGGATCAGCATCCTCACAATGCGGCTCTGCGGCCAGAAGCTTCTATGTATTGTACACAGCCCCCCGGCCATTGTGCAATGAGCGAGAGAGAGATAGCTGCGTGCAAACCGCACCGGGAGCCCCAGCTATTCCCGTCCGCCACACAACAGGACCATGGGCAGGGTCTATGTATCTAAGGGCTCATGCACACTAACGTATTTTCTTTCCGCGTCTGTTCCATTTTTATTGCGGACCATATACGCAACCATTCATTTCAATGGGCCCGCAAAAAAAAACTGGTTACCCCATTTGCATTCCGTTTCCGTATGTCCGTTCCGCAAAAAAATAGAACATGTCCTATTATTGTCTGCATTACAGACAAGGATAGGACTGTCCTTATAGGGGTCGGCTGTTCCGTTCCGCAAAATACGCAATGCACACGGCAGTGAAAAAAAAATCAGTTAAAAACTGACATTTTTAACGGATGTTTATTTCACTGATGTCTTTCTGAGAAACGGACGGTAAAAACGGACCCATTCTATTGTATGGGGGCAGTCTGTCAGTGACAGGTGGACAAGCTGGAACATGTTCTATTTATTGACGTCTGTTTTTCACAAAAACTGCCGTGTGAATAACCCCATAGACTGCAGTGTGAATAACCCCATAGACTGCAGTGTGAATAACCCCATAGACTGCAGTGTGAATAACCCCATAGACTGCAGTGTGAATAACCCCATAGACTGCAGTGTGAATAACCCCATAGACTGCAGTGTGAATAACCCCATAGACTGCAGTGTGAATAACCCCATAGACTGCAGTGTGAATAACCCCATGGACTGCAGTGTGAATAACCCCATAGACTGCAGTGTGAATAACCCCATAGACTGCAGTGTGAATAACCCCATAGACTGCAGTGTGAATAACCCCATAGACTGCAGTGTGAATAACCCCATAGACTGCAGTGTGAATAACCCCATAGACTGCAGTGTGAATAACCCCATAGACTGCAGTGTGAATAACCCCATAGACTGCAGTGTGAATAACCCCATGGACTGCAGTGTGAATAACCCCATAGACTGCCATTGGTCTAAAAACATGTGATGGCCGTTAAAAAAATGTACGTCACATGTCCGTTTTGTGCATGTAGCCTTATCCTATACTGTCTGCTGAGCCGTGTATCTAATCCTATCATTTGTGATACTGTCTGCTGAAATGTGTATCTAAGCCTATTATGCGTGGCACTGTCTGCTGAGCCATGTACAGTATCTAATCCTATCATGTGTGATACTGTCTGTTGGCTGATTGTGTGATACTCTCTGCTCAGCTGTGTATCTAAGCCTTTCACATGTGATACTGTCTGCTGGGCTGTGTATGTAATCCGATCGCATGTGATGCTGTCTGCTTGGCCATGTGTCTTCTGAGCCGTGTATCCAATCCTATCATGTGTGATACTGTCTGCTGAGCTGTGTATCTAATCCTATCATGTGTGATACTGTCTGCTGAGCTGTGTATCTAATCCTATCATGTGTGATACTGTCTGCTGAGCTGTGTATCTAATCCTATCATGTGTGATACTGTCTGCTGAGCTGTGTATCTAAGCCTCTCACATGTGATACTGTCTGCTGGGCTGTGTATCTAAGCCGATCACGGGTGATGCTGTCTGCTGGGCTGTGTATCTAAGCCGATCACGGGTGATGCTGTCTGCTTGGCAATGTGTATTCTGTACCATTGTATCCAATCCTATCATGTGTGATACTGTCCATTGGCTGTGTATTTAATCCTATCCTGTGTGATACTGTCTGCTGAGCTGTGTATCTAATCCTATCATGTGTGATACTGTCTGCTGAGCTGATGTATCTAATCCTATATTGTGTGATACTGTCTGCTGAGCTGTGTATCTTATCCTATAATTGTGTGTACTGTCTGCCAAGATTAGTCTCTAATCCTATCATGTGTGATACTGTCTGCTGAAATGTGTATCTAAGCCTATTGTGCGTGGCACTGTCTGCTGAGCCATGTACAGTATCTAATCCTATCATGTGTGATACTGTCTGCTAAGCTGTGTATCTAAGCCTCTCACATGTGATACCGTCTGCTGAGCTGTGTATCTAAGCCTTTCACATGTGATACCGTCTGCTGAGCTGTGTATCTAAGCTTCTCACATGTGATACCGTCTGCTGAGCTGTGTATCTAAGCCTTTCACATGTGATACCGTCTCAGAGAACTAATTCCTGCCCTGCAGATATAAGACGGGTTTCTACAATGACCGTCTCCCAGGCGTTAAGTAGTCATTATAAGCCGGGGGTTTAACCCTTCCATCCCCTGGCCTCAGTGTGTGAGCCGCAGACGTCCTGATCTTATCGCGCTTGTTCTGGAGCCATAGAACTTATCATTCCTGTATTTCCGGAATTTTATAAGCTGCAGCTTTTTATTACGCTCCAGTGATTCCTGTTCCTCCCTCAGTGAGACCCCGAGTGTGAGCGGAGAATGGGGCACATGTGGGGGCTGCGGAGTGTGTGGAGGACTCCTCCAGATGTTCAGAGCCCAGGCGTTCAGCAGGACGCTGGAGGTGACTGGGACAGATATGTAGGGGGCTCCTCCAACCCCAGGAACCGAGAACCAAACTCCAGACTGAAGGCCACATCCAGAAGGTCTCGCCACCGCCTCTCAGTGGGGTGGACTTTGGTGGATGATTAGAGACCCTCTTTGTCCATGGTGGACAGTGACAGTGTCTTTGAGGTGGGGCTTCCCTTTAATAGTGACTCTAAGGTCATGGCAGGTAGTTGACTGGTTTTTTGCTCTTGGGGCTCTGCTCCTGCTGCAGCTGTTACCTCACCTCCTCCATGAGATTAATGAAATTGAGAGGGGGAGTCCCTGGGGGCCCATTTGGATTTCAGGCCCAGGTGATGACTGCTGGGTTTGGGGGTGTTGAAATGAAATGGTCACACTGTGGAGAGGAGACATCACTTGATGTGAGTGCAGCCGCTGACGCGGGTGTGGAGGACGATGAGTGATGAGTCTCCAGCGCAGGAGGACATATGGAGCAGCCATCACTAATGAGCCCTCCACCCCAGGACTCACATTATTCTATGGAAGGGGGGGGGGGGGGAGATAACAAGTGTTCCTGCCTGACTGAAGAGCTCACACTCCATTAATACGGAGCACAGAGCGGAAACTGCACCATGAGGAAGAGCAACAACCAGGACAATCATCATCATCGTCAGCTCATCATTGTCTTCATCACCATCACTTATATCATCATCATCACTTTCATCAACTAGTCATTGTCATAATTAGTGTTGAGCAAATTGTGGACTTCGATCCGAATTTCAGGGAAAATTCGTTTCGCTGCAAAGCCGAAATTGCTCGTGCTTCGTGGTAACAAATCGATTTCCCCTGAATGGCTGCAAAAAATGTTAAAAATCATACTTACCTCATCCGTTTGAGCGTTAAGAGCCGGCCGCCACCATCTTGATTGAAGATCCCGTTTGGAATCCCTTGCGCGCTGACATATGACATCACCACGCCGGCTGACGTCATTACGCCATCATGGGCCGGTCAAGATTTCACGCTAGATCTTCAATCAAGATGGCGGCGGCCGGCTCTTAACGCTCGAACGGATGAGGTAAGTTTGATTTTATATATATTTTTTTTATGTTTCACTGTAATATCAATGTCAGATGCCGCGATCAGCTATGAACGCGGCATCTAAGGGCTACAGTGAATCGCCGTTCCCTGTCATTGCACCCACTACTTACAAAGAATTGTGCTTTCGTGACAAAGCAATTCGCCACGAAGCGAATTTTTTTGTAAAATTCGGCGAAGCAGCTGCATCGAATTGTTCAATACTTTGCTCATCTCTAGTCATAATCCCCATCGCTCAGCAGTCACCCGGGTTTTGGGTCACTGGTACACGGTCACCAGGTCAATTCACTCGGTGTACGGGCCCCTGCGTCCCCAGGATGTAGTAATGGAGCATCCTCCTCCACTCTACTGGGACATGGGAACCATTAGGTCCCTACCCTGCCATTAACTTCATTTTTTGTGATGCTGGAGGGGCGATGGTGTCATTGCTCAGCCTGTGCCTGCATCGTTGGATGACATCGTAGGACCAGGGACAGGTGAGTACAGTTACACAGTTTGTCTGTGTGTACACTGTATACAGTGTGTGGACCAGTACTGAGAAGCACAGGCTGCAGCCTGGGACGACGGTGGCCAGGACCGCCACTGGTGAGTAGTGAGTGGATCCCAGCGCCAATACAAGGAGAGAAGGGTAAGTAACATGGCGCTCATGCCTGCCCAGGGGAGCAGAGCAGTGCTGGGCACGGGCCACCATCGTAACAATGAGCTTGATTCTGGATCTTTATATATGTACCAGGCCTACTGCAGACAGATGACCGGTGCTCTGTATACACTGCAGACAGATGACCGGAGCTCTGTATACACTGCAGACAGGTGACCAGTGCTCTGTATACACTGCAGACAGATGACCGGAGCTCTGTATACACTGCAGACAGATGACCGGAGCTCTGTATACACTGCAGACAGATGACCGGAGCTCTGTATACACTGCAGACAGGTGACCAGTGCTCTGTATACACTGCAGACAGATGACCGGAGCTCTGTATACACTGCAGACAGGTGACCAGTGCTCTGTATACACTGCAGACAGGTGACCAGTGCTCTGTATACACTGCAGACAGATGACCGGAGCTCTGTATACACTGCAGACAGATGACCGGAGCTCTGTATACACTGCAGACAGGTGACCAGTGCTCTGTATACACTGCAGACAGGTGACCAGTGCTCTGTATACACTGCAGACAGGTGACCAGTGCTCTGTATACACTGCAGACAGGTGACCAGTGCTCTGTATACACTGCAGACAGGTGACCAGTGCTCTGTATACACTGCAGACAGGTGACCAGTGCTCTGTATACACTGCAGACAGGTGACCAGTGCTCTGTATACACTGCAGACAGGAGATGACCAGTGCTCTGTATACACTGCAGACAGGTGACCAGTGCTCTGTATACACTGCAGACAGGTGACCAGTGCTCTGTATACACTGACCAGCCACCCCAGGTCTAGTTTAGGCCTCATTGCTGTCTATATAAGATGGCCGCTTCCCACATCCTTCTCTCGCAGCGGTAAAATGAGAGAACGTGTGAAGCCGGGAGCAGAGGGACGGACACTACAACATCAAGATATTTTTAAACTTTTCAAACATTGACTCTTCATTGTGAAGTGGATCCAGAGCAGAGGAGGATTTCTGCTGGGAGGAGAGGATGAGTATAACCAGATCAGAACGGTTCTTCCTGTGAAATTAAACAAATGCTTTAAATAGAGGAATGTTCTGCAGCTCTGCAGAGTATTGCTGGGTTTTATGTATGTAAGGAGCTGTAGACACCCTCATCATCATCATCGTCGTCAGCAGCAGACCTTCTACCTCAACATCACGTGCAAGAGTGACATCCCAACATCGCAGTGATGGAAATAAACCTAAAGGGGCATCCTAACACCACAGTGACTGTAATATACTGAGAGAGGCATCCTAACACCACAGTGACTGCCATATACCTAGAGAGGCATCCTAACACCACAGTGATTGCAATATACTGAGAGAGGCATCCTAACACCACAGTGACTGTAATATATCGAGAGAGGCATCCTAACACCACAGTGATTGTAATATACCCAGAGAGGCATCCTAACACCACAGTGACTGCAATATACCAAGAGAGGCATCCTAACACCACAGTGATTGTAATATACCCAGAGAGGCATCCTAACACCACAGTGACTGTAATATACCTAGAGAGGCATCCTAACACCACAGTGACTGTAATATACCCAGAGAGGCATCTTAACACCACAGTGATTGTAATATACCCAGAGAGGCATCCTAACACCACAGTGACTGTAATATACTGAGAGAGGCATCCTAACACCACAGTGACTGTAATATACCTAGAGAGGCATCCTAACACCACAGTGATTGTAATATACCTAGAGAGGCATCCTAACACCACAGTGACTGCAATATACCAAGAGAGGCATCCTAACACCACAGTGACTGCAATATACCTAGAGAGGCATCCTAACACCACAGTGATTGTAATATACCCAGAGAGGCATCCTAACACCACAGTGACTGTAATATACCCAGAGAGGCATCCTAACACCACAGTGACTGTAATATACTGAGAGAGGCATCCTAACACCACAGTGACTGTAATATACCTAGAGAGGCATCCTAACACCACAGTGACTGTAATATACTGAGAGAGGCATCCTAACACCACAGTGACTCTAATATACTGAGGGAGGCATCCTAACACCACAGTGACTGTAATATACCAATAGATGCATCCTAACACCACAGTGACTCTAATATACTGAGGGAGGCATCCTAACACCACAGTGACTGTAATATACCAATAGATGCATCCTAACACCACAGTGACTGTAATATACCTAGAGATGCATCCTAACACCACAGTGACTGTAATATACCCAGAGAGGCATCCTAACACCACAGTGATTGTAATATACCCAGAGAGGCATCCTAATACCACAGTGATTGTAATATACCCAGAGAGGCATCCTAACACCACAGTGATTGTAATATACCCAGAGAGGCATCCTAACACCACAGTGATTGTAATATACCCAGAGAGGCATCCTAATACCACAGTGACTGCAATATACCAAGAGAGGAATCCTAACACCACAGTGACTGTAATATACCCAGAGAGGCATCCTAACACCACAGTGATTGTAATATACTGAGAGAGGCATCCTAACACCACAGTGACTGCAATATACCTAGAGATGCATCCTAACACCACAGTGACTGTAATATACTGAGAGAGGCATCCTAACACCACAGTGATTGTAATATACCTAGAGAGGCATCCTAACACCACAGTGACTGTAATATACCCAGAGAGGCATCCTAACACCACAGTGACTCTAATATACTGAGGGAGGCATCCTAACACCACAGTGACTGTAATATACCAATAGATGCATCCTAACACCACAGTGACTGTAATATACCCAGAGAGGCATCCTAACACCACAGTGATTGTAATATACCTAGAGAGGCATCCTAACACCACAGTGACTGTAATATACCCAGAGAGGCATCCTAACACCACAGTGACTGTAATATACTGAGGGAGGCATCCTAACACCACAGTGACTGTAATATACCAATAGATGCATCCTAACACCACAGTGACTGTAATATACCTAGAGAGGCATCCTAACACCACAGTGATTGTAATATACCTAGAGATGCATCCTAACACCACAGTGACTGTAATATACCGAGAGAGGCATCCTAACACCACAGTGACTGTAATATACCAATAGATGCATCCTAACACCACAGTGACTGTAATATACCTAGAGAGGCATCCTAACACCACAGTGATTGTAATATACCTAGAGATGCATCCTAACACCACAGTGACTGTAATATACCGAGAGAGGCATCCTAACACCACAGTGACTGCAATATACCAAGAGAGGCATCCTAACACCACAGTGATTGTAATATACCCAGAGAGGCATCCTAATACCACAGTGATTGTAATATACCCAGAGAGGCATCCTAACACCACAGTGACTGTAATATACCCAGAGAGGCATCCTAACACCACAGTGATTGTAATATACCCAGAGAGGCATCCTAACACCACAGTGATTGTAATATACCTAGAGAGGCATCCTAACACCACAGTGACTGTAATATACCCAGAGAGGCATCCTAACACCACAGTGACTGTAATATACCCAGAGAGGCATCCTAACACCACAGTGACTGTAATATACCCAGAGAGGCATCCTAACACCACAGTGACTGTAATATACCCAGAGAGGCATCCTAACACCACAGTGATTGTAATATACTGAGAGAGGCATCCTAACACCACAGTGACTGCAATATACCTAGAGATGCATCCTAACACCACAGTGACTGTAATATACTGAGAGAGGCATCCTAACACCACAGTGATTGTAATATACCTAGAGAGGCATCCTAACACCACAGTGACTGTAATATACCCAGAGAGGCATCCTAACACCACAGTGACTCTAATATACTGAGGGAGGCATCCTAACACCACAGTGACTGTAATATACCAATAGATGCATCCTAACACCACAGTGACTGTAATATACCCAGAGAGGCATCCTAACACCACAGTGATTGTAATATACCTAGAGAGGCATCCTAACACCACAGTGACTGTAATATACCCAGAGAGGCATCCTAACACCACAGTGACTGTAATATACTGAGGGAGGCATCCTAACACCACAGTGACTGTAATATACCAATAGATGCATCCTAACACCACAGTGACTGTAATATACCTAGAGAGGCATCCTAACACCACAGTGATTGTAATATACCTAGAGATGCATCCTAACACCACAGTGACTGTAATATACCGAGAGAGGCATCCTAACACCACAGTGACTGTAATATACCAATAGATGCATCCTAACACCACAGTGACTGTAATATACCTAGAGAGGCATCCTAACACCACAGTGATTGTAATATACCTAGAGATGCATCCTAACACCACAGTGACTGTAATATACCGAGAGAGGCATCCTAACACCACAGTGACTGCAATATACCAAGAGAGGCATCCTAACACCACAGTGATTGTAATATACCCAGAGAGGCATCCTAATACCACAGTGATTGTAATATACCCAGAGAGGCATCCTAACACCACAGTGACTGTAATATACCCAGAGAGGCATCCTAACACCACAGTGATTGTAATATACCCAGAGAGGCATCCTAACACCACAGTGACTGCAATATACCCAGAGAGGCATCCTAACACCACAGTGACTGTAATATACCCAGAGAGGCATCCTAACACCACAGTGACTGTAATATACCCAGAGAGGCATCCTAACACCACAGTGATTGTAATATACCTAGAGAGGCATCCTAACACCACAGTGACTGTAATATACCCAGAGAGGCATCCTAACACCACAGTGACTGTAATATACCTAGAAGGACATCCCAACACCACAGTGACTGAGGCATCCCTACATTACATTGACTGCAATACACCTAGAGGGGCATCCTAACACTGTAGTGACTGTAATACTTATCAAATAGGACAGCTCAACATCACAGTGACTGCAATATACCCAGAGGGGCATCCTAACATTGCAGTGACCTTAAAGGGATTCTGTCACCAGTATTTCACTTACTGAGCTGTTAACATGACCACATCAGTCTCCATGATTTATATTACAATATACTAGTATTACTGCCCTGTGTCTTGTAATTTGTCTATAAAATCGCTTTTATTAATATGCAAATGACCTAAATAAGGAGCCCAAGGGGCCGTTGGAGCCCAGCCGCGCCCCTTCACCTTGAGTCCAGCACCGCCCCACTGCTAATTTATTCACTCCTCATCGCCGACCTCATATGCCTGGTGCTCCGTAATCTCGCGCATGTGTCGTGGAAAGACCAGTCAGCGCATGCGCAATGTGTTCTGTGTTTTTTTTACGCCGGTCTTAGTTTCTCCCTTGTGCTGCCATTAGATTCCTCTTCATAAATGAGGCACATCTATGGCTGTCCTTGCACTTGGCGAGAAAACTATGCCAGGCCCTGGCTGGCGTACATTTCAGCAACATTTATGCCTATTTCCAGACGAAAATTCTAGTAAATTTGCTGGAGCCGGAGTTCTGACTTCGGCACGTCCCCATCCCGCCCAGCTGCCAAACACTGCGTAAAAAAAAAACATTGTGTGACAACATTTTGTCACACGACAGGTTAAAAAAGGGACTTGTGACTGTTTTTTCAACTAAAATAGTCGCAGGTCCATTATAAAAGATCCCCAGAGAGTCCAAGAGAAGGAGAGGTCTGCCTACATAATGTCCATGACTTTGATTAGTGTTGAGTGAAGCGAGCTTCGGCTGTTTCATCCGAAGTCGCTTCGTTAAAAACTTCGGATTAAGGCCTCTTGCACACGAACGTTGTACATCCGTTCCGTGCATTGGGGACCGCATCTCCGTGATTCAAGTGAATGGATCCGCACCCGTGATGCAGAGTGCACACGGGCCCATGTATTGCGGACCCGCCGTATGCAGGTTCAACGTTCTTGTGCAAGAGGCCTAATACTGTATGGAGATCGGTCTCCGTACAGTATTAGAATGTATGGGCTCCGATGAGCCGAAGTAAGGTATTCGCAAAGTCGCGAGTGACTTTGTTGAATAACTTTGGTAATTGATTTTTAAAGTGGAAAACCAATTTAAAACTTTAAAGCAAACTCGGTACCGAGGTAGTAGTCGGAACCGAACCCGAGTTCGGTTTAAAGTTTTAAATTGGTTTTCAACTTTAAAAATCAATTACCGAAGTTATTCAACTAAGTCATGCGCGACTTTGCGAATAACTGAGTTTGGTTCACCGGAGCCCATACATTCTAATACTGTGCGGAGACGAATGTCCGTATAGTATTAAGCCTCATTCACACATCCGTGTCCGTGCTTAAAGGGGTTCTCTCACTTCAGTAAAAGGCATTTATCATGTAGAGAAAGTTGATACAAGGCACTTACATATTGCCTCCTTTGATGGCTGGATCAATTTTTCCATCACATTAGACACTGCTTGTTTCCATGGTTACGACCACCCTGCAATCCAGCCATGCTTGCACACTATAGGAAAAAGCGCCGGTCTATGTGCGTCCCTATGGTCCCGGCCACCAGGGAGGCCAGTGCTTTTTTCTATAGTGTGCAGGCACGGCCACCGCTGATGGATTGCAGGGTGGTCGTAACCATGAAAACGAGCAGTCTATAATGTGATGGAAAAATGTATAAAGCCAGCAAAGGAAAAGGTAGTCAGTGATACCTCCGTGAAGATGTCCGTGGTGGATCTGTGTTGGGTCCATGTGTCATCCATGTTTCACGGACACTGTGCTGCTGAAAAATCATTTTCAAAGCATCTCTTCCTAATGATCCATGAAACACGGATGGCATCTGTGTTGCATCCATATTTTTCACGGACCCCTAGACTATAATGGGTGTGATGGATCCATGAACACAGACGAAATAGAGCCTGCATCCGTGCTAAAAAAAAACAACTGACCTACGGACCGTGCTAAAACACCGATGTGTGACGCGTGCTGTCCGTGGAAAATTCGTACAGCACATGTTCGTGGAACACTGACGTGTGAATGAAGCTTTAATCCGAAGTTTTGAATGAAGCGACTTCAGAGCTTCGCTCAACACTACTGATATCTGCAGGAAAGGTAAGTGTATGTGTACTGGGGGACGACAGTGGGTGCTATCCCAGTGACCCCACCACCGCAGTCTCTTCTTAGGCCCCTTTCACACGAGCGAGTTTTCCGCGCGGGTGCAATGCGTGACGTGAAGGCATAGCACCCGCACTGAATCCTGACCCGTTCATTTCAATGGGTCTGTGTACATGAGCGGGTTTTTTTCACGCATCACTTGTGCGCTGCGTGAAAATCGCAGCACGTTCTATATTCTGCGTTTTTTTTCACGCAGCCCTGGCCCCATAGAAATGAATGGAGCTTTAGTGAAAAACGCATTGCGTCCGGAAGCAAGTCCTGATGTAATGCGTTTTTCACTGATGGTTGCTAAGAGATGTTGTTTGTAAACCTTCCGTTTTTTATCACGCGCGTGAAAAACGAATAAAAAAGGCATTGCACCCGCGCGGAAAAAACTGAACTCAATCGCAGACAAAACTGACTGAACTGGCTTGCAAAATGGTGCGAGTTTCACTGAACGCATCCGGAGCCGATCTGTCACGCAACGTGTTTTGCGGATCCACGGAGCCGCGGATCCGAAAAACACGGAAAGCGGCAACGTGCGTTCCGCATTTTGCGAACCGCAGATTGCCGGCACTAATAGAATATGCCTGTTCTTGTCCGCAATTGCGGACAAGAATAGGACATGTTCTATTTTTTGCGGAATGGAAGTGCGGACCCAGAAGTGCGGATCCGCAATTCCGTGTCCGGGCAGCACATCGTGCTGCCCCATAGGAATGAATGGGTCCGCAATTCCGTTCCTGCAAAATGCGAAACGAAATTGCGGACGTGTGAATGGAGCCTAACTCTCAAGCAGGCTCCTTCCCAACAGGCTGAAATCCACCATCCGGCACTACTATTATGCTGGGACTTGTAGTACTTCACTGTATATTCATTAGCAGGTTATACTGTCTGTGATATGTGTATAGTGTATTTGTGTGTAATATATATGTAATTATACGTGTGTAATGCGTATACAACGCCATGCAAAAGTATTCACAACCCCCAGGTGTTTTTCCTGTTTTGTTGCATTACAAGCTGGAATTAGAATGGATTATAGGTTAGATTTTATGTCATGGACGCGACAAGAAAGTCCAGATGGTTCCAGTTAGAGTTAATTTGTTTGCGATTCGTTTACTGGTAAAAGCAGAACAGATCCGTCCAGTTTCCGTTACGCAGGGGAGTCCTCTCCTCCATAACGAAAACAGGACGGATCCGTTTTGCGGCCCATAGACTTCTATTATGACGGAATGAAGAACGGAATGCATCTAAAGTCATTCCGTTATGCATTCCGTCATAGAACTGCGTTATGGTCCGTGGTAACGGCTTTTACCAGTAAACGAATCGCAAATAAATTTTGAAATGAAATTCGCTCATCTCTAGTTACAATGGAATGAAAAAACATAAAAACTGAAAAGTGGCGAGTGCGTATGTATTCACCCCCTTGAGGATAGGGCTACACAACGACGTGTGTCGCGCGACAATCTTTATAAGGATAGTCTATGATGTCGCAGTGCAACACCATAGACTATCATTATAAAAATTGTCACGCAACATCAATGTCGCAGTGAAGTTGTGCCCTATGTGTCGCGCGACTTATTGTCTCGCAACACATGTCGCCGTCGTGTAGCTCTAGACTTAGGCCTCTTGCACACAATGTATGCTGCCCGTGCCCATGCTGCAGACCGCAAATTGCGGTCTGCAATGCAAGGGCACCGACCGTGAGCCAGCCGCATGGGGATCGCAACCCCATTCACTTGAATGTCGTCCGCAATTCGCCCCTTCCACAAAAAGATAGGACGAATTCTACCTTTTTGTGGAACGGAAACACGGAATGGAACACCACAGAAGCACTCCGTAGCGCTTCCGTATCTCCGGATTTGCGGACCCATTGAAGTGAATGGGTCCGCATCCGTGATGCGGAATGCACATGGCCAGTGTACCATGTATTGCGGACCTGCCGTATGCAGGGGGGACACACAGTCGTGTGCAAGAGGCCTTACTATGAAACCTCAAAATAGGGTATGGTGCAACCAATTAACTTCTGAAATTCTTAATTAGATGAATTAAGCACTCCACCCCCATGTGCAATCAACACGTCACATGACCTGTCACATGATGTCAGGTTACATACACCTGTTGTGAAGGCCCCCTGAGTCCCCAACACTACCAAGCAAGCAACATGAAGACCAAGGATCCTCAGACGGGTCAGAGACAAAGGTGTGGAGAAGTTAAGATCAGGGTTGGGTTATGAACAAAATATCCTAAACTTTGACTGCCCCAGAGCTAGGGTTGCCACCTTTCCCAACAAAAAATACTGTCCGCGTTCAGGGTGGGTTCACATCACGTTTTGTGCCTCAGTTTGACGTATGCGTTAGGAAAAAAAAGGATACAAAAATGCAGCACACCACGGTCTTGTATCCTGGAGAATCTGGTAAAAAAAAGTTTTTTTTGTTTTTTTTTTGTTTTTTTTTTTAACGTAAATTTACATTTTTATTTTTTATAATGGAACTGAATAGTAAATGGATGCCACTATATGACATCCGTCTTAGGCCTCATGCACGCGGCCGTTGTTTTGGTCCGCATCTGAGCCGCAGTTTTGGCAGCTCGGATGTGGACCCATTCACTTCAATGGGGCTGCAAAAGTTGCGGACAGCACTCCGTGTGCTGTCCGCATCCGTTGCTCCGTTCCGTGGTCCGCAAAAAAAAAAATAACCTGTCCTATTTTTGTCCGCGCATGAGTAGGCAGCTATATTAAAGGCTGTCCGTGCCGTTCTGCAAATTGCGGAACGCACACCGATGCCATCCGTGTTTTGCGGATCTGCGGACCGCAAAACACACACAGGTCGTGTGCATGAAGCCTAAGGCTTCTGTTTAACGTATACGTTTTTTGTAGACGGTAAACGGATGGGAAAAATGTGATGTGAACCCACCCTTGAGCCTCATTTACACGTCCGTGCTCAAAACCGTGAGCAGGTGGTCAGTGATGCGTCCGTGAAGGATCTGTGTTGGGTCCGTGTGTCCATTTTTTTGCTGTCCGTGTAGCATCCGTGCTTTTCACGGACCCATAGGATATAATGGACGTGATGGATCCATGAACACGGATAAAATAGAGCATGCACTGACCCACAGACCGTGCTAAAACACTGATGTCTGAATACACACGTTGCGGACTGCAAAACACGTACAACGCACATCGCCGGCACTTATATAGAAATGCCTATTCTTGTCCGTGGCTGCGGACAAGAATAGGACATGTTCTATTTTTTTTTTTTTTTTGCGGGGCCACGGACCGGAGGTGCGGATGCGGACAGCACACTATGTGCTGTCCGCATCCGCACTTCTGGTCCGTGGCACCTTTGAAAATGAATGAGTCCGCACCGTTCCGCAAAATTGAGGATGGGGACGTGTGCTGTCCGTTGAGAACACGTAAAGAACACGTCCATGAAACACTGACTTGTGAATGAGGCTTTACTTAGAAAGG
This sequence comes from Bufo bufo, assembly GCF_905171765.1. Classification (NCBI taxonomy): domain Eukaryota; kingdom Metazoa; phylum Chordata; class Amphibia; order Anura; family Bufonidae; genus Bufo; species Bufo bufo. Next base: position 52,916,709 of record NC_053389.1, on the reverse strand, counting down.
GATGTGAGTTCTGGGGGCCTGCCTCAACACGGGGAGTTATTTGACACTGAAGGTTTGATCACACTTTAACATAAAATGCTGTAGCGGCCTCATGTGTGACCAGGGGTGATGAATGAGCTCTTATGGAGAAGCAAATAACCGCAAATCCAGGAGAATCCATCCCCTCCACCTATTTCACTGCCGCCCCTGGACCGTGCGGCCCTACGTCGGAGCCCTGTTTGCCTAGGTTTGTTTTCTAAAACTGAATGAAAATGATGGTTTATGGCAACAGTCAGAGAAAATGGGGGAGATTTATCAAAACTGGTGTAAAGGAAAAGTGTTTTGTTGCCACTAGCAACCAATCAGATTCCACTTTTAATTTTTCACAGCTCCTTTTGAAAATGAAAGGTGGAATCTGATTGGTTGCTATGGGCAACTAAGCCAGTTTTCCTTTACACCAGTTTTGATAAATCTCTCCCTGTGTGACTAATCTGACACTAGTAAATGTCACGACGTCAATAAAACGGCCTCATTAGGCGCCGAGGGAGATTAGTTAACAAACTATCTTCTCACTCCTTTTCTGGGGAAAAAAAGACCCCGATATGTGACAGAGTAGCTATGACCTGATTGGTGGGGGGATGATTACGTGTGTGTTAGGCCTCATTCACATCTGCATTGGAGCCTACATTGCAGATTTTGTAAAACAAATACGGGATGATGTGCCATGGGGGGGACTGAAATGTGACACAATAGGGGGTAATGATGTGATCATGATGTGACACGAAGGGGGTGATGTGACATGGTTTCGAGGGGGGGAAGTGTGACATGGAGGGCTGATGTGACATAGGTGATTTGACATGGAGGGGGAAAAATGTGACATTGAGGCCTTAAGGGGGAGAAATGTGACATGGGGGGAGAAATGTGACATGGGGGTGATGTGACAGAGGGGATTATATAAAAAGGAGGGGGGTGAAATGTGACATGGATGGGGGCATGATGGCTGACATGGAGGGCTGATGGATGGGGGCTGATGTCTGATATAGGGGTCTGATCTGAGGTCTGAATAACATTGGGGGTCTGATTGCTGTTCTGACCCGAGATGTAATGGAAAATATTTTTTTCTTATTATCCTCCTCTAAAACCTAGGTGTGTCTTAGAGGGCGAAAAATATGGTCCTCAAACTAGCGATTGTCTGAAGCAGAGAGAAGATACCAGGACCACACAGAGCAGAAGCCAGCTTCTGCAGACAGGACTAGGGCCATGTGAGCTGCAGGGGGGGAGGGGGGGGGGGGGGGGCGCGCGCCAAAATGTAGGTTCGCTTGTGTTGGCAAAAATCCTTGCATCGGCCCTGCACAGAGGAGATGGATCTGTCCATAGGACACTATAAGCCAAACACTCCACAGAGGAGATGGAAGGATCTGTCCGTAGGACCCCCTATAAGCCATATATACTCCACAGAGGAGATGGAAGGATCTGTCCGTAGGACCCCTATAAGCCGAACACTCCACAGAAGAGATGGAAATATAAACCCATAGAACCATTATAAGCCGTATACTCCGCAGAGGAGATGGAAGGATCTGTCCATAGGACACTATAAGGCTACTTTCACACTTGCGTTCAGAGTGGATCCGTCTGGTGTCTGCACAGACGGATCCGCTCCTATAATGCAAACGTTGGGATCCGTTCAGAACGGATCCTTCTGCATTATAGTTCAGAAAAAATTCTAAGTGTAAAAGTTATTCAGACGGATCCGTCCAGACTTTACATTGAAAGTCAATGGGGGACGGATCCGTTTGAAATTGCACCATATTGTGTCAACTTCAAACGGATCCGTCCCCATTGACTTACATTGTAAGTCTGGACGAATCCGTTTGGCTCCGCACGGCCAGGCGGACACCCGAACGCTGCAAGCTGCGTTCGGGTGTCCGCCTGCTGAGCGGAACGGAGGCCAAGCGTTCTGAGCGGATCCGCATCCACTCAGAATGCATTGGGGCTGTACGGATCCGTTCGGGGCCGCTTGTGAGAGCCTTCAAACGGAGCTCACAAGCGGAACCCCGAACGCAAGTGTGAAAGTAGCCTAAGCCGAACACTCCACAGAGGAGATGGAAGGATCTGTCCATAGGACCACTATAAGCCGAACACTCCACAGAAGAGATGGAAATATCTGCCCATAGGACCACCATAGGGCTACCTGCACAAGGGTGTGGGTGGACACACACAAGATCCGTGAGAGTTTCTGTGCAGATTTGTGGTTTCTACAGCGTAGCCATACCAAAAGCTACAATTTCTATACTTTTTTTGGTGCGGTTTTGCCACAGATCACACCCTTATTTGAAAGGGTGAAATCCGCAGTTAAAATCGCCAACATAATTGACATGCTATTTCAATCCACACAGCAGGTCAATTTCTGCACGTAAAAAATCCACATAATGTACATGAGATTTGTGTAATCTCATACACTTTGATGGTACTGTACTGTGTTTTTTTTCCACACGGGAATCTGCACAGTAAAACTGCACTTTTTTGCAACGTGTGCAGGTGGCCTAAGCCATACACTCCACATAGAAAGATCTGTCCATAGGACCACTATAAGCCATATACTCCACAGAGGAGATGGAAGGATCTGTCCATAGGACCACTATAAGCGATATACTCCACAGAGGAGAAGGAAGGATCTGTCCATGGGACCACTATAAGCTGTATACTCCACAGAGGAGAAGGATCTGTCCATAGGACCACTATAAGCCAAATACTCCACAGAAGAGATGGAAGGATCTATCCATAGGACCACTATAAGCCATATACTCCACAGAGGAGAAGGATCTGTCCATAGGACCACTATAAGCCAAATACTCCACAGAAGAGATGGAAGGATCTGACCATAGGACCACTATAAGCCATATACTCCACAGAGGAGATGGAAGGATCTGTCCATAGGACCACTATAAACTGTACACTCCACAGAGGAGATTGAAGGATCTGTCCATAGGACCACTATAAGCCATATACTCCACAGAGGAGATGGAAGGATCTGTCCATAGGACCCCTATAAGCCGTTTACTCTACAAAGCAGGACTTTATTAACGAACGTTCATAAGAAAATCTTTGTAGTTCGCCAAACAGCATGTGGTGGACCTCCCGAACACATAGAAGATGAGACCACCATGCTAAACGCTATGCGTGGGATAAACCTAACACGTCACTACATGAACCCTATTCCCACAGTGAAGCATGGTGGTGACGGCATCATGATGTATGGATGCTTTTCATCGGCAGAGGCTAGAAAACTGGTCAGGATGGAAACATGGATGGTGGTAAACACAGGGCAGTTCCTGAGGAAGAACCGCTTCAGTAGTACAGTTAACACTCATGATTTATGAGACGTGTTATCTAAACTAAATGCGTTAAGCAAACACCTTCAATTGCTTTTCAATGGCTTTTGTCAAGATGATGCAATGCGTTAAGAAATTTAAGAGTTTGAGTGCAACTCTGCTAAATCTGTATTTTAATCCACACATCAGGTCAATTTCTGCACGTAAAAAAACAGTGTACATGAGATTTGTGTAATCTCATACACTTTGATGGTACTGTACTTTGCTGTGTTTTTTCCACATGGTAATCTGCACAGAAAAACTGCACTTTTCTGCAAAGTGTGCAGGTGGCCTAAGCCATACACTCCACATGGAAGGATCTGTCCATAAGACCACTATAAGCCCTACACTCCACAGAGGAGATGGAAGGATCTGTCCATAGAACCATTATAAGCTGTACACTCCACAGAAGAGATGGAAATATCTGTCCATAGGACACTATAAGCCGTATACTCCACAGAGGAGATGGAAGGATCTGTCCATAGGACACTATAAGCTATATGCTCCTTAGATTGGGGCTTTCTAAGAAGCCAGAAAAAAGCCTTTGCTTAAAGAGGTTTTCTAGTTTTGTTTTTTTTTTACATTGATGGTCTATCCTCGGTGTCTTCAATAACAGTATAGGGATCTGATGCCCCACATCCCACAGATCAGCTGTTCGGGAGCGGCTCTGGCACCAGAAATAGGGTTTGGAATTACACAGCCTGGACCATTGTGTAGCTGACTGACTGAAGTCAATGGGAGCAGACCTGCAGTAACCAGGTCAGTCAGCTACACAATGGACCGGGCTGTGTAATTCCAGATCCTATTTCTGGTGCCATAGCTGCTCCTGAACAGCAGAAGTGCTGAGTATCAAACCCACACGATCTGATATTAAAGACCTGTCTAATGTGGAAAATGAAAGGTGGAATCTGATTGGTTGCTATGGCCAACTAAGCCAGTTCTACTTTACACCAGTTTGATAAATGACCCCTGTAGTGATTACATAGACTGCAATGGTAAATCATCGCTGTCTCTAGGTGAAGCAATCAGAAAATCACATGTTAAAGTCCCTTAGGGAGATTAAATAAAGTATTTTTTTTATTTTTTTTTAAATATATGAAAAGCCAAAAAGGTATAATAATCAAATTCAAATTAATAAACAATAAAAAGATTAAAGAACACCAAACTACTAAAATATTAAGTGTTTATCCTGTATGGTGAATGCTCTAATGGGAAAAAAAAACAAAACAAACGAGTCACTGTTTTTTGGTCACTTCACCTGCCAAACTAATTGAATAAAAAGAGATCGAAAAGTCATCCACACTCCGAACAGCTCCATAGATGTAACTATGAAAAAGCTATGGGGGTCAGAATATAGTGATTGAAAGAAATACCGCACATTTTTCTATCAAAGTTGTTAAAGCGGTTGTCCAGGCTTTTTAATAATTATGATCTATCCTCCGGTTAGGTCATCAATATCAGATCGGCAGGGGTCCGACACCCCGCCGATCAGCTGTATGGGGAGGTGGCGTGTGCAGTGTGCTTGTTCCGTCTCCCTTCTCTCTTCCTGCCCGCTGCTGCATAGACATACAGAAGCGGACAGGAAGACCGAAGGGAGACGGCACGTGGGCACTAGGCATGCTGTCTTTCCATACAGCTGTAGTGCCGGGAGTCAGACCCCCGCCGATCTGATATTGATGACCTCATGAATATTAAAAAGCCTGGACAACCCATTTAAATATTAAATCCCCCCCCCCCCCACACACAAATTCCCCCCTATGTGGAATTTTTTTCCCAGCTTCCCACTACAAGGGGTTAACTGGGGACAATGCTGCTGCCAATGGGGGAGGGGTTATCTAGAGGAAATGGGGCTGGATGCTGCATGATGGGATTTATTTGGCGCTGTTGGGGAGATATTTTGATCTTGGTCATGGTATGTGTTGCTGTTAGGAAGGGGGTAACCTATGTGGCTGACCAAATGATTTTTGTCATCCACTTTTGATATACAGTCCTGATAAAAAGTTTAAGACCACTTGAAAAATGGCAAAAAATCATATTTAGCATGGCTGGATCTTAAAGGGCTTCTGATACCCAACTAAACTGTTTTTTTTTTGTATACTTATAATCCCTATCCTGCCATATTGCCATACATTATGTTATTAATCATTTTCGTTCAGTAGATTTAGCAAAAAACGTACTTTTATGATATGCTAATTACCTTTCTACCAGCAAGTAGGGCGTCTACTTGCTGGTAGCAGCCGCAGAAAACCGCCCCCTCCTTCTGTTGATTGACAGGGCCAGCCGCGATCTCCTCCTCTGGCCAGCCCTGTCAGCATTTCAAAAATCGTGCGCCTGTGTTGATTCGGCGCAGGCGCTCTGAGATAAGGAGGCTCGCCTCCTCAGCACTCCCTCAGTGCGCCTGCGCCGATGACGTCACCGAAAGAGAAGACCTAATCGGTGCAGGCGCACTGAGGGAGTGCTGAGGAGGCGAGCCTCCTTATCTCAGAGCGCCTGCGCCGAATCAACACAGGCGCGCGATTTTTGAAATACTGACAGGGCCGGCCGGAGGAGGAGATCGCGGCTGGCCCTGTCAATCAACAGAAGGAGGGGGCGGTTTTCTGCGGCTGCTACCAGCAAGTAGACGCCCTACTTGCCGGTAGAAAGGTAATTAGCATATCATAAAAGTAAGTTTTTTGCTAAATCTACTGAACGAAAATTGTTAATAACATAATGTATGGCAATATGGCAGGATAGGGATCATAAGTACACATAAAAAAAAAAAGTGGGGTGACAGAAGCCCTTTAACAAGGTTCCAAGTAGAGCTTCAACATGCAACAAGAAGAAATGGGAGTGAGACAAAACATTTTTTGAGCATTCAATTTAATGAAAACAACGAATAAACTGAAACAGGCTGTTTTTCAGCTGATCAAAAGTTTAGGACCACACCTCCAAAAAAAAAACTAAACACCCCCCCCCCCCTCCTAAAACAGAAATCCAACTTCCAAACATGAACTCAGTAATGAGTAGCTCCGCCGTTATTGTTAATCACTTCAAAAATTATTTTCGGCATGCTTGATGCAAGCGTTTCCATGAGATGAGTGGGAACATTTCTCCAAATGGTGAAGACGGCCGCACGAAGGCCATCTACTGTCTGGAACTGTTGTCCATTTTTGTAAACTTCCCTTGCCATCCATCCCCAAAGGTTCTCAATTGGATTTAGATCAGGAGAACACGCAGGATGGGCCAAAAGAGTGATGTTATTCTCCTGGAAGAAGTCCCTTGTCCTGCGGGCATTGTGTACTGTAGCGTTGTCCTGTTGAAAAACCCAGTCGTTACCACACAGACGAGGGCCCTCAGTCATGAGGAATGCTCTTTGCAACATCTGGACATAGCCAGCGGCCGTTTGACGCCCCTGCACTTCCTGAAGCTCCATTGTTCCACTGAAGGAAAAAGCACCCCAGACCATTATGGCGCCCCCGCCACTGTGGCGCGTAGAAAACATCTCAGGTGGGATCTGCTTGTCATGCCAGTAACGTTGGAAACCATCAGGACCATCAAGGTTACATTTTTTTTCTCATCAGAGAATAAAACTTTCTTCCACCTTTGAATGTCCCATGTTTGGTGCTCTCTTGCAAAGTCCAAACGAGCAGTTCTGTGGCGTTCAAGGAGATAAGGTCTTTGAAGAAGTTTTTTGTTTTTGAAGCCCTTCAGTCTCAGATGCCGTCTGATGGTTATGGGGCTGCAGTCAGCACCAGTAAGGGCCTTAATTTGGGTCGAGGATCGTCCAGTGTCTTGATGGACAGCCAATTGGATCCTCCGGCTCAGTGCTGATGAAATTTTTTTTGGGTCTTCCACTTGACTTTTTTGTTCCATAACCCTCAGGATCATTTAAGAAATTCCAAATGACCGTCTTACTGCGTCCCACCTCAGAAGCGATGGCGCGCTGTGAGAGACCCTGCTTATGCAGTTCAACAACCCGACCACGTTCAAAAAGGGAGAGTTTTTTTGCCTTTGCCATCACAACGTGTGACTACCTGACAGAAAATGACAATGAATCCACATCTTTGCACAGATTTGGCCTTTTAAAGGCATGTGGGCCTAAACTTTTGATCAGCTGAAAAACAGCCTGTTTCAGTTTATTCGTTGTTTTCATTAAATTGAATGCTCAAAAAATATTATTTCTTTATTATGTTATTTCTTCTTCTTGCATGTTGAAGCTCTACTTGGAACCTTGTTAAGATCCAACCATGATAAATAAGATTTTTTGCCATTTTTCAAGTGGTCTTAACCACTTAAGGACCACAGGTTTATACCCCCCTAGTGACCAGGCCCTTTTTTCCAAATCGGCACTTCACAACTTTAACGGTTTATTGCTCGGTCATGCAACTTACCACCCAAATGAATTTTACCTCCTTTTCTTCTCACTAATAGAGCTTTCATTTGGTGGTATTTCATTGCTGCTGACATTTTTACTTTTTTTGTTATTAATCGAAATTTAACGATTTTTTTGCAAAAAAATGACATTTTTCACTTTCAGTTGTAAAATTTTGCAAAAAAAACGACATCCATATATAAATTTTTCTCTAAATTTATTGTTCTAATGTCTTTGATAAAAAAAAATATGGTTTGGGTAAAAGTTATAGCGTTTACAAACTATGGTACAAAAATGTGAATTTCCGCTTTTTGAAGCAGCTCTGACTTTCTGAGCACCTGTCATGTTTCCTGAGGTTCTACAATGGCCAGACAGTACAAACACCCCACAAATGACCCCATTTCGGAAAGTAGACACCCTAAGGTATTCGCTGATGGGCATAGTGAGTTCATAGAACTTTTTGTTTTTTGTCACAAGTTAGTGGAAAATTATGAATTTTTTTTTATTTTATTTTTTTCCTTACAAAGTCTCATATTCCACTAACTTGTGACAAAAAATAAAAACCTCCATGAACTCACTATGCCCATCATGAAATACCTTGGGGTGTCTTCTTTCCAAAATGGGGTCACTTGTGGGGTAGTTATACTGCCCTGGCATTTTAGGGGCCCAAATGCGTGCGAAGTAGTTTGAAATCAAAATCTGTAAAAAATGGCCGGTGAAATCCGAAAGGTGCTCTTTGGAATGTGGGCCCCTTTGCCCACCTAGGCTGCAAAAAAGTGTCACACATGTGGTATCGCCGTACTCAGGAGAAGTTGGGGAATGTGTTTTGGGGTGTCATTTTACATATACCCATGCTGGATGAGATAAATATCTTGGTCAAATGCCAACTTTGTATAAGAAAATGGGAAAAGTTGTCTATTGCTGAGATATTTCTCTCACCCAGCATGGGTATATGAAAAAAGACACCCCAAAACACATTGCCCAACTTCTCCTGAGTACGGCGATACCACATGTGTGACACTTTTTTGCAGCCTAGGTGGGCAAAGGGGCCCACATTCCAAAGAGCACCTTTCGGATTTCGCAGGCCATTTTTTACACATTTTGATTTCAAACTACTTCTCACGCATTTGGGCCCCTAAAATGCCAGAGCAGTATAACTACCCCACAAGTGACCCCATTTTGGAAAGAAGACACCCCAAGGTATTTCATGATGGGCATAGTGAGTTCATGTAAGTTTTTATTTTTTGTAACAAGTTAGTGGAATATGAGACTAAAAATAATAAAATCATCATTTTCCGCTAACTTGTGACAAAAAATAAAAAATTCTAGGAACTCGCCATGCCCCTCACGGAATACCTTGGGGTGTCTTCTTTCCAAAATAAGGTCACTTGTGGGGTAGGTATACTGCCCTGGCATTTTAGGAGAAGTTGGGGAATGTGTTTTGGTGTGTCATTTTACATATACCCATGCTGGGTGAGATAAATATCAAAAAAAATGGGAAAAGTTGTCTTTTGCCGAGATATTTCTCTCACCCAGCATGGGTATATGTAAAATGACACCCCAAAACACATTCCCCAACTTCTCCTGAGTACGGCGATACCACATGTGTGACACTTTTTTGCAGCCTAGATGCGCAAAGGGGCCCACATTCCTTTTAGGAGGGCATTTTTAGACATTTGGATCCCAGACTTCTTTGCACGCTTTAGGGCCCCTAAAATGCCAGGGCAGTATAAATACCCCACATGTGACCCCATTTTGGAAAGAAGACACCCCAAGGTATTCAATGAGGGGCATGGCGAGTTCATAGAATTTTATTTTTTTTGGCACAAGTTAGCGGAAATTGTTTTTTTTTTGTTTTTTCTCACAAAGTCTCCCTTTCCGCTAACTTGGGACAAAAATTTCAATCTTTCATGGACTCAATATGCCCCTCAGCGAATACCTTGGGGTGTCTTCTTTCCAAAATGGTGTTATTTGTGGGGTGTTTGTACTGCCCTGGCATTTGAGGGTCTCCGCAGTCATTACATGTATGGCCAGCATTAGGAGTTTCTGCTATTCTCCTTATATTGAGCATACGGGTAATGAGATATTTTTTTTTCGTTCAGCCTCTGGGCTGAAAGAAAAAATGAACGGCACAGATTTCTTCATTCGCATCGATCAATGTGGATGAAAAAATCTCTGCCAAAAAAAAAGGAGGGGAAAGGCGTCTGCCAGGACATAGGAACTCCGCCCAACATCCATACCCACTTAGCTCGTATGCCCTGGCAAACCAGATTTCTCCATTCACATCAATCGATGTGGATGAATAAATCATTGCCGGGATTATTATTATTTTTTTTATATATACAAAGTGTTTGCCAAAGTATATGAACACCGCCGCCTCCTCAGCTCATATGCCTCGGCAAACGTATCTTTTACTGCAGAGGAGAAATCTCGTCTTGCAGCGCCGCATACACCGACTTGTGTGTAATCTGACAGCAGCGCAATGCTTCTGTCAGAATGCACATCAGTGCTGCAGCTGGTTGATCGCTTGGTCCACCTAGAAGGTAAAAAAAAAAAACAGGCCGCAACGCAATAAATTTATTAACATTAACTTTAGAGAACATTAACTTTTATAAACTTTTGAAACAGAACAATAACTTTTTTGCTTACCGGTGATTTCTTTTATTTTTATTTTTTTTACCTTTAGAGGACAAACCTCTCCTTCCCCATGGGACAATGTGCAAAGCGCAAATCGCCCAGAGATGTGGCGAAGTACATTATGCACTTTGTCCCAGGTGAAAGGAGAGGTTTGTGGCAGCTCTGTGTGAAAGGGCCCTAAGACCCCTGTGTGCCTGTCCTGTGTACGCAATCCCTACACTAATAGTGTACCTGAGTGTGGAACTTGCGGAAACACTCCCCTATGCATAGGGCAGGCTGGTCAGGACAGTCAGGACAAAAAAAGGTGGTGTCACGCCTTATTCCAGCCCTGCTGCAGACACAACATCTTTTTCTTGGGGAACGTTGAGTTGGGGTACCAGGATAGACAGACGGGAAGTGTCTGCCATGTAGCCGGCTCACTACATCAGGGACTTGGGGCACGGACCCTCCTGGATACAGGATTTCCGAAATGATCTCTTCCTGGAATTTTAGGAAGGATCCTGTTCTCCCAGCCTTACTGTAGAGAACAAAACTATTCTACATCGCCAATTGAATTAAAAAAACAGACGCCTTCTTATACCAGCGTCTGGTGCGTCGGGAAACTAAATAGGGAGCCAACATCTGGTCATTGAAGTCCACCCCTCCCATGTGAAGGTTATAGTAGTGGACAGAGAGGGGTTTCACAATGACTCCAGTTGCCCGTTCAATTTGGACAGTCGTGTCTGCGTGAATGGTGGACAGAAGGTAAACGTCCCTCTTGTCCCTCCACTTCACCGCGAGCAGTTCTTGGTCACACAAGGCAGCCCTCTCCCCCCGTGCAAGTCGGGTACTAACGAGCCGTTGGGGGAAGCCCCGGCGACTAGGTCGCGCGGTGCCACAGCATTGAATTCCGACTAGATGTAAGTGCCGAAAGAGGGCCACGCTTGAGTAAAAATTGTCCACGTATAAGTGGTACCCCTTGTGGAGTAAGGGTGACACCAAGTCCCAGACAATCTTGCCACTGCTCCCCAGGTAGTCAGGACATCCGACCGGCTCCAGTTTTGAGTCTTTACCCTCATAGACCCTAAAACGATATGTATAGCCTGTGGCCCTTTCACAGAGCTTATACAGTTTGACCCCATACCGGGCGCGCTTGCTGGGGATGTACTGTTTTATGCCAAGGCGCCCGGTAAAATGTACTAGGGACTCGTCTATGCAGATGTTTTGATTAGGGGTATACGCATCTGCAAATCTGGATGACAAATGGTCTATGAGGGGCCGAATTTTGTGGAGCCGGTCATAAGCAGGGTGGCCTCTTGGATGACAGGTGCTATTGTCCGTAAAATGCATAAAGCACATGATGACCTCAAAACGTGCCCTAGACATTGCAGCAGAGAACATGGGCATGTAATGTATTGGGTCTTTAGACCAATATGACCGCAATACATTTTTTTTAGTTAGACCCATGCTGAGGATAAGGCCCAAAAAATTTTTAAACTCGGAAACTGTGACTGGTTTCCATCGGTAAGGCTGGGCATAGTAGCTTTCCGGATTGGCGGTAATAAACTGTGTGGCGTAGCGGTTGGTTTCTGCCACAACTAGGTCATAGAGATCCGCGGTGAAGAACAGCTCAAAAAACTGAAGGGCCGATCCTAAATGAGCCGTCTCCACGCGAACTCCAGACTGGGCGGTGAAAGGGGGCAATACGGGTGCGGCGGAATCAGGGGAGTGCCAATTAGGATTTGCCAGCACCTCTGGGAGACTAGGGGTTCTACGGGCCTGTGAACGCGGTGGCTGCGACAGGGGAGTTATTGCACGTGCCACCGTACCAGCTGGAACTGCCCTTCTGGTGCTCGCCACTTCACCAGGGAATACGGCAGTGCTGGTAGAAGGTCCAGGGTGTGCTGCGCAGCTGGTGTATGCCGCACCATAAACAAGATCAGCGCTAGCACCACTCTGCTGCAAATGAGGGTCATCATGCAGGGTAGGCAGAACCCTGACATGGGATCGGGTACGTCTGGCCGTAGCAGGGACCTCTACCTCGTCATCCTCACTAGCGGTTAGAGTGCCACTGCTGTCTACAGGTTCATATTCTGAACCACTGGATTCAGCGGATGAGGCGTCCCCATCGCTTTCATCCATCACGGCCAGAATCCTGTAGGCCTCTTCAGCGGAATACCCCTTGTTTGACATTTTTGGTTCACTAAATTTAGGGGGTATTCCTCTGAGACTACTCGGGGAAAAAGAGCAAACCTACCCAGCAAAAAGGAGTGCTTGCGAAGTAAAGCTGCGATCGCTAATAAAGATCCAAAAAGCTCAAAAGTGATCTTTATAGCGGCGCAGCGATTTTACCGTGTTTTTGCAGTGATCAGAAAAAATAATATTCTGTCACTGCGGTGGGGCGGACTGAACGCAAGTGTGCGCAAAAGATCAGGCCTGATCGGGCGAACACTGCGTTTTGTAGAGCCTAAGGTGACCCTAATGTACTTATATAGATCTGAATGCGATCAGTCTTGATCACTTACAGATACTATATAGTACTAGTGCTGATTAGCGACAGCGATGACGCTAATCAGCGACTAATCAGTGAGTGCGGTGGGCTGGGCTGGGCGCTAACTACCTAGCAAGTAGCTAACTACCTGGCAGGGATGAGGGACCCTTACAGGGGGGGTGATCAGTGACAGGGGGGTGGACACAGGGCTGGGACAAGGCCATTTGGTGCCCAGGGCGAAGATGGCAAACTGCGCCCCCCCCCCCCCCCCCCCCCCCGTTTTTAAGAAAGAATCAATGTTGTTTCTAAACAAGAATATACTTAAAGCAATAGAACAAAGGACTGTGGGACTTTGAAAGTCACAGACACTATAAAGTTCCCCCCCATCATCATGTGCCAGTATAAAGTCCCCCCCATCATCATGTGCCAGTTTTGTAATAAGCCCCCCCAATGTGCCAGTAACACTATTGTAAAAAAAAACAAAAAAAAAAACACTTATACTTACCTAAGTGTCAGCGATGCGATGCAGCCTCTTCCTGTGTCCCACGCTGTAATGTAAGGCTCAGGCGGCACGATGACGTCATTGCGCCGGCCTCTAATAGGCTGCCGGCCTAGTGCCTGCAGCCAGGGGCGTACATAAAAATCACTGGGCCCCATAGCAGGAATCTAAATTGGGCCCCCATTCCCCTTTTATAGCCCCTCCCTTTGTTCCATGAACTATTCTTGCTGCTGCGTTTTATAATTTATGCCATCAGGGCCGGAATGGGATTACAAAACAGCCCTGGCACACAAAAGAGGTATAATAGATCCAGATGTATATTATATACAGCAGTGTACAGTTATGTGAGGTACGCGGTATAATAGATGCAGTGTGTACAGGTATATAGTATATTCCCTAGTGTTCTGATATGTGAGGTACAGGGTATAATAGATGCAGTGTGTACAGGTATATAGTATATACAGCAGTGTACTGATATGTAAGGTACGGGGTATAATATATGCAGTGTATACAGTATATACAGTAGTGTAATATGTGAGGTACGAGGTATAATAGATGCAGTGTGTACAGGTATATAGTATATTCCCTAGTGTTCTGATATGTGAGGTACGGGGTATAATATATGCAGTGTATACAGTATATACAGTAGTGTAATATGTGAGGTACGAGGTATAATAGATGCAGTGTGTACAGGTATATAGTAAATACAGCAGTGTATTGACACCTCGTACCTCACATATCAGTACACTGCTGTATATACTATATATCTGTACACACTGCATCTATTATACCTCGTACCTCACATATATAGTATATACAGAAGTGTACTGATATCTGTACACACAGCATCTATTATACCTCATACCTCACATATCAGTGCACTGCGGTATATACTATATATCTGTACATATTGCATGTATAATACTGTGTAATATATGCAGTGTGTGTGCATGTGTGTGTGTGTGTGTGTGTGTGTGTGTGTGTATATATATATATATATATATATATATATATATATATATATACAGAGCAGTGTATTGATGTGACACATAGAAGGTATAATACTGTAGATGCAGTGTTTATAGAAATATGTGGTCAGTTATACATTATAGTCACTGTGAGGTACATGAGGTAGTGGTAACTGTCTGAAGTATTATACATGAGTGAGCAATGAGTAAAAACAGGGCATGGAGGAGGGGGGGGGGGGAAATGATGAAAAGTGGAGGACCTCCTCTTACCTCTCCATTCCAGTCTGTATGGATCAATACAGAGCTGCTTGTGAACTTTTAATACTTGCTGTTAGGGGTTGAAGGACCTGTGATGATGTCATCACAGGTCCTGGCAGATGTACCTTTGAAACCTAGGAACTACACCATTTTTGGTGCAGTTCCTTTGCTAGATTCTGCAGGACCTGTGATGTTGAAGATGATGTCATCACAGGTCCTGGCAGATGCACTGTTCTAACCTGGGAACTACACTTTACACTGTGCAGTTCCCTTACAGGACCTGTGATGACATCATCAAAGGTCCTTTAGCTTTAGAAAGGTAAACAGGAGTAATTAGGGGGCGGGGCCTCTCCTCCACTTCGGTGCCTGCCTGCAGCCTATCAGAGGAAAGGGAAGGGACACGCCTCTCCCTCCCCTGCACCTCCGCTGGCACAGACAGTTTACAATGGAGATGAGCGCAATGGAAGCGCTCATCTCCCTGTGCCCGGCGGCGGCTGCTCACTTGGGGGGGGGGGGGGGTCATTTTAGTTGGGGGGGCACAGCATGATGTAGGGGGGGCCGTGGCCCCCTCTGGCCCCCCCCCTGGCGACGCCACTGCTGCTGGCACTTCACCTGCGCCCCCCTCCTGTCCGCAAATGGTAGCGCCCAGGGCACCCGCTCCTTCGGCCCCTGCCTTGTACCGGCCCGTGGACAAGGGGGTGATCAGGGAGTCTGATATGGGTGATCAGGTGCTAAATAAGGGGTTAATAAATGACAGGGTAATGTGTAATGTGTAGTGTGGTGATTTGGTGCTACTTACTGAGCTACCTGTGTCCTCTGGTGGTCGATCCAAGCGAAAGGGACCACCAGAGGACCAGGCAGCAGTTATATCAGACGCTGTTTTCAAAATAGCGTCTGACATAACCATTTCATTAGTCTATTCAAAAATCCACAGCCTGCCAGCCAATGATCGCGGCCGGCAGGCTGCAGAAGAACTTGTGTACTACGCGATCCTGTGAACGCGCGCTCCTGTGTGCGCGCGTTCACAGGAAATCTCGGCTCACGCGAGATGACGCCAATCGGCGTTAGTGTGACCTGGGAGCGCCGCAGAGAGGACGCCTTTCGGCGTTAGTGTGACGGTAAGTGGTTAAACTTTTGATCAGGACTATATGTATATATGTGTGTGTGTGTGTGTATGTATATATAAAATTTATTTTTTGCATTGATGGTTTACTTAGGGGCATGACCAAGCAAAGCAAAATTTGTGGCAGCGTTTATCGTGCAGCACTATGTTATTATTTGTGGACTGTTGGGGTTTGTTTGCCTGGGCTGTAATCCCAGTCTGGCCCTGCGGTAGCCGCGACGGATCCAGACCCATTCAACTTGAATGGGTCCGTTATCCGTCCGCACCGTAAAAACTAGAACAAATTAAAAACTTTTTGCAGTGCGGAGGCACGGATAGAAATACCACGGAAGCACTCCCTAGTGCTTCGATGGGGTTCCGTGCCTCCGTTCCACACGGCTGCTGTTTGCGGGCCGCAATACGGGCCACGGCCGTGTGCATGAGGCCTTATACAGTAGTATTAAAAAAATCTATCAGCCTGTCAAACATCATTAACCTGAGAAATCACTGTTTCATACTTGCTAATGTCTCAGTTGGTAAAATCTGGGCATATAAGCCCCGCCCCTGGGAATGTCCAGGTCAATCCTGGGAACATCCACTTATGGGCGGGGTTTATATGCAAATTTGCCTGGACCGTTCCAACAAATTTGGTTGGCAACTGCAGTTTTTGGTAGAAGTGATATTTCTGCATAGCAAATAATTTACTTGTAAGTATAAGGCTACTTTCACACTAGCGTTTTTCTTTTCCGGCATAGAGTTCCGTCACAGGGTTGTGTAATGTTTTAGCGCTGTTAAACATCTGTTCTGGCAGTACGGTGCCATAGAACCAGTACCGCCAAAATGCGCTCCAGACCCTTGAAGTCTTGCGGTGGGTGGCCCAGCCAGTTGATAAACTTCACAAATAGCGTTCACTATCACAGTACAAACATACGGTATTGGTTTTAGAAATATTTTGTCTTGAAACCTTTTGTAACAGAAAAACAAATTAATAAAAAAGGAAAAAGATGCATTTTTTTGTTTTCATTTTTTTATTTTTATTATTCTATCGGTCATCTAATGGCACAAAACAAAGGTCTGATGTGTCCCATGAAAAATATCAAACATGTCGGATGGCTCAGAAATGAAATAGTTAGGTTACTTTCAAACTAGCATTTTTCTTTTCCGGCATAGAGTTCCGACACAGGGGCACTATACCGGAAAATAACTCATCAGGCATATCCCCATGCATTCTGAATGGAGAGTAATCCGTTCAGTTTGCATCAGGATGTCTTCAGTTCAGTCATTTTGACTGATCAGGCAAAAGAGAAAACCGTAGCATGCTACGGTTTTAGCTCCGGCAAAAAAAAACTGAAGACTTGTCTGAATGCTGGATCCGGCATTTTTCCCCATAGGAATGTATTAGTGCCGGATCCCGCATTCAGAATACCGGAATGCCGGATCCGTCCTTCCGGTCTGCGCATGCGCAGACTGAAAAAAAGGTGAAAAAAATAAATTCCGGATCCGTTTTGCCGGATGACACCGGAAAGACGGATCCGGCATTTCAATGCATTTTTTCAACTGATCAGGCATTTTTAAGACTGAAAAGGATCCTGACCACTCTTACTAATGCCATCAGTTGGCATACGTTTTGCCTAAACCGGCAGGCAGTTCTGGAGACGGAACTGCTTGCCGGATCTTTCTGCCGCAAGTGTGAAAGTACCCTTATTTGGAGTTACATAGGCCCATTGCTAAAACTGAAAAATTGGCCTGGTAAGGAAAGGTGGGTAACATTCCAGTAATGAGATGGTTAAAGGGGTTGTCACATCTCGTATAGAGATATGCCACCAATGTCTGATAGGACCGGGTGACAGAGGCGACACCCACACCCATCTCTGGAACGGAGCCCACAAAGTGAAGGAGTGCAGACCGCGCATGTTTGGCTGCCCTCTATTCATTTCTATGGGACTGTCGAAAATAGCCGAGCGTTGGCTCAAGTGAATGGATCGGTGGCTGCGCTAACGCAGTGCACTTCTCAATCATTTCTATGGGACTGGCGAAATAGCTAAGCACTGCACGGCTATTTTCGTCAGTTCCGTAGAAATTAATGGAGGCGTCCAAGCATGCGCGGTCCACTGTCCTTCACTTTGCGAGCTCCGTTCATGAGATAGGTTCGGATTCTAGAGGTGGGACCTGCACCTACTGTATCAGACATTGGGGGAATATCCTAGCGATATGCCCCCAATGTATGAGAAGGGCTAACCCCTTTTAAGGTAGGAGGGTTGCGAATGTTGCACATGTTGGCTATAGTGCATTTCCTTCTGAAATACTGGGGAAAATGGGTCATTGTTCTGATGAAGAACATACTTTGATTAAAAAGGTGATTGGAAAGGAAAAACAGAAGTGCAGCAAATTATAGGCCGTTTAGCTAAAATGATCTCAGATGTCTTGAAGTGGCATCCAAAAACGCAGAAGGAAGCGGGGAACTACTGTTTCAATGGATCAGAGAATAGCCAAAAAAGCCAAGGCTCAGCCAATGATCACCTCCAGAAAGGTTCAAGAAGATCTGAAGTTACCAGAGAGCACTACTACAATCGGAAGATGAGGAAGTCAACCAAGTCTCCAGCAATAACTAGGATCAAAGTCCCATTGTACAGTCGTGGCCAAAAGTTTGAGAATGACACAAATATTAGTTTTCACAAAGTTTGCTGCTAAACTGCTTTTAGATCTTTGTTTCAGTGGTTTCTGTGATGTAGTGAAATATAATTACACGCACTTCATACGTTTCAAAGGCTTTTATAGACCATTACATGACATTTATGCAAAGAGTCAGTATTTGCAGTGTTGGCCCTTCTTTTTCGGGACCTCTGCAATTCGACTGGGCATGCTCTCAAACAACTTCTGGGCCAATTCCTGACTGATAGCAACCCATTCTTTCATAATCACTTCTTGGAGTTTGTCAGAATTAGTGGGTTTTTGTTTGTCCACCCGCCTCTTGAGGATTGACCACAAGTTCTCAATGGGATTAAGATCTGGGGAGTTTCCAGGCCATGGACCCAAAATGTCAACGTTTTGGTCCCCGAGCCACTTAGTTATCACTTTTGCCATATGGCACGATGCTCCATCGTGCTGGAAAATGCATTGTTCTTCACCAAACTGTTGTTGGATTGTTGGAAGAAGTTGCTGTTGGAGGGTGTTTTGGTACCATTCTTTATTCATGGCTGTGTTTTGGGGCAAAATTGTGAGTGAGCCCACTCCCTTGGATGAGAAGCAACCCCACACATGAATGGTCTCGGGGTGCTTTTCTGTTGGCATGAGACAGGACTGATGGTAGCGCTCACCTTTTCTTCTCCGGACAAGCCTTTTTCCAGATGCCCCAAACAATCAGAAAGAGGCTTCATCGGAGAATATGACTTTGCCCCAGTCCTCAGCAGTCCATTCACCATACTTTCTGCAGAAGATCAATCTGTCCCTGATGTTTTTTTTGGAGAGAAGTGGCTTCTTTGCTGCCCTTCTTGACACCAGGCCATCTTCCAAAAGTCTTGGCCTCACTGTGCGTGCAGATGCGCTCACACCTGCCTGCTGCCATTCCTGAGCAAGCTCTGCACTGGTGGCACTCCGATCCCGCAGCTGAATGCTCTTTAGGAGACGATCCTGGCGCTTGCTGGACTTTCTTGGACGCCCTGAAGCCTTCTTAACAAGAATTAAACCTCTTTCCTTGAAGTTCTTGATGATCCTATAAATTGTTGATTGAGGTGCAATCTTAGTAGCCACAATATCCTTGCTTGTGAAGCCATTTTTATGCAACGCAATGATGGCTGCACGCGTTTCTTTGCACGTCACCATGGTTAACAATGGAAGAACAATGATTTCAAGCATCACCCTCCTTTTAACATGTCAAGTCTGCCATTTTAACTCAATCAGCCTGACCTAATGATCTCCAGCCTTGTGCTCATCAACATTCTCACCTGAGTTAACAAGACGATTACTGAAATGATCTCAGCAGGTCCTTTAATGACAGCAATGAAATGCAGTGGAAAGTTTTTTTGGGATTAAGTTAATTTTCATGGCAAAGAAGGACTATGCAATTCATCTGATCACTCTTCATAACATTCTGGAGTATATGCAAATTGCTATTATAAAAACTTAAGCAGCAGCAACTTTTCCAATTTCCAATATTTATGTAATTCTCAAAACTTTTGGCCACGACTGTAGAAAAAGACATGTCCCGAGTAGGTTAAAATTTGCCAAGGAACACACTGACTGGTCGAAAACATTTTGTGGACTAAAGAAAGCAAAATTGTTCTTTTTGGGTCTAGTGTCCGCAGACAGTACGTAAGATGACCCCCGAGCGATGAATTCAAGCAACCGTCCACTGTGAAGAGAGTAAAGCATGGTGGTAATACGGAGATGTTTCTCACACTGTGGTGTTGGGCCTATTTATCACATACGAGGGATCATGGATCAGTCTGAATACCGTATTTTCTGGCGTATAAGACGACCCCCTACTTTTCCCGTTAAAATATAGGGTTTGGGCTATACTTGCTGTATAAGACTATGCAACCAGTGTGTGGCTAGGCAGCCGTTCGTGATGAACGCATAGCTCCGGCACAATCCGACTTCAAGTAAGCCAGTTCACCTCTCCCAATCCATAAAACCCCTGCCAATTGTGCCCTGCTCCCTTAGTAAACATACCCACGATGCCACGGGGATAGAAGACGCAAGCCAAGCAGAGCAGGCTGGACTTTTACTTTGATAAGGGTGCGGATGCAGTGCTGCCTGCCTCAGCCGCCCGAGACCCATCCTCACTGTAGCGGCCCCGGCACCCTCCACTCCAGGGCAGCGTGAAGACCACGCGAGCGCAAACCACCCGAGCCACTCACGCGCTTGCCCAGCTCATGCTTCAGGAGATTCGGTCAGAGCGGGTCCGGCCAGAGTCTCTTCACAGCAGGGACACGTGGAAGCACAGAATGGAGAATTTGCTGTTTCCCACAATCGGCTAATAGATAATCAAGAGTATGCAACCAATAGAGGGCGCTGTTTATAACTCATGAACAGCGCCCTCTATTAGTTGCATAGTCTTATGACAAGACTATCCGCTGTTGTGAGATCGTGAAAACTCAGATCCGATGGTGTATTCTAACCCTGAGGCGTTCCCATGGTGATGGGGATGCCTCGGGGTTAGAATATACCATCGGATCTGAGTTTTCACGATCTCACAACAGCGAATAGTGTTGTCATAATCTCCAGTCCGGCTGGGAAGTAAGTACCGTAAGTTTCAGCACGGCTTATAAGACGACACCTGGCGTATAAATGAAAAAAGGAAATTAAAACAAGAAATAACTAAATTAAAAACAAAAGACGGAAGGTATGTAGAAGAGAATAAAGGGCTAGCCGACTGCCTTAATGAATACTTCTGTTCAGTTTTTACAAAAGAAAAAGAAGGCGAAGGACCTCCACTAGAAAGGATGACTAATAAATCGTTTGATGCATGTGTCTTTACAGAGGAAGATGTTCTAAGTTTGCTGTCTAAAGTGAAGACCAATAAGTCACAGGGGCCTGATGAGATACACCCAAAATTATTAAAAGACCTTAGTGGTGAGCTGGCAAAACCGTTAACAGATTTATTTAACCAATCATTAGTAACAGGAGTCGTCCCGGAAGATTGGAAATTGGCAAATGTCGTGCCCATTCACAAGAAAGGTAGTAGGGAGGAATCGAGCAACTATAGACCAGTGAGTCTGACATCAATAGTAGGCAAATTAATGGAAACCCTATTAAAGGATAGGATTGTGGAACATCTAAAATCCCATAGATTGCAAGATGAAAAACAACATGGGTTTACTTCAGGGAGATCATGTCAAACAAATCTTATAGATTTTTTTGACTGGGTGACTAAAATAATAGACGGTGGAGGTGCAGTAGACATCGCATATCTAGATTTTAGTAAGGCTTTTGACACTGTCCCACATAGAAGACTTATCAATAAACTGCAGTCATTGAGCATGGACTCCCATATTGTTGAGTGGATTAGGCAGTGGCTGAGTGACAGACAGCAGAGGGTTGTAGTCAATGGAGAACATTCAAAACAAGGTCATGTTACCAGTGGGGTTCCACAGGGATCTGTACTGGGACCAATTTTGTTTAATATCTTCATAAGTGATATTGCAAAAGGCCTCGATGGTAAGGTTTGTCTTTTTGCTGATGACACAAAGCTATGTAACAGGGTTGATGTTCCTGGAGGAAAACGCCAAATGGAAAAGGATTTAGGAAAACTAGAAGAATGGTCAGAACTCTGGCAACTGAAATTTAATGTGGATAAGTGCAAGATAATGCACCTGGGGCGTAAAAACCCAAGGGCAGAATATAGAATATTTGACACAGTCCTGACCTCAGTATCTGAGGAAAGGGATTTAGGAGTAATTATTTCAGAAGACTTAAAGGTGGGAAGACAATGTAATAGAGCAGCACGAAATGCCGGCAGAATGCTTGGATGTATCGGGAGAGGCATTACCAGTAGAAAGAGGGAGGTGCTTATGCCGCTGTACAGAACACTGGTGAGACCTCATTTGGAGTATTGTGCGCAGTACTGGAGGCCATATCTCCAGAAGGATATAGATACTCTAGAGAGAGTTCAGAGAAGGACCTTAACATGTATAGCTTGGAAGAAAGAAGAGACAGAGGGGATATGATAGAAACTTTTAAATACATAAAGGGAATCAACTCGGTAAAGAAAGAGAGCATATTTAAAAGAAGAAAAACTACCACAAGAGGACACAGTTTTAAATTAGAGGGGCAAAGGTTTAAAAGTAATATCAGGAAGTATTACTTTACTGAGAGAGTAGTGGATGCATGGAATAGCCTTCCTGCAGAAGTGGTAGCTGCAAATACAGTGAAGGAGTTTAAGCATGCATGGGATAGGCATAAGGCCATCCTTCATATAAGATAGGGCCGGGGGCTATCCATAGTATTCAGTATATTGGGCAGACTAGATGGGCCAAATGGTTCTTATCTGCCGACACATTCTATGTTTCTATGTATAAGACGACCCCCGACTTTTAAGAAGATTTTCATGTGTTAAAAAGTTGTCTTATACGCCGGAAAATACGGTACATCAGAATACTTGAGGCGATTATGATGCCCTATGCCAAAGAAGAAATGTCCTTGAAATGGTTGTTTCACCACAACAATGACCCAAAACACAGCAGTAAGCAAACGGATAATGGAATGGCCGGTTAACCCCCCCGACCATAGAGAACTTGTGGGATGACCTAAAAAATTTGGTTTATGATGCAAAACCCCAAAACGTTGAACTGCGAAATGTAGACCCATTGTCCAGGACTGGAAGATCTGTTCAAAGGCGCCAAAAGATGGTCGACTCCATGCAACACACGTCAAGCTGTTCTCAGAAACAATGGTTCTGCGACTAAATATTAGGTCAGGAACTCAAAGTAAGGTTCCATTCAGACGTCCGTAGTGTTTTACGGTACGCAAATTGCACCGCACATCGCCGGCACTTGTATAGAAATGCCTATTCTTGTCCGTGGCTGCGGACAAGAATAGGACATGTTCTATTTTTTTTTGCGGGGCCACGGACCGGAGGTGCGGATGCGCACTTCCGGTCCCTGCCCCATTGAAAATGAATGGATGCGGATCATTCTTGTGGATGTCTGAATAGACCCTAAAGGGAAATCTCAAACATTTATTGGGAGAAATTTATCAAACTGGTGTAAAAGGAAATCATTGCCCATAACAACCAATCAGATTCCTCCTTTAATTTTCCAAAGGAGCTCTGAAAAAGGAAAGGCGGAATCTAATTGGTTGTTATGGGCGACTAAGCCAGTTTTCCTTTACACCAGTTTGATAAATCTCCCCCTAAGGCCTCGTTCACACGGTCAGTATTTGTAAGCCAAAACCAGGAGTAGAACCTAAAGAGATAACCTATAATAGAAATATTTGCATCTCTTCTGTGTTTTGGACCCATTCTTGGGTTTGGCTTACAAATACTGATGAAAAATACTGACCACGTGAAAGAGGCCTTTTGGAGATTTTAAAGAAAAATGCTGCCGATGCAACTTTTTTTTTGAACAGCCAAATATTCCTTGTCCTTAAAGGAGACCTGGGGGAGATTGATCAACACTGGTGTAAAGTAGAACTGGCTTAGTTGCCCATGGCAACCAATCAGATTCCACCTTTCATTTTTGAGAGCCCCTTATTGAAAATGAAAGGATAAATTTGATTGGTTGCTATGGGCAATTTTGATAAATGTCTCCCAAGGTCCGCCTTCCCTCTATATTACACCGCTATCTGACTGTCTCGTATCTTTCCTTCTATTACCAGGGATACATTTATTCCAGTGTGAACTGTATGCGCTCCGCTGGGCACATTATTTGGCTAGTATGGGCCCCCCCTAGTCTTCTCTCCAGCAGGTCCTCATTTTCTTCTCCACTGCTCATATGTTTAAGGGGCCACCCTAACATGACGGTGCCTTAAATAGAGCCACAGGGGGCGCCCTCACAATCCACTGTAATACACCCAGAGGAGGTATCAAGGCTGTAACACACTCTGGGTAGCACCCATACATCAAAATGAATGTAGTATACCCAGAAGAGGCGCCCCAAAATCAAAGTGACTAATAGACCCAGAGGGGGCAGGATTTGAGGCGTCTGGTGTGACGTTTCCCATCATTCTTGGTGAGACGATGGACTGACATGAAGTGTTAGCTCCTTGGCGCAGGGTGACGGGTGGCTGTATACAGGGCAGCAGTAATGGCCTTACTAACACTGGATATAACAGAGGTCAGGGGGAATGACCGTAGGATTCAGACACCACGTAATCCACTGACCGGTACAGAACAGGGTAGTATCCCGCCATATAGCAGCTACATATACAGTAGTAGAAGTGTTACAAGTAGGGTGCGATCCCTTTCTATAGGTCAGGGTAGGATATAGGGGTGCTATCTCGCGCTATACGGTGCATGGGAAGATAATGTAAGATATAGGTGTGCTTCCTCATGCTATAGGGTGCATTCCAGGACAGTGTAGGATATGGCGGTGTACATTGTAGCAATATATTAAAGAGGACCTTTCACCTATTCTTACTCTATGAACTAAGTATACAGCCATGTGGAGCGGCGCCCGGGGATCTCACTGCACTTACTATTATCCCCGGGCGCCGCTCCGTTCTCCTGCTATGCCCTCCGGTATCTCCGTTCCCTAAGTTATGGTAGGCGGAGTCTGCCCTAGCGCTGGCCAATCGCATTGCAGAGCTCACAGCCTGGGAGAAAATAACCTCACAGGCTGTGAGCTCTGCGCTGCGATTGGCCAGCGCTAGGGCAGACTCCGCCTACCATAACTTAGGGACTGGTATCTCCGCCTACTATAACTTAGGGAACGGAGATACCGGAGGGCATAGCGGCAGAACGGAGCGGCGCCTGGGGATAATAGTAAGTGCAGTGAGATCCCCGGGCGCCGCTCTACATGGCTGTATACTTAGTTCATAGGGTAAGAATCGGTGAAAGGTCCTCTTTAAGGGCAGTATAGAATATAGGAGGTGGTACCTATAGCGTCATTTCCCCTGAGTGCTTTGAGGACCGGATAGGATATAGGGATGCTGAGGACACTATAGTCCAGTATATAGAGGCGAGGAGGGCACTATAGTCCAGTATATAGAGGTGAGGAGGACACTATAGTCCAGTATATAGAGGTGAGGAGGACACTATAGTCCAGTATATAGAGGCGAGGAGGGCACTATAGTCCAGTATATAGAGGTGAGGAGGACACTATAGTCCAGTATATAGCGATGAGGAGGGCACTATAGTCCAGTATATAGAGATGAGGAGGGCACTATAGTCCAGTATATAGAGGTGAGGAGGGCACTATAGTCCAGTATATAGAGGCGAGGAGGGCACTATAGTCCAGTATATAGAGGTGAGGAGGACACTATAGTCCAGTATATAGAGGTGAGGAGGACACTATAGTCCAGTATATAGAGGCGAGGAGGGCACTATAGTCCAGTATATAGAGGTGAGGAGGGCACTATAGTCCAGTATATAGAGGTGAGGAGGGCACTATAGTCCAGTATATAGAGGTGAGGAGGGCACTATAGTCCAGTATATAGCGATGAGGAGGGCACTATAGTCCAGTATATAGCGATGAGGAGGGCACTATAGTCCAGTATATAGAGGTGAGAGGACACTATAGTCCAGTATATAGAGGCGAGGAGGGCACTATAGTCCAGTATATAGAGATGAGGAGGGCACTATAGTCCAGTATATAGAGGTGAGGAGGACACTATAGTCCAGTATATAGAGGTGAGGAGGACACTATAGTCCAGTATATAGAGGTGAGGAGGGCACTATAGTCCAGTATATAGAGATGAGGAGGGCACTATAGTCCAGTATATAGCGATGAGGAGGGCACTATAGTCCAGTATATAGAGGTGAGAGGACACTATAGTCCAGTATATAGAGGTGAGGAGGGCACTATAGTCCAGTATATAGAGGTGAGGAGGGCACTATAGTCCAGTATATAGAGGTGAGGAGGGCACTATAGTCCAGTATATAGAGGTGAGGAGGACACTATAGTCCAGTATATAGAGGCGAGGAGGACACTATAGTCCAGTATATAGAGATGAGGAGGGCACTATAGTCCAGTATATAGCGATGAGGAGGGCACTATAGTCCAGTATATAGCGATGAGGAGGGCACTATAGTCCAGTATATAGAGGTGAGAGGACACTATAGTCCAGTATATAGAGGTGAGGAGGGCACTATAGTCCAGTATATAGAGGCGAGGAGGGCACTATAGTCCAGTATATAGAGGCGAGGAGGACACTATAGTCCAGTATATAGAGGCGAGGAGGACACTATAGTCCAGTATATAGAGGCGAGGAGGACACTATAGTCCAGTATATACAGTCCCTGACAAAAGTCTTGTCGCTTGTGTACAAATTGACCTGAAGTGCCGCTAAAATATATTTCTAATCAAGATTTTGTTACAAGAAATGGGTCATTTTAATCCCAACAGCTTTTGTAATAATGTTTCAGTGCAAAACGAAACTGACAAAAAGTATTCTAATATTCACAGCTTGGTAAAGCCCATTGAGTCAATTTTTGCCAAGACATAAGTGTTGTCGCCTTGTCATATGAGCTTCACCTGTGAGTAATAATGGATCAATTAGGTCTCAGGTGTGTATAAAAAGAGCCCCAGTACACTAGACCTTCACATCAACTGCAACTAGACCTCTGCAAACATGCCCAAGATTCACCCGGAGACTAAAGTGTTGATTATCAAGAGGCTGAAGACCAGATCCACTGCTGATGTGGCAGACACCTTTAATGTGTCTCAGTGTCAAGTTCAGAGGATAAAAAAAAGATTTGAAGAGACTGGAGACGTTTTGGACAAGGCCAGGTCAGGCCGACCCCACAAGACAACTGCTCGAGAGGACCGTTTGTTAGCTCGAAAATCCAAGCCCAGCCCATTTTCCACTGCAGCAGAGCTCCACGAGACCTGGTCACCTGAAGTCCCTGTGTCAAACAGAACAGTTTGTCAGGTTCTGTCTCGAAATGGCCTCCATGGTCGAATCAGTGCCCATAAGCCAGCACTAAACAAAAGGCAATTGAAAAACCGTGTGGCATTTGCCAAGGGCCACAGCCTGCTAAAAGGATGGACGCTGGAAAAGTGGCAGAAGTTGGATTTTTCAGATGAATCTTCTGTTGAATTACAACTCAGTCGCCGCAAATATTGCAGGAGACCTACTGGAACCCGCATGGAGCCGAGATTTACCCAGAAAACAGTGAAGTTTGGTGGAGGCAAAATCATGGTCTGGGGTTACATCCAGTATGGGGGTGTGCGAGGGATCTGCAGGGTGGAAGGCAACATCAATAGTCTAAAATACCAAGAAATCTTAGCTACCTCTTATATTCCCAACCATAAAAAAGGCCAAATTCTGCAGCAGGATGGTGCTCCATTGCATACTTCCATCTCCACATCAAAGTTCCTTAAGGCGAAGAAGATCAAGATGCTCCAGGATTGGCCAGCCCAGTCACCAGACATGAACATCATTGAGCATATGTGGTGTAGGATGAAAGAGGAAGCATGGAAGACGAAACCAAAGAATATTGATGAACTCTGGGAGGCATGCAAGACTGTTTTCTTTGCTATTCCTGATGACTTCATCAATAAATTGTATGAATCCTTGCCAAACCGCATGGATGCTGTCCTTCAAGCTCATGGAAGTCATACAAGATATTACATTTGGATCTCACAGCACTACTACTTAATTTGCTGACATATTTTTGGATTTGCAGTAAAGTTGTTCAATTTCTGTATAGGCGACAAAACTTTTGTCTTGCCAGAATTGGACCTTTCTGTCTTGATTAAATGATAAATCTTTTTTCAGTGAAACTAATTTATTTCAGTGCATTAAACATCATTTGGGAGGGCTTTAGCTTTTCATATGAGCTATTTCTAACACCAATTGGTTAATTTAAAAGTCAGGTTAATAGCAGGAGTTTCTACAAAATAGAGAAGCGACAAGATTTTTGTCAGGGACTGTAGAGGTGATGAGGGCACTATAGTCCAGTATATAGAGGTGAGAGGGCACTATAGTCCAGTATATAGAGGTGAGAGGGCACTATAGTCCAGTATATAGAGGCGAGGAGGACACTATAGTCCAGTATATAGAGATGAGGAGGGCACTATAGTCCAGTATATAGAGGCGAGGAGGGCACTATAGTCCAGTATATAGAGGCGAGGAGGGCACTATAGTCCAGTATATAGCGATGAGGAGGGCACTATAGTCCAGTATATAGCGATGAGGAGGGCACTATAGTCCAGTATATAGAGGTGAGGAGGGCACTATAGTCCAGTATATAGAGGTGAGAGGACACTATAGTCCAGTATATAGAGGCGAGGAGGGCACTATAGTCCAGTATATAGAGGTGAGGAGGACACTATAGTCCAGTATATAGAGGTGAGGAGGGCACTATAGTCCAGTATATAGAGGTGAGAGGACACTATAGTCCAGTATATAGCGATGAGGAGGGCACTATAGTCCAGTATATAGAGGTGAGGAGGACACTATAGTCCAGTATATAGAGGTGAGGAGGACACTATAGTCCAGTATATAGAGGTGAGGAGGGCACTATAGTCCAGTATATAGAGGTGAGAGGACACTATAGTCCAGTATATAGCGATGAGGAGGGCTCTATAGTCCAGTATATAGCGATGAGGAGGGCACTATAGTCCAGTATATAGAGGTGAGGAGGACACTATAGTCCAGTATATAGAGGTGAGGAGGACACTATAGTCCAGTATATAGAGATGAGGAGGGCACTATAGTCCAGTATATAGCGATGAGGAGGGCACTATAGTCCAGTATATAGAGGTGAGGAGGGCACTATAGTCCAGTATATAGAGGTGAGGAGGACACTATAGTCCAGTATATAGAGGTGAGGAGGGCACTATAGTCCAGTATATAGAGATGAGAGGACACTATAGTCCAGTATATAGCGATGAGGAGGGCACTATAGTCCAGTATATAGCGATGAGGAGGGCACTATAGTCCAGTATATAGAGGTGAGGAGGACACTATAGTCCAGTATATAGAGATGAGGAGGGCACTATAGTCCAGTATATAGCGATGAGGAGGGCACTATAGTCCAGTATATAGCGATGAGGAGGGCACTATAGTCCAGTATATAGAGGTGAGGAGGGCACTATAGTCCAGTATATAGAGGCGAGGAGGGCACTATAGTCCAGTATATAGCGATGAGGAGGGCACTATAGTCCAGTATATAGAGGTGAGGAGGGCACTATAGTCCAGTATATAGAGGTGAGAGGACACTATAGTCCAGTATATAGCGATGAGGAGGGCACTATAGTCCAGTATATAGCGATGAGGAGGGCACTATAGTCCAGTATATAGAGGTGAGGAGGGCACTATAGTCCAGTATATAGAGGTGAGAGGACACTATAGTCCAGTATATAGAGGTGATGAGGGCACTATAGTCCAGTATATAGAGGTGAGGAGGGAACTATAGTCCAGTATATAGAGGTGAGGAGGACACTATAGTCCAGTATATAGAGGCGAGGAGGGCACTATAGTCCAGTATATAGAGGTGAGAGGACACTATAGTCCAGTATATAGAGGTGAGGAGGACACTATAGTCCAGTATATAGAGGCGAGGAGGGCACTATAGTCCAGTATATAGAGGTGAGGAGGGCACCATAGTCCAGTATATAGAGGTGAGGAGGGCACTGTAGTCCAGTATATAGAGGTGAGGCGGGCACTATATACTGGACTATAGAGGTGATGAGGACACTATAGTCCAGTATATAGAGGCGAGGAGGGCACTATAGTCCAGTATATAGAGATGATGAGGGCACTATAGTCCAGTATATAGAGGTGAGGAGGACACTATAGTCCAGTATATAGAGGTGATGAGGGCACTATAGTCCAGTATATAGAGGTGAGGAGGGCACTATAGTCCAGTATATAGAGGTGATG
Source organism: Bufo bufo (assembly GCF_905171765.1). NCBI lineage: Eukaryota > Metazoa > Chordata > Amphibia > Anura > Bufonidae > Bufo > Bufo bufo. The sequence goes on along the minus strand of NC_053389.1, from coordinate 52,886,587 downwards.
AGGGCACTATAGTCCAGTATATAGAGGTGAGGAGGGCACTATATACTGGACTATAGAGGTGAGGAGGGCACTATAGTCCAGTATATAGAGGCGAGGAGGGCACTATAGTCCAGTATATAGAGATGAGGAGGGCACTATAGTCCAGTATATAGAGGTGAGGAGGGCACTATAGTCCAGTATATAGAGGTGAGGAGGACACTATAGTCCAGTATATAGAGATGAGGAGGGCACTATAGTCCAGTATATAGAGATGAGGAGGGCACTATAGTCCAGTATATAGAGGTGAGGAGGACACTATAGTCCAGTATATAGAGGTGAGGAGGACACTATAGTCCAGTATATAGAGGTGAGGAGGACACTATAGTCCAGTATATAGAGGCGAGGAGGGCACTATAGTCCAGTATATAGCGATGAGGAGGGCACTATAGTCCAGTATATAGAGATGAGGAGGGCACTATAGTCCAGTATATAGAGGTGAGGAGGGCACTATAGTCCAGTATATAGAGGTGATGAGGGCACTATAGTCCAGTATATAGAGGTGAGGAGGGAACTATAGTCCAGTATATAGAGGTGAGAGGACACTATAGTCCAGTATATAGAGGTGAGGAGGGCACTATAGTCCAGTATATAGAGGCGAGGAGGGCACTATAGTCCAGTATATAGAGGTGAGGAGGACACTATAGTCCAGTATATAGAGGTGATGAGTGCACTATAGTCCAGTATATAGAGGTGAGGAGGGCACTATATACTGGACTATAGAGGTGAGGAGGGCACTATAGTCCAGTATATAGAGGTGAGGAGGGCACTATAGTCCAGTATATAGAGGCGAGGAGGGCACTATAGTCCAGTATATAGAGGCGAGGAGGGCACTATAGTCCAGTATATAGCGATGAGGAGGGCACTATAGTCCAGTATATAGAGGCGAGGAGGACACTATAGTCCAGTATATAGAGGTGAGAGGACACTATAGTCCAGTATATAGCGATGAGGAGGGCACTATAGTCCAGTATATAGAGGCGAGGAGGGCACTATAGTCCAGTATATAGAGATGAGGAGGACACTATAGTCCAGTATATAGAGGTGAGGAGGGCACTATAGTCCAGTATATAGAGGCGAGGAGGGCACTATAGTCCAGTATATAGAGGTGAGGAGGACACTATAGTCCAGTATATAGAGGCGAGGAGGGCACTATAGTCCAGTATATAGAGGTGAGGAGGACACTATAGTCCAGTATATAGAGGCGAGGAGGACACTATAGTCCAGTATATAGAGGCGAGGAGGACACTATAGTCCAGTATATAGAGGCGAGGAGGACACTATAGTCCAGTATATAGAGGTGAGGAGGAAACTGTAATCCAGTATATAGAGGTGATGGGGATACTAAAGGGTGGTATACAGAGGGACTCTCTTCTATAGGGTGGTATACCCCCTGTATAGGGCGGCATACAGTGGGCTCTCTTCTATAGGGCTGTATACAGGGGGGGTCTCTCTTCTATAGGGCTGTATACAGGGGGGTCTCTCTTCTATAGGGCGGTATACAGGGGGCTCTCTCTTCTATAGGGCGGTATACAGGGGGGGTCTCTCTTCTATATGGGTGTATACAGGGGGGTCTCTTCTATAGGGCTGTATACAGGGGGGTCTCTCTTCTATATGGGTGTATACAGGGGGGTCTCTTCTATAGGGCTGTATACAGGGGGGTCTCTCTTCTATAGGGCTGTATACAGGGGGGTCTCTCTTCCATATGGCGGTATACAGGGGGGCTCTCTCTTCCATAGGGCTGTATACAGGGGGTCTCTCTTCTATAGGGCTGTATACAGGGGGGTCTCTCTTCTATAGGGCTGTATACAGGGGGGCTCTCTTCTATATGGGTGTATACAGGGGTCTCTCTTCTATAGGGCTGTATACAGGGGGGTCTCTCTTCTATATGGGTGTATACAGGGGGGTCTCTTCTATAGGGCTGTATACAGGGGGCTCTCTTCTATATGGGTGTATACAGGGGGGTCTCTCTTCTATAGGGCTGTATACAGGGGGGCTCTCTTCTATATGGGTGTATACAGGGGGGTCTCTCTTCTATAGGGCTGTATACAGGGGGGTCTTTCTTCTATATGGGTGTATACAGGGGGGGGTCTTTCTTCTATAGGGCTGTATACAGGGGGTCTCTCTTCTATAGGGCTGTATACAGGGGGTCTCTCTTCTATAGGGCTGTATACAGGGGGTCTCTCTTCTATAGGGCTGTATACAGGGGGGTCTTTCTTCTATATGGGTGTATACAGGGGGGGTCTCTCTTCTATAGGGCTGTATACAGGGGGTCTCTCTTCTATAGGGCTGTATACAGGGGGTCTCTCTTCTATAGGGCTGTATACAGGGGGTCTCTCTTCTATAGGGCTGTATACAGGGGGGTCTCTTCCATATGGCGGTATACAGGGGGGGGGGGCCTCTCTCTTCTATAGGGCTGTATACAGGTGGGTCTCTCTTCTATAGGGCTGTATACAGGGGGGGGGCTCTCTTCTATAGGGCTGTATACAGGGGGGGGCTCTCTTCTATAGGGCTGTATACAGGGGGGGCTCTCTTCTATAGGGCTGTATACAGGGGTCTCTCTTCTATAGGGCTGTATACAGGGGGGTCTCTTCTATAGGGCTGTATACAGGGGGGTCTCTTCTATAGGGCGGTATACAGGGGGGGCTCTCTTCTATAGGGCTGTATACAGGGGGGGGCTCTCTTCTATAGGGCTGTATACAGGGGGTCTCTCTTCTATAGGGCTGTATACAGGGGGGTCTCTTCTATAGGGCTGTATACAGGGGGGTCTCTTCTATAGGGCGGTATACAGGGGGGGTCTCTCTTCTATAGGGCTGTATACAGGGGGGTCTCTTCTATAGGGCGGTATACAGGGGGGTCTCTCTTCTATAGGGCTGTATACAGGGGGGGTCTCTCTTCTATAGGGCTGTATACAGGGGGGTCTCTCTTCTATAGGGCGGTATACAGGGGGGTCTCTCTTCTATAGGGCTGTATACAGGGGGGTCTCTCTTCTATAGGGCGGTATACAGGGGGGTCTCTCTTCTATAGGGCTGTATACAGGGGGGTCTCTCTTCTATAGGGCTGTATACAGGGGGGTCTCTCTTCTATAGGGCGGTATACAGGGGGCTCTCTTCTATAGGGCTGTATACAGGGGGGGTCTCTCTTCTATAGGGCTGTATACAGGGGGGTCTCTCTTCTATAGGGCGGTATACAGGGGGCTCTCTTCTATAGGGCGGTATACAGGGGGCTCTCTTCTATAGGGCTGTATACAGGGGGGGGCTCTCTTCTATAGGGCTGTATACAGGGGGGTCTCTCTTCCATATGGCGGTATACGGGGGGGGGGGGGGCCTCTCTCTTCTATAGGGCGGTATACAGGGGGTCTGGGCTCTCTCTTCTATAGGGCGGTATACAGGGGGTCTCTTCTATATGGCGGTATACAGGGGGGTCTCTCTTCTATAGATTCTCTTCTCCGGGATTCGGGGACATCATTGTGGCTGAAATCTCAGCTTTCTCGCTTGATAGACAGGTCGGGACGAGTCCATTTCCAGGGAGGGGTGTTCGTTGTGGTTATTGTGTTTCTATTGGGGTTTGAAAGGATGTAGGGCGGAGTGGAGACGTTCTGCAGAGACTGTTACCATTACTTTCGGGTTCTGGGGGAGTGACAGAACTTGGGGGTGTGAGAGTGCTTGTGTGTCTGGCTGCTCGCCGGCGCCGTGCCCCCGTGGTGTGGTGTGAGTGGTACGCTCCTCCCCGGGGTTCCGCACAGTCTCCCCTCTCCCCTCAGTCCCATGGTCGGCGCGGCTGCTGTCACCTCGGGCCCCTGCATGTTGCGCCCCTGGGGCCCCCGCACGGATGTGAGCGCCGTACCGCACCCAGGTTGGGATGGCTGTGTGCAGGATAATCGTGTGCCTGATGCTGCCCCTGGTCCGGGCTGTGGAAGGTGAGTGGCTGCAGAGACAGAACCGGGGGGAGGGGGCTCCGGCATCTGATGTAGCGCTGACTGCGGCCGCTCAGTGTACAGGTCCGTACATTAACTGTATAGGAGGGGTCCGTACATGAGCTGTGTGCAGAGGAGAGGTCCGTACATGAGCTGTGTGCAGAGGAGAGGTCCGTACATGAGCTGTGTACGGAGGAGAGGTCCGTACATGAGCTGTGTACAGAGGAGAGGTCCGTACATGAGCTGTCTACAGAGGAGAGGTCCGTACAGAAGCCGTGTACAGAGGAGGAATCAGTATATGAGCCGTGTATATTGGAGAGTTCCTTACATGAGCCGTGTATAGAGGAGAGGTCCTTACATGAGCCGTGTATAGAGGAGAGGTCCATACATGAGCCGTGTACAGAGGAGAGGTCCATACATGAGCCGTGTACAGAGGAGAGGTCCTTGCATGAGCCGTGTATAGAGGAGAGGTCCTTGCATGAGCCGTGTATAGATGAGAGCTCCTTACATGAGCCGTGTACAGAGGAGAGGTCCATACATGAGCTGTGTGCAGAGGCGAGTTACGTGAGCTGTGTACAGAGGAGAGGTCCGTACATGAGCCGCGTGCAGAGGAGAGCACTGCACGTGAGCCGCGTGCAGAGGAGAGCACCGCACGTGAGCCGCGTGCAGAGGAGAGCACCGCACGTGAGCCGCGTGCAGAGGAGAGCACCGCACGTGAGCCGCGTGCAGAGGAGAGCACCGCACGTGAGCCGCGTGCAGAGGAGAGCACCGCACGTGAGCCGCGTGCAGAGGAGAGCACCGCACGTGAGCCGCGTGCAGAGGAGAGGTCCGCACATGAGCCGAGTGCAGAGGAGAGGTCCGTACATGAGCCGAGTGCAGAGGAGAGGTCCGTACATGAGCCGCGTGCAGAGTAGAGGTCCGTACATGAGCCGCGTGCAGAGTAGAGGTCCGTACATGAGCCGCGTGCAGAGTAGAGGTCCGTGCATAAGCCGCATACAGAGGAGGAGTCAGTACATTAGCCGCGTATAGAGGAGAGGTCCTTACATGAGCCGCGTATAGAGGAGAGGTCCTTACATGAGCCGCGTATAGAGGAGAGGTTCTTACATGAGCCGCGTATACAGGAGAGGTCCTTACGTGAGCCGTGTATAGAGGAGAGGTCCTTACATGAGCCGCGTATAGAGGAGAGGTCCTTACATGAGCCGCGTATAGAGGAGAGGTTCTTACGTGAGCCGTGTATAGAGGAGAGGTCCTTGCGTGAGCCGTGTACAGAGGAGAGGTCCTTACATGAGCCGTGTACAGAGGAGAGGTCCTTACATGAGCCGTGTACAGAGGAGAGGTCCTTACATGAGCCGTGTACAGAGGAGAGGTCCTTACATGAGCCGTGTATAGAGGAGAGGTGCATACATGAGCTGTGTACAGAGGAGAGGTCCATACATTAGATGTGTGCAGAGAAGAGTTACGTGAGCTGTGCACAGAGGAGGGGTCCATACATGAGCTGTGTACGGAGGAGAGGTCCGTACATGAGCTGTGTACGGAGGAGAGGTCCTTACATGAGCTGTGTACAGAGGAGAGGTCCGTACATGAGCTGTGTACAGAGGAGAGGTCCGTACATGAGCTGTGTACAGAGGAGAGGTCCGTACATGAGCTGTGTACAGAGGAGAGGTCCGTACATGAGCTGTGTACAGAGGAGAGGTCCGTACATGAGCTGTGTACAGAGGAGAAGTCCGTACATGAGCTGTGTACAGAGGAGAAGTCCGTACATGAGCTGTGTACAGAGGAGAAGTCCGTACATGAGCCGTGTATAGAGGAGAGGTCCTTACATGAGCCGTGTATAGAGGAGAGGTCCATACATTAGCTGTGTGCAGAGAAGAGTTACGTGAGCTGTGTACGGAGGAGAGGTCCGTACATGAGCCGTGTATAGAGGAGAGGTCCTTACATGAGCCGTGTATAGAGGAGAGGTCCTTACATGAGCCGTGTATAGAGGAGAGGTCCATACATTAGCTGTGTGCAGAGAAGAGTTACGTGAGCTGTGTACGGAGGAGAGGTCCATACATTAGATGTGTGCAGAGAAGAGTTACGTGAGCTGTGCACAGAGGAGGGGTCCATACATGAGCTGTGTACAGAGGAGAGGTCCGTACATGAGCTGTGTACGGAGGAGAGGTCCGTACATGAGCTGTGTACGGAGGAGAGGTCCTTACATGAGCTGTGTACAGAGGAGAGGTCCGTACATGAGCTGTGTACAGAGGAGAGGTCCGTACATGAGCTGTGTACAGAGGAGAGGTCCGTACATGAGCTGTGTACAGAGGAGAGGTCCGTACATGAGCTGTGTACAGAGGAGAGGTCCGTACATGAGCTGTGTACAGAGGAGAGGTCCGTACATGAGCTGTGTACAGAGGAGAGGTCCGTACATGAGCTGTGTACAGAGGAGAGGTCCGTACATGAGCTGTGTACAGAGGAGAGGTCCGTACATGAGCTGTGTACAGAGGAGAAGTCCGTACATGAGCCGTGTATAGAGGAGAGGTCCTTACATGAGCCGTGTATAGAGGAGAGGTCCATACATTAGCTGTGTGCAGAGAAGAGTTACGTGAGCTGTGTACGGAGGAGAGGTCCGTACATGAGCCGTGTATAGAGGAGAGGTCCTTACATGAGCCGTGTATAGAGGAGAGGTCCTTACATGAGCCGTGTATAGAGGAGAGGTCCATACATTAGCTGTGTGCAGAGAAGAGTTACGTGAGCTGTGTACGGAGGAGAGGTCCGTACATGAGCCGTGTACAGAGGAGAGGTCCGTACATGAGCCGTGTACAGAGGAGAGGTCCGTACATGAGCCGTGTACAGAGGAGAGGTCTGTACATGAGCTGTGTACAGAGGAGAGGTCCGTACATGAGCTGTGTACGGAGGAGAGGTCCGTACATGAGCTGTGTACGGAGGAGAGGTCCGTACATGAGCTGTGTACAGAGGAGAGGTCCGTACATGAGCTGTGTACAGAGGAGAGGTCCGTACATGAGCTGTGTACAGAGGAGAGGTCCGTACATGAGCCGTGTACAGAGGAGAGGTCCGTACATGAGCCGTGTACAGAGGAGAGGTCTGTACATGAGCTGTGTACGGAGGAGAGGTCCGTACATGAGCTGTGTACGGAGGAGAGGTCCGTACATGAGCTGTGTACGGAGGAGAGGTCCGTACATGAGCTGTGTACGGAGGAGAGGTCCGTACATGAGCTGTGTACAGAGGAGAGGTCCGTAGATGAGCTGTGTACAGAGGAGAGGTCCGTACATCAGCTGTGTATGGATTGTGGGAGATAAACTTTTTTTTTCTTGTACCTCACGTTTGCAGATCTGAGTTTGTCATGCAGACACTTGTGGCGAAAGTTCGCTGTGTTTCCAGCTGTTTTACATAGGACTGCAGGTACTGCATCAGAAAAAGTTCATGTAAATCCGCTGACACATAGGTTCGCCTCTGCTGCTGCTGCCTCCGTCTTCCATTTGCGGGGGCTTTGCCTATGTTTGTCAGTTGGGGGTCACATGAACTGGGGGCCCTCTGCTCGGGTGTCTAGTGCGGGTGAGGGTCCCCCTCCGGCTGGTTGTATTGTGAGGGGGGTCCCCCGGCTGGCAGCACTAGATGCTGTCACTACGAGACGCCTGATGCTTTGTTCAGTGCAATCCCCAGAGCAGCTTTGTTTTATTGTGCGGCGAGGGGCTGCAGCCCGGACTCCAGAAGACGAGCTCCATCGCATGCTTCTGCATTGTCTGAAGACCACCAGGATGAGGGCTGATTTAGGGCCCGGTAAATTATTACACCCCCCCCCAAGTCACCTGTGGCCCTGCAGAAACATTGGCCCCTGAAGCATACGGGGGGGGGGGCACTTGTATGTTGTGACTCACGGTCGCTGGCAGAAGCCGCCAGTGTTTAGAGCGCAGGGTTCTGGCAGGAGCAGCGTCTATATGTTGTAGTCAGCAGCGAGGGGGGAAAACGTCCAGCAGCGCGAGAGAAAAGAGGCCTCGGCCTCGACTGGTTTTAATTATAGAGACGTGAAGGATCGTCTTATTTAATGCCGGTATACGTGGCGTTGTTAACGGCTGGGGAGAGGTGACTGTGGTGCTCTTAGATTGTCAGCTCTGGGGCCCACGCTGTGGTCTCGCCGACTACAGACTCGGACAATAGCGGATGACAACAACACCCGGGGTAGATTTGTGTCTGTCACAGGGTGGGATCTCGTCCCGATTAACCACTCTGTATAGTTGGGGAGGGGGAGCCGGCAGCGCTCACTGTCCTTGTTCCCCTGCGGGTGGTCTTTGTAATGGCATATTCCTCTGTGACCCATCTGTCATCGCCACGGTTACATGGATGGGGGGCCCCCCCCCCTGCACAAGTTTTTGGGTTATGTGAATTCAAAAATCAGATTGACCCCTAAAGTGCTGCGAGCATATATGACGCGGGGTGGACATGTCTAGATGACACACGTGTAAGATTACATGGGAGGATGTAGGTCCTGTGATGAAGGATGCATGGTCTGTGAAATAATGTGATGGTATGTTCACTCGGCGTATATTTCACACGTGTTCCATGCCGAAATCTAACGTGTATTCTGCATCCAATATTTACTACCGCATAGCAGTGACGTGTCAGATCTTGTTGTGGCATCTGGTCAAAATCTGCGTGGAAACCATGGCAAGGTAGCCACATGCAGATTAGCCCCATTGAAGTGAGGAACTGCAGATTGGCGCCTGAAATCCGAGGGTCAGTCTTGAATTTCAGCCATAGGTTTCACTGCAAATATACATAGTATATACCACAATCAGGATGTGGCGTGTCTGTGGAGCACGAGGTCGGGGATGTGGCGTGTCTGTGGAGCACGAGGTCGGGGATGTGCAGTGTCTGTGGAGCACGAGGTCGGGGATGTGCACTGTCTGTGGAGCACGAGGTCGGGGATGTGCACTGTCTGTGGAGCACGAGGTCGGGGATGTGCACTGTCTGTGGAGCACGAGGTCGGTGATGTGGCGTGTCTGTGGAGCACGAGGTCGGGGATGTGCACTGTCTGTGGAGCACGAGGTCGGTGATGTGGCGTGTCTGTGGAGCACGAGGTCGGGGATGTGCACTGTCTGTGGTGCACGAGGTCGGGATGTGCCGTGTCTGTGGAGCACGAGGTCGGGGATGTGGCGTGTCTGTGGAGCACAAGGTCGGGGATGTGCACTGTCTGTGGTGCACGAGGTCGGGATGTGCCGTGTCTGTGGAGCACGAGGTCGGGGATGTGCCGTGTCTGTGGAGCACGAGGTCGGGGATGTGCCGTGTCTGTGGAGCACGAGGTCGGGGATGTGCACTGTCTGTGGAGCACAAGGTCGGGGATGTGCACTGTCTGTGGAGCACGAGGTCGGGGATGTGCACTGTCTGTGGAGCACGAGGTCGGGGATGTGCACTGTCTGTGGAGCACGAGGTCGGGGATGTGGCGTGTCTGTGGAGCACGAGGTCGGGGATGTGCCGTGTCTGTGGAGCACGAGGTCGGGGATGTGCCGTGTCTGTGGAGCACGAGGTCGGGGATGTGCCGTGTCTGTGGAGCACGAGGTCGGGGATGTGGCGTGTCTGTGGAGCACGAGGTCGGGGATGTGCACTGTCTGTGGAGCACAAGGTCGGGGATGTGCACTGTCTGTGGAGCACGAGGTCGGGGATGTGCACTGTCTGTGGAGCACGAGGTCGGGGATGTGCACTGTCTGTGGAGCACGAGGTCGGGGATGTGGCGTGTCTGTGGAGCACGAGGTCGGGGATGTGGCGTGTCTGTGGAGCACGAGGTCGGGGATGTGGCGTGTCTGTGGAGCACGAGGTCGGGGATGTGGCGTGTCTGTGGAGCACGAGGTCGGGGATGTGCCGTGTCTGTGGAGCACGAGGTCGGGGATGTGGCGTGTCTGTGGAGCACGAGGTCGGTGATGTGGCGTGTCTGTGGAGCACGAGGTCGGGGATGTGCCGTGTCTGTGGAGCACGAGGTCGGGGATGTGCCGTGTCTGTGGAGCACGAGGTCGGGGATGTGCCGTGTCTGTAGAGCACGAGGTCGGGGATGTGCCGTGTCTGTGGAGCACGAGGTCGGGGATGTGGCGTGTCTGTGGTGCACGAGGTCGGGGATGTGCCGTGTCTGTGGAGCACGAGGTCGGTGATGTGGCGTGTCTGTGGAGCACGAGGTCGGGGATGTGGCGTGTCTGTGGAGCACGAGGTCGGGGATGTGGCGTGTCTGTGATGCACGAGGTCGGGGGTGTGCCGTGTCTGTGGAGCACGAGGTCGGGGATGTGGCGTGTCTGTGGAGCACGAGGTCGGGGGTGTGCCGTGTCTATGGAGCTTGTGCATACATGTGAATGGGACCTGAAGAAGTAACATCCCAGTCACATGTATGGAATGGTGGGAATACACCCCAAGTCTCTCCTTATGTGTGGACCCCATAGTCCTGCACCTGCAGCAGTTCTGCACCCCCTACCTCGGCTTTCTCTCCACAAGATGTTTGCAGGTCCCTGGGATCCCATGTAAAATCCAGTGCTAATACAAAGAAGTTGCACCACCTGTACTGCCACTCATCAGAGCTGTGACCCAGATATGGAAACGTACAAAGTGAGGTTTGTGACCCCTCCTGGGAGGTGCTTGGAGTCCTCATAGCATGTGGTGCCCGGGATATAGTGAGGGCTGTGTCCCTTCCTGGCAGACTTTCGGGGTCTTCCTATCATAGGGTGTCCAGGATATAGTGATGTCTATGTTTCCTCCTGATTGAAGTTTGGGGTCCTCTTATCATGGCGTGTCCAGAATATTATTGCCTCCTCATGGGAGGGGCTTGAGGTTATGTATATGAGTATGGCCCAGAGGTCAGCTGCTTCCTACTGACCATTGCTCCATCTCCCAGTTTACTCCCTGAGCCCCATAGTTAACCTATGACCTAAAGGCTGGTGTCACGCATAGCTTTTTTAGGACGTTTTTGAGGGGGGGTTTTGAGCACTTTTTTTTTTTTTTTTGCTGGTGTTTTTCTTCTCTTTTTAGGCATTCTACCGCAATTAAAGATATTGCACCAAAATCTGTGGAAACATTAAACACGGAACAATCTGTAGTGGCTTTTTTTCCCCCTTGAGGTGCATTTTTTGGCTGAATCCCATTTATTTATTTATTTTTCTCCAATCGCAGCATGTTTTGATTTTTTTTTTCTTTTTTTTTTTTCTTTCCTTTTCATCGGCTGATGGTTTTTATCCTATAGACCTCCATTGGATTATTTATTTATTGTAAACACATTACATGCAAACACGTACATCACATATAGTACTGTACATGCAAGATATAAACCTATACAGTACAGACCAAAAGTTTGGACACACCTTCTCATTCAAAGAGTTTTCTTTATTTTCATGACTATGAAGGCATCAAAACTATGAATTAACACATGTGGAATTATATACATAACAAACAAGTGTGAAACAACTGAAAATATGTCATATTCTAGGTTCTTCAAAGTAGCCACCTTTTGCTTTGATCACTGCTTTGCACACTCTTGGCATTCTCTTGATGAGCTTCAAGAGGTAGTCCCCTGAAATGGTCTTCCAACAGTCTTGAAGGAGTTCCCAGAGATGCTTAGCACTTGTTGGCCCTTTTGCCTTCACTCTGCGGTCCAGCTCACCCCAAACCATCTCGATTGGGTTCAGGTCCGGTGACTGTGGAGGCCAGGTCATCTGGCGCAGCACCCCATCACTCTCCTTCATGGTCATATAGCCATTACTTTCAAAGTTTTCCCAATTTTTCGGCTGACTGACCTTCATTTCTTAAAGTAATGATGGCCACTAGTTTTTCTTTACTTAGCTGCTTTTTTCTTGCCATAATACAAATTCTTACAGTCTATTCAGTAGGACTATCAGCTGTGTATCCACCTGACTTCTCCTCAACGCAACTGATGGTCACAACCCCATTTATAAGGCAAGAAATCCCACTTATTAAACCTGGCAGGGCACACCTGTGAAGTGAAAACCATTCCAGGGGACTACCTCTTGAAGCTCATCAAGAGAATGCCAAGAGTGTGCAAAGCAGTAATCCAAGCAAAAGGTGGCTACTTTGAAGAACCTAGAATATGACATATTTTCAGTTTTTTCACACTTGTTTGTTATGTATATAATTCCACATGTGTTAATTCATGTGTTAAATCATAGTTTTGATGCCTTCATAGTCATGAAAATAAAGAAAACTCTTTGAATGAGAAGGTGTGTCCAAACTTTTGGTCTGTACTGTATGTACACATGCCTGCAATACAGAAGTAATGTTCACCGCTTGTGTTCTATATTTACACATTACATGCATAATTACATACATGATATACAGTACTTTATATATACATACAGCATATACACTTTATTATTTACACCTTACTTTATATATACATTACATACATCTTCACATACATACATTAGATGGCTCGTACACAAAACTTTATTATACACAAGATACATATACACATGCCTACATTACATACCGGTATATCTTGTACACTACTTTTATTCTATATGTACACATTCCGAAATTGCAAACATCATATGCAGTTCTTTATATATATACATCATATACAGTATTTACACATTATTTACGCCTGACTTGTCAGGTTTCTGTGATGTAAAAAAAAAAATGAGACAAAGATAAATCATTTCAGAACTTTTTCCACCACAAACTGAAATCTTTTAGGTAGAGGGAAGAAAAAAATTTAAACATAAAATAATATGGTTGCATAAGTGTGCACACCCTTACAGCCGATTCAGACCTGAGCATTTAGGCTGAGTTCACACCGGAGCGTTGTGAAAGGAGCGCTCTGTATGCGCGATTGTACGGGCGTTTACAATCGCGCATACAGAGACAAGCAAACACACATTGTCGCGCGTTCCCGAAAGTCTATGTACGGGAACGCGCGACAAACGCCCAAAAAAACGCTCATGTACTTGTTTGAGCGTCGGGCGTTTTACAGCGCGATCGTACGCGCTGTAAAACGCCCAGGTGAGAACCATTCCCATAGGGAAGCATTGGTTTCTCCTTGTTGAGCGTTTTACAGCGCGTAGGAACGCGCTGTAAAACGCTCAGGTCTGAACTGGCTCTTAACGCGCTGTAAAACGCTCAACAAGGAGAAACCACTGCCTCCCTATCGGCATGGTTCTCACCTGGGCGTTTTACAGCGCGTACGATCGCGCTGTAAAACGCCCGACGCCTCAAGAAGTTCAGGAGCTTCTTTGGGGTGTAGTGTCGCGCGTTCCCGTACATAGACTTCCAACAATCGCGCATACAGAGTGTACGTTCAGTACGCTCTGGTGTGAACCCAGCGTTAAACTAAGGGTACTTTCATATACAAACTGAAAAGACTAGCGTGGTATTAGCAGGAGGTGCTCATACCCACATGCAGTCGTGCATATATATAGGGGAGCAAATCCTGCACTTGTGGCCCGTTGCTAATAGCGATCCCCAGCAAAAATGCATACGGTGGAGGATGCCCGCAGCGAACCACAAGTACCACAATAGACATCCTACACAAGATAGCAATTATGTGGATGTAATAATCAATATAACAATATAACAAAATAATAGCAAAGACAGGTGCACTCTGCGGTCTTACTAAACCCTCAAACTGATTTTAAAATTGAGAGATTAGTCAACATGTCCTACGGTGTAGGACATGTCTAAGCCCGGGCACCACGCCAAGGTTTCTCAAGTAGCCCGGGACCTAACACTCTCCTACCTGTGCCGTATGGGCAATACCAGGAGCCAGTGGGCAAATTACAGGAGCATGAGGCCGACTCACAAACAGCTCACCAGTTACCTCCAGCATGAGGCCATGCTAGCAATGGGAGGAGGGAGGAGTCTGCGAGTCCCACTCAAGACTGGCTGATATAGCCCAGGCCTCACACTTGCGGCAGAGAGATCCGGCAAGCAGTTCCGTCGCCGCGCCGCCTGCTTCATTCATAAAGTGGGCGGAGCAAGCGCGTGCCATTACAAAACAAGATGCCGGCCCCCAGCCCCTCCTCCCTCCTCGCTGATACACCTCCGACCGCGCTGTGCAGCATGCGGTCGGGGGTGTATCAGTGTAAACGGCACCATTCGCCCCATAAGACGCACTGCCATTTTCCTCCCACTTTTGGGGCGGGGGAAGTGCGTCTTATAGGGCGAAAAATATGGTATCTTTTGGAATTATGGCCAAAAAGTTCAACCTTGGTTTCATCAGACCATAACGCCTTTTCCCACATGCTTTTGGGAGACTTCAGATGTGTTTTTGCAAAATGTATCCCGGCTTGGATGTTTTTTTCCGTAAGAAAAGGCTTTCGTCTTGCCACTCTACCCCATAGCCCAGACATATGAAGAATACGGGAGATTGTTGTCACATGTACCACACAGCCAGGACTTGCCAGATATTCCTGCAGCTCCTTTAATGTTGCTGTAGGCCTCTTGGTCGCCTCCCAGACCAGTTTTCTTCTCGTCTTTTCATCAGTTTTGGAGGGACGTCCAGTTCTTAGTAATGTCACTGTTGTGCCATATCTTCTCCACTTGATGATGACTTCACTGTGTTCCATGGTAGATCTAATGCCTTGAAGATTCTCTTGTGCCCTTCTCTGACTGATACCTTCTAACAATGAGATCCCTCTGATGCTTTGGAAGTTCTCTGTGGACCGTGGCTTCTGCTGTGGGATCCGACTAAGAAAATTTCAGGAAAGATCAACTAGAGCAGCTGAACTTTATTTGGGGTTAATCAAAGGCACTTTACATGATGGCAGGTGTATGCTGACTCCTATTTAACAGGATTGTGAATGTGATTGCTTAATGGCTCTTTCACACTTGCGTTCTTTTCTTCCGGCATAGAGTTCCGTCGTCGGGGCGGCTCTATGCCGGAAGAATCCTGATCAGTTTTATCCTAATGCATTCTGAATGGAGAGAAATCCGTTCAGGATTCATCAGGATGTCTTCAGTTCCGGAACGGAACGTTTTTTGGCCGGAGAAAATACCGCAGCAAGCTGCGCTTTTTGCTCCGGCCAAAAATCCTGAAGACTTGCCGCAATGCCGGATCCGGAATTAATGCCCATTGAAAGGCATTGATCCGGATCCGGCCTTTAACTAAACGTTGTTTCGGCGCATTGCCGGACCCGACTTTTAGCTTTTTCCTAATGGTTACCATGGCTGCCGGGACGCTAAAGTCCTGGCAGCCATGGTAAAGTGTAGCGGGGAGCGGGGGAGCAGTATACTTACCGTCCGTGCGGCTCCCCGGGAGCTCCAGAGTGACGTCAGGGCGCCCCAACAGCATGGATCACGTGATCACATGGATCACGTCATCCATGCGCATGGGGCGCTCTGACGTCATTCTGGAGCGCCCCGGGAGCCGCACGGACTGTAAGTATACCGCTCCCCACTACTACTATGGCAACCAGGACTTTAATAGCGTCCTGGCTGCCATAGTAACACTGAACGCATTTTGAAGACGGCTCCGTCTTCAAATGCTTTCAGTACACTTGCGTTTTTCCGGATCCGGCGTGTAATTCCGGCAAGTGGAGTACACGCCGGATCCAGACAACGCAAGTGTGAAAGAGGCCTAATTCTGAACACAGCTACATCCCCAGTTGTAAGAGGGTGTGCACACTTCTGCAACCACATTATTTTAGTTTTTTTCCCTCCACCTAAAAGATTTCAGTTTGTTTTTCGATGGAGTGGTACAGTTTATAGGTCACATAAAAGGTGGAAAAAGTTCTGAAATGATTTATCTTTGTCTCATTTTTTTATAGCACAGAAACCTGACATTTTAACAGGGGTGTGTAGACTTTTTATATCCACTGTATGATGCATCATACACAGTACTTTATTCCGCATACATATTTGCAGATTCACATGCATATATTAGATGCATCATACACATACAGACTTTGGATAGGGGAGCAGTTGAGATTGCGGTGTTAACCCCATAGTGACCGTGCTGTGCTTCCTAACAATTGATGCAGCGGGCACAGGCTGTTGGTGGACCAGGTTGGGGGGGGGGGGGCTCAGTAATATGGTGAAAAACTGGATATACACCTACTGAAGTTCTGCGGCCTCATAAGTCAGTAATTTGTGCGCTTGCACCGCCGCCGCCACGTTGTAACCTGCGCTCCCGGTTGTCAGCTCTGGACTTCATTCTGCTCCTAACAATGCAAGTCTCGGTGCCAGACGTTGCTTGCCAGGTTTATGTTGGAGGATGCTGTGTATGAGGGAGGCCTCGCCCTGCCGGAGGTTACAAACTGCAAGATACACCCTCATCTTCCCAGTGCACCCCACCCTCATGGGAAGCAGTATTAACGGGGGGGACCCAGCAGCGGGCTGCTCATTGGGAATCATTTTACTGATATTACCCTGACTGTGGCTAATTCATGTGCTGCATTTCTGGGACTGACCACTGGGGGAGCTGTTCTGTTGCACTGCTGGTGTTTCGTAGCTTCCCCAAGTTCTACTATCGGGAGACTCCAGTCTTCTGATGGGATGGGCCGCCAGATAAGGGTCCTCTGTCAGAGGGAGGGGGTCCGCTGCGTTTCTTTGTCTGTGATGTAGGATCCACAGCTGAACGTGTGTAATTTGTGCGGTTTTCTGCCGAGGTGGATTGAGGTGAATTCTCCATGCGTCTGATGTGTCATGTTTAACCCTCGCTGTGCGGGATGATCAGCTGGGGTTTAACCCCTCAGTAGTCGCTTTCTGGCACTAGGGGTAGAAGAGAAAGCCGCGCTCATCTGATAGTGATTAGTGAGGAGGAGATCGCAGCCAGGACGAAGCTGTAAGAAATCATTGTGACATATAAGAGGCAATGGTCAGGGCCGCCACGTCCTTTTCCAGAATTCGTTGCGCCATTTCCTACCTTTCAGATCAGTCCTGGTAATGGGCCGGCTGTACGAGTTCCATGTCCGGCTGTATTTACGTGTTGTAGTCGTGTCGCTGTAGAGGTCTTCATACTTCATTGTCTTGGTCGGCAACCTTGGTCTGCTATTAAGGTGGTTCGGTGTCCGTGTAGCTGCCATCTCACCGTGCCACGTGTGGTCCCCGTGACAGGACAATGACTAGAAGGTGACCTGCTAAGTATCCACCGGCCTCGTGTGAACGTGGTCTTCATGACTAGATTCTTGGCAGGACACTGTGAGAAGCTTCTGGACGGCGGCTGCTCTCATGTGTTTTTAGTTGAAATCAGAGTTTGATGGATGGCGCCGATTATGGAGGAGCTGAAGATGTGTCCTTGGGTGGGGTGGACATCTCCAGACCTCGCATTCCTTGGCAGTCTGGGGAGGACCTGGGGTGTGTGATGGACAGGCCGCGGCGGCACTTCTTGGATGGTGTATTGTGGTTGCTGATGGGCTTGTATAGGGATAAGTAATGGGGGTGGATAGCTCCTCTGTTTGCTGTTTGACTTTCGCAGGAATTTCGGTCTTTGATTGCCTCTTATTAGTCCCAGGCCAACACCCAGCCTGTGAATGGTTAACTCAACCTGTCTGCAGCCTCAGTTTATCGGAGCAAAATCCTTAGACGCTCTCCCTCCATGCAGGTCATATGACTATGCCTGGGGGTCACCACAGACTGATGGTGTGACACATTCAATATTTAACATACTGTAACCTACATACGATATGTTACACGTGGGCAAACTTCACAGCTTGGTAGAAGATGTGTGAGATCCAGGGCACGACAGCTGGTCAGTCTCTGTGGACACAAGATGTTGCACTTCCATTACTTCAAATTGTGAGGTGATTCAGGACGTAAAGCAGTCTGGGATGCAGGGGGTGTGAGGAGGTCTATGATATGGGGGTCGTCAGGCAGTTTGCAGCATGTGAGATCATTTGAAAGTGACTGTACAACAGATTATAGGATGGGATTACCGGTCATACACCCTGTTTGTAGTCCGGAACTTGATGATACATGGCACGTCACATTGTCCAGAACATGAGATGATAGGTCAGGTGGTCCAGAATGTAAGATATGGGGCAGGTCAGATGGTCTAGGACGTGAGATCATAGTGGACAGGTGGTCCAGAACCTGAGATGATACGTGGCACTTCATCATCCAGGATGTGAGATGATATGTGGAATGTCGTGTCATCCAGTATGTGAGAAGACACCAGTCAGGTCAGGGGATCGAGGATATGAGATTATACAAGGCAGGTTAGTTGGTTTAGGACATGAGATGATGCAGAGCATGTCAGGTAGTCCAGGACGTGAGATAAGGGCACTTCAGTTGGTCCAGGACATGAGATGATACAGGCCAGGGAAGTTGGTCCTGGATGTCAGATGATATGGGGCAGGTCAAGTGGTCCGGGAATGTGAGATGATATGGGGCAGGTCAGGTGGTCCAGGACTTGAGATAATATGGAACAGGTCAGGTGATCCAGGTCGTGAGATGATACCGGACAGTTCAGATGGTCCAGGACGTGACATGATAAGGTGCAGGTCGGGTGGACCAGAACGTGAGATATGGGCCAGGTCAGGGGGTCCAGGACGTGAGATGATAGGTCAGATGGTGCAGGACGTGAGAAGATACGGGAAGGTCATTTAATCCAGGACGTGAGATGGTGCAGGGCAGGTGGTCAGCAAACAAGTTGGTGTGGGGGCGACCTGAGGTGGTCCAGGATGTGAGATGATGAAGTGGATCTAAGACATCACAGGATGAGATGATATAGGCGACTTAAAGTGGTCCTGGACATGAGGGGGTCCAAGATTTATGGTGTGGTGTTATGTTAGGTTGCCCAGCATGTGAAGTGAGCGGATCTGAAGTGGTCCAGGACCTGTATAGCATGCCATTGGCATATGCTTTGTAGTCGCTCTGTGGGATGTAATCTGTATATTTAGAGAGCAGGTGGTCCATCAACAGCTATTTCGTCTCAGGGACTGCAGCCATCTTGCTGTGTGGACAGTGTTGGGTCGACGCTCTAGAATAGGCTGTGTTTTGTATGTTTTGCTGGCTCGGCGTGTGCTGAGGTCGTGGCTCATGTTCTGGCAGTCTCTGTGTGTGCTGGAAATGCTTCTCTCAAATTGTATTGTGATGCTGAGATGGGTGGTGAGCTAAGGGCGTATAGACATTATATTCCTGTGTATAAAACTCTGTACCTATTCTACTACACTGTGTAGTATAAAGCTCTGTATCTGTTCTACACTATATCCTCATGTATAAAGTCTTGTATTTGTTCTACACTATAGCCCCATGTATAAAGTCTTGTATCTCTTCTACACTATATCCTCATGTATAAAGTCTTGTATCTCTTCTACACTATATCCTCATGTATAAAGTCCTGTATCTGTTCTACACTATAGCGACGCCCCTACAGCAAAGATAAGTACTGGCTCTGGGGACATGGCTAGAACGGGTAGATGGTGGCACTGGGGGGGCAGCTGGTGGCACTGAGGGGGCAGCTGATGGCACAGGGGGATTATTTTTTTATAAAGAAAAACGTTCTTTCAATTAGTTTTTTGTTATTAGAGTACTCGATTCATCATTGGATTAATCGATAGATTACTCGATTACAAAAACAGTCGATATCTGCAGCCCTACTTGTATCTCTTCTACACTATAGCCCCGTGTATAAAGTCTTGTATCTCTTCTACACTATAGCCCCGTTTATAAAGCCCTGTATCTGTTCTACATTATATCCTCATGTATAAAGTCTTGTATCTCTTCTACACTATAGCCCCGTTTATAAAGTCTTGTATCTTCTACACTATATCCTCATGTATAAAGTCTTGTATCTTCTACACTATAGCCCCATGTATAAAGTCTTGTATCTCTTCTACATTATATCCTCATGTATAAAGTCTTGTATCTCTTCTACACTACAGCTCATATACTAGGCTCAGTGTTCATAATCCTGCATCTCTATTCCACACTGCAGCTCCGAATATTATTCCCTGTATTTGTTCTATATGATATAGCATATATTAATAAAGCCCATATATTGTATTTGTCCTACACTACAGTTCATGTATAAGCCCTGTGTTTAAAGCCATATGTTTCTGTTTCACACTGTAGTCCCATATATAATTCCCGGTGTACAAAGCCCTGTATATGTTCTACTCCATATATTAGTCTATCTTGTCCTTTATCTGTTCTACAGGTAAAACTCTAAAAATTAGAATATCGTGCAAAAGTTAATTTATTTCAGTAATTCAACTTAACAGGTGAAAATTAGAATATTACATGAAATCAATAAAAAAGGATGTTAAATAGAAAAATGTAGGACCTCTGAAAAGTATAATCATGCATATGTACTCAGTACTTGGTTTGGGCCCCTCAGTGCGGCGTGGCATGGATGCTATCGGCCTATGGCACTGCTGAGGTGTTATGGAAGACCAGGATGCTTCAGCCTTCAGCTCTTCTGCATTGTTCGGTCTCATGTCTCTCATCTTTCTCTTGTCAATGCCCCATTGATTCTCTATGGGGTTCAGGTCTGGCGAGTTTGCTGGCCAATCAAGCACGGTAATCCCATGGTCATTGAACCATGTTTTGGTACTTTTGGCAGTGTGGGCAGGTGCCAAGTCCTGCTGGAAATTGAAGTCACCATCTCCATAAAGCTTGTCTGCGGAAGTGCCCCAAAATCTCCTGCTAGACGGCTGTTTTGACTCTGGACTTAAAGGGATTGTCCAGGATTGGGGACGTTGGTGTATGTGTACAATTTTCAGCCAGAAGTGCAGTTTCTATCACAGTCAGTGACGTATCGGGTCTCTTTATGCATAGCGAAGCCTCTTCTGCTTCGCAAGGAGCCCGGTGACGTCACCGTCAGGCTCAGTAATTATTACGAGCGCATGGAGGGGCAGTAACTAGGCGGCAACACACCGCGCTAAGCCACGCCCCACTGGTCCGGTGATGTCACTGGGCAGGGGGCATTCTTAGGGTCCATTCACACGTCCGTGTAATGGGTCCGCATCCGTTCCGCAATATCCGGAACGGGTGCGGACCCATTCATTCTCAATGGGGCAGGAATGGATGCGGAGAGCACACTATGTGATCTCCGCATCCACATCTCCGGAGCATGGCCCCGATCTTCCGGTCCGCAGCTCCGGAAAAAAAATAGAACATGTCCTATTCTTATCCGCAATTGTGGACAAGAATAGGCAGTTCTCTGGGGGTGCCGGCCGGGTGTTTTGCGGATCCGCAATACACCACGGATGTATGAATGGACCCTTAGCAAGGAAGGAGGCAGGAGGCGTTTAGGGGCGTAACTAAGGTGGAGGAATAGTTGCGGCAGGAGGCGGCATATGAATTGGGGGGGCAGGATGCTGCGCTGGGACCCAGAAAGCGGTGAGGCAGGAAGTTACCGCACACAGAGAGGTAAACAATCAGTGGGGGACTGTAGGAGCCCTGCTGAAGTGTAACAATACCTAAAAACATCTGGGGGACCTTCAAACCGCTATTAATAGTGATTTAACTGTTTTTAAAAAAAAATCTTGATCCAGTACAACTACTTTAATGAAGCACAGTGGACCAACACCAGCAGATGACATGTCTCCCCCCATCAACAAACTGTGAAAACTTCACACTGGACTTCAAGCATCTTGCATTGTGCGCCTCTCCATTCTTCCTCCAGACTCTGGGTCCTTAGTTTCCAAATGAGATGCAAAAGTTGCTCTCATCAGAAAAGAGGACTTTGGACCACTGAGCAACAGACCAGTTCTTTTTTTTTTTTTTAGCCCAGGTAAGACGCTTCTGACGTTGTTTGTTGTTCAGGAGAGGAATACGACCTTTGAAGCCCATGTCCAGGATCCGTCTATGTGTGGTGGCTCTTGCCTCAGCCCACTCCTTGTGAAAGTCCCCAACACTTTTGAATGGCCTTTTCCTGACAATTCTCTCCAGGCTGCGGTCATCCCTGCTGCTTGAGCACCTTTGTCTTCCACACTTGTCCCTTCCAGATAACTTTCTATTAATGTGCTTTGATACAGCACTTTGGGAACATCCAACTTCTTTTGCAATTACTTTTTGAGGCTTTCCCTCCTTATGGAGGGTGTCAATGATGGTTTTCTGCACAACTGTCCGGTCAGCAGTCTTTCCCATGATTGTCTCTCAGTCTGGTTCAGTAGGGATCACAATGTAAAGGCTCAGGAACCCTTTGCTCAGGGGGTATGGATGAATTAGGTGACTGGAGTGTGACACTTTGAGCCTAGAATATTGAACCTTTTCACAATATTCTAATTTTCTGAGATTGTGACTTTGGGGTTTTCATAAGCTGTAAGCCATAATCATCCAAATTATAATAAAGGCTTGAAACATCTCGCTTTGCATGTAATGAGTCTCTCATATGTTAGTTTCACCTTTTAAGTTGCATTACTGAAATAAATGAATTTTGCACGATAGTCTAATTTTTCGAGTTTCACCTGCATACTATACCTCTATTTATTGATCAGTATATTTCATCTGACTGTATGAAGACCTGTGTACTGCTCATCGTGGAGTTTGTATCTTGGAGAGTCGGTAAATGGAGCCGTTGTGGTATCTGGGAAACCAGTCCAACCAGTTCGGGTCTCTATTGTGTTCAGCTCTTGGGTCTAACTCAGTGCTATATATGGATACAGCGTACAGAGCCGTAAAGCCCCAAATACATCTCTGCTCTGTCTAAAGGAAGTGTATGTGGACGTATAGCACTGTATTCACCTGTATTGTGGCTGTGCAGAGTACATGCAGTGTATGGAGACGTATAGCCCCATATACGTCATTATTGTGTCTGCAATTTGTATACACAGTGTATGGAGACTTATAGCCCCGGATACATCTGTATTGTACCTGTGCGGAGTATACACTGTATGGAGACGTATAGCCCCGGATACATCTGTATTGTACCTGTGATGGGTATACACAGTGTATGGAGACGTATAGCCCCGGATACATCTGTATTGTACCTGTGCGGAGTACACACAGTGTATGGAGACATAAAGCCCCGGATACATCTGTATTGTACCATTGAGAAGTATACACAGTGTATGGAGATGTATAGCCCCGGATACATCTGTATTGTACCAGTGAGAAGTATACACAGTGTATGGAGACGTATAGCCCCGGATACATCTGTATTGTACCTGTGAGAAGTATACACAGTGTATGGAGACGTATAGCCCCGGATACATCTGTATTGTACCTGTGAGGGGTATACACAGTGTATGGAGACGTATAGCCCCGGATACATCTGTATTGTACCAGTGAGAAGTATACACAGTGTATGGAGACGTATAGCCCCGGATACATCTGTATTGTACCTGTGAGAAGTATACACAGTGTATGGAGACGTATAGCCCCGGATACATCTGTATTGTACCTGTGAGGGGTATACACAGTGTATGGAGACGTATAGCCCCGGATACATCTGTATTGTACCAGTGAGAAGTATACACAGTGTATGGAGACGTATAGCCCCGGATACATCTGTATTGTACCTGTGAGGGGTATACACAGTGTATGAAGACGTATAGCCCCGGATACATCTGTATTGTACCAGTGAGAAGTATACACAGTGTATGGAGACTTATAGCCTCGGATACATCTGTATTGTACCTGTGAGGGGTATACACTGTATGGAGACGTATAGCCCCGGATAGATCTGTATTGTACCTGTGAGAAGTATACATAGTGTATGGAGACTTATAGCTCCGGATACATCTGTATTGTACCTGTGAGAAGTATACACAGTGTATGGAGACGTATAGCCCCGGATACATCTGTATTGTACCTGTGAGGGGTATATATAGTGTATGGAGATGTATAGATCTGGATACATCTGTATTGTACCTGTGCGGAGTATACACAGTGTATGGAGACATATAGCCCCGGATACATCTGTATTGTGCCTGCGGGACGTACAGTATATACATGGAGACGTATAGCCCCGGATACATCTGTATTGTGCCTGTGAACCCCTCATACATAGTGGATGGAGACGTATAGCCCCGGATACATGGTTGTATTGTGCCTGCGGGACGTACAGTATATACATGGAGACGTTTAGCCCCGGATTCATCTGTATCGGAATAAACCTGCACGTTGTGCTCAGCTGAAAGCAGTTTGATTGTTAAGGCAGCGTGCAACCATTAACAATCAGGCTGCTTTTAGCTGCAATCCATTTGAAAACCGCTCCTATCTGCTCGCCCGTGTGGTTTTGGCCTCATTGCGGCACACCTCAGCCACATCTGGGCTGCAGCGTGTGACCCTATAACCACTGACTGGTGAAGTGAGGAACATGGATTATGCTGTGACATTGGCGCCTGTCAGAGGGTGAGCTATATTAGGCAGTAAGTGAACAGTCAGAATGGGCAAGCCTGAGGATCTGAGCGCCATTGACACAGGCTAGATTGTGATGTCCGGCCGACTGGGTCACAGCATCTCCCAAACGTCTTGTGGGTTGTTGTAGTGGTTAGTACCTACCAAAAGTCGTCCAAGGAAGGACTAACTCGCTGCAGGGTGATGGACGCCCAAGGCTCAATGATCCATGTGGAGAGGGAAGGCTAGCCCATCTGGTCCAGAAGAGCCACTGTAGGACAGACTGTAGCCCCAGACCATGCCAACCCTTGACCATCACTGAAAGAGCCTACAGTGGACACCTGGAACATCAGGACTGGACCTTGGAGCAATGGAAGAAGGCGGCCTGGTCTGATGAATGAATCCATCTGGTGTTGGATTGTCTTGGCTCTTGCCCAGTGCAGCCGATGGTGGTAACTGGAAACAGAAGCGCATCAATAGCCGCCCTACCCTGGCCATGAAGCGAGGCAGCAATGCGTCGTCTTTTCGACAAGTTACAGAGTCCGACTGTGTACGACATAGTACAGCCGGAAATCGTTCTATTGCTCGTACATCTCTGGGCCTGTAGGTGTAAGGACGGGTTCACTAAAGCTAGAATTGGATCGCCTTTTACCTGGACTCGTGCACTTTGCGGTTCTACGTGTTGTTTTACCTATTTTACTTGCTTCTATAGCGCTGACATATTCCGTAGCGCATTAGGCTAGTTTCACACTAGCGCTAAAATGTTCTGGCAGAGCTGGAAACTGCCTCAGCACCGCCAGGCCCAATTGACTATAAGGGGACCTGGGGGGGGGGGATCCGGCCTATTTCCAGCTTTAGACAAATACGACTGCAAGCTGCGTTTTTTTGTCCAGCCAAGTCCCGACACTAATGCCGGAAACGGGCCGGATCCCCACCAGGTCCCATTATAGTCAAAGGGCTCCAGCAGGGAAAGGGCTATGCCGGATACGATGAACTCTCGCCTTACGGACATGGTCATTGTTTGCTGTCTCTAGTGGAGCTCACCATCTATGTCCCCGACCAGTATGTCTGTGGGAGGAAATCGGAGTACCCAGAGGAGTACTTATTTTAAAGGGGTATTCCGGTTGATAAAAGTAATAGGGAATAACCTACCGCTATCAGCCCCCGGAGATGAACGGAGCGGAGGGTCACACATGCGCATGTCTGCTCTGTTCATTTCTATGGGTGTTCCAGAGATATAAGAGTGCAGCGCTCACCTATCTCAGAACTCCCATAGAAATGAATGGAGTGGCTGCACCCATACTTCCCTCATTTCAGGAGGGCTGCAGGGGATACGGGGCCTCCGGTTCCCAGCGGTAGGGACCCCACCGATCTAATAGTTAGCCCCTAACTTCTAACAACCGGAATACCCCTTTAAGTGTTTTTCTGTGGAGAGTCGCATAAAAAATACAATGTGTTAGGGCTCATGCACACGAACGTATTTTTATTTTTTTCATGTCCGTTCCGTTTTGCAGGACTATTCACTTCAATGGGTCCGCAAAAAAAACAAAAACGGAAATGACTGTGTGCATTCCATTTCCGTATGTCCGCATGGCCGTTCTGCAAAATAGATAGAACATGTCCTATTCTGGTCCGTTTGGCGGACAAGGATAGGCATTGTTACAATAAAAAAAAATAATGCTCCAATATGGATGTCACACGGACGTCATCTGTATTTTTTGCGGACCGCAAGATACATAGAGTCGTATGCAAGGGCTCAGAGAACAGGATACAGCTGTAACAAAGCCCCGGCTGTGAACAGGACGACGTCTCAGCCTATGGGTGGGCGAAATAGTTGGTTAAACGGGTTTCCGAACAGTTAAAATTTTATGCCGTTTTTGCCAGAAAATGTGACTAAGCGGAGAGGGCATGGGCAGAAACTGTTATAGCGCAAATGTACACCAGCTTGTAGCATAGATCTATTTTTCTTGTGCACGGGCTAGAATTTGCGCCAAACTTATTAAATGGCCTCCTAATAAATTTGCCGCATCTTTTGAAACTCCAGCCCCCCTAATTAGGAGACGGCAGGGCATATGGGGAGAACACCCGGATAACTCTCTTCATGTCGACCCGTGATGGACGGAGCGGGACCCGCTGGGGGTTGACACGGCAGCCATTGGTTCAGATTGATGCTCGGCGGCCACTTTCGCTGCGCCCCTGGATAATGGGCGAGGAAATGTCAGCATTATCCGGGAGGAGCGCGCGGTGCTGACTATTTCTTGCAGCTGTCAGGATTCCCGGCTCGGAGCGATCACTGATATTGAAGGGGGGGGGGGGGGGGGTTGCGTCTGCATAGATGGAGGGAAAACATCAGTATTCCCAGAGAGAGTGGTGCTGACACAAAGGCGTCCGAGCACTCAGGGGCGATGGATAAAGCGATTTGCATTTTATTAACAGAGGCTGGATAAAGGCCCCCAGAGAGACGCTGCTCACATAGAAGGTGGGGGAGGGGAGGGAGCTGTGCCATCCACCAGGATTGTATGGAGACTGGACCAAGAAAAGAGGAGGAGGGGGAAAAAGCCGTGGAATTGGCGGCTGGCGCGGTGTTTGGGCTCTGGGATGAGACCTGCTCGCTGCACAGTGGCGATGACAACGGGGAAACAAAGGTTCGCCCGGCCATCCAGCTCCGGATTTACCTAAAAACAATGTGGAATGGGATAAGCGAGAGGGACAATGGGGGCCATTTACCTCCTATGTAAAGAGGGGGAGCTGCGTGTCGCCCTTGGCCCCCTCCGATATTCGTTCCTACCCTGTTGGGAAAGATCGCCGAAAGGCTAGTTCTCCGTGCTCTGATGCCTATGTCCTCCATTAATGTTAATGCGCGCTCAGAAAGTGTAAACACTCCAGCCTTGGGGGACAGCCCACGTGGCGTGCCTAATGAGCGGCCATTTTCCCGTGCTCGTTTGGCTTCCAAAAGCGAACACGTGCGCTGCCGTACAGCAGGTTTCAGTGAACGTGGCACGTACGATTCTGCCAGTTGCCATTGTTCCCTGTCTGGTTGCGGTGCCCCCTGCCCTCCCTTTCCCGGCGCCCTGCAGAAGTTGTCTCATTGCCTGTCCTGTCGCGTTTCAGACATCGGCTATAGAAACTGTACATTTACCAAGCTGGAATGAAGCGATCAGGCAGGGATGGGGTTAATAACCCCCATGATGGGGCAGGTGTTGCCGTTAGTTGCTGACGTCACATTGCTGCCGTCGCAGAGAGAACGACCCATCTGACTGGGCAGGAAAGGGTGTAACGTAGCAGAGCAGAACCGTGTCCCCCCCAACTGTGCGGATAATTACAATTATTATGGTGTTTACAGAGAAGTAACGCGCGGAGCTGGAAGTCGTCTCCTCAGCATCGGGTCACCAGTCGCTCTCTGCTGTGCTCATTCTCTGGTCCGGTCCCCTTCTCGCATCCCTCCCGTTACGTCATTAGGAACTGTGCCGCCGCAGGAACTGACGTTATAACTTGCAGGGTGATGTTTATATGGTCGACACCTGTGTGTAGAGGGGGGTGGATGGACGGGTAACCGCTTACCGACAAGACTTAGAGGGTGACACCTGCCTATATGCCAGACACAGGCAGTGATGCCGGGCCTACAAGATTCATGGGGGGGGGGGGGGAGAGGGGGTGACACCTACCAATAAGAAGTTGGGGTTACATCTCATTTTCGAGTTGTATGGGCTGAAGTCTGCCTTTCGAGACGCTTTGGGCGACGTCTGCCTTTCGAGACACATGGGGCAATGCTTAAACACAAGAAGTTGGGGTTATGGCTGCCCTTTTCGAGACGCGCTGGGCGACGTCTGGCTTTTTCGAGACGCGCATGGCGACGTCTGGCTTTTTCGAGACGCGCGGGGTGACGCTTACCCAGAAGAAGTTGGGGTTATGGCTGCCTTTATTGTGACGCACGGGGCGACGTCTGCCTTTTTTGAGACATGGGGTTCATGGGGGGGGGGGGGGGGGGGTGATGGCACCTACCTAGGGGTGGGCGATATGCGATATAAATTTGTGCCACGATATGTAGTGAATGATCGGTAGGGAATGATCGCGCTCTCGGCGCGCACCATGTTCTCCTGAGCCGGCACAGTGGAGAAGGAGGGAGTCCCTCCCTCCCCACTGTGCGCAGCTGCCGCTGGCCACTAAGAACAGAGTAGGAGGAGGAGGGGAGGGACTGTGGCCACTGCGCCACCAATGAATGCCTGAATACCAGCGTTCATGTGCCGGCCATATCCCGGCCCCTATGACTGCACGCTGCGATCCACTGCAATTAACCCCTCAGTTGAGGGGTTAATCGCGCGTATCACAGCGTCCTGTCAGAGGTCGGGTGCCGGGAATGTTCTTCAGTCTCTGCATTGGTGGCAGTGGGAAGTTCCGATCGGAGTCCCAGCAGTGTAATGCTGGGGCTCCGATCGGTTACCATGGCAGCCAGGAGTCACGCTACTGAAGTCCTGGCTGCCATGGTATGTTCCTTTTTCTGTCTGTGCGGCGCATTGCTAATGCTTATAACATTAGCAATGCGCCGCACAGACCTATGAGAAGCAGGAGCGCCCGGCGGCCACGGCGCACGTGAGTATAATGCTGCTCACTAACATACCATGGCAGCCAGGACTCAGTAGCGTCCTGGCTGCCATGGTAACAGATCGGAGCCCCAGCATTGCACTGCTGGGACTCCGATCGGAACTGCCCACTGCCACCAATGATGGGGGGAGGAGGGACCCTGTGGCCACTGCCACCAATGATTAATACTGGGGAGGGGGGGTGGGTTTGAGTTACCAGAGGGGGCTGATAAAAGGGAGAGGCTGGGGGGGGCACATGAGAGGCTGGGGGGCACATGAGAGGCTGGAGGGCACATGAGCGGCTGGCTGCCATGGTCAGCTCCCTGCTGTTGTGTGCACAAAGCACAGGGCAGCAGGGAGAGTGTAAAGTCCTATTCACCCTAATAGAGCTCTATTAGGGTGAATATGACAAGGGTTCTAGCCCTTAAGGAGGCTAATAGTTATTAAATAAAAAGTTTAAACACCCCCCCCCAAATATAGAAAACAATATATTGCGATATATATCGCATATCGCACATGCTTAAAATTATATCGCAATATAGATTTTAGGCCATATCGCCCACCCCTACACCTACCTACAAGAAACATGGGGTGATGTCTTCCTAAGAGACAGAAGGGGTGACGCCTAGATACACAAAATGCATGGGGTGATGCCTACATACCAGAAACATGAGATGATGCCCTTTATATCAAATACGAACTACACAGGGCGATGTAATGCTGTGTGTTGGTCCCTGTCTTGCACCCTTTTATGTATACGTTGAACCTCGCGCCCCCCATCCCCCAGTACCCAGTGTGGCAGGTGAGGTTAATGATCAGCTATGAGTGTGACTTTGGATGTTGGGTTATAATTGGCTCCAGGCTGCAGCCTCTTATAATTGGGTGTGAAGCAGGGGCTGTAAATTCGCTGCAATTCGCAGCGTGTCAGGCGCAGGGACATTAAACACATAAGCTCTGAGCATAAAAATATAACGTATAGGAAATAAACGCAGCAGCTGCGGATTATCCTGCGCTCTGTCATTGGCCGCCACTAGCAATTTACAGGCCATATATGAAGAAAGGAACGCGTCGCCTCCCCGCACCATGAAGATGAGCGGCATATGTGTGCGCCATACACCCGAGACAGCCGGCAGCACTACCTGCCCCAGGACACGGCACAATGGCTCCTCTTTACCCAGAGTCCTCTGCTCTGCAATCAGATTGTGCTTCGTGGTGTTTATTGCAATCTCCCTGTAGATGCCCCATCATTGAATTGGTTCTCGTAGTGGGGAGAGGAAGGAGGAGAATACTAGAGAGGGGGCAAATACAACAGGAAGGGGAAATTACTATAGGAGGGGGATAAATAATACTACAGGAAGAAGATTATTATAAGATTGGAGAAATACTATAAAAAGATGATTGCTGTATGAGGAGGTGAATACTACGGGAAGAAAATTAGGATGGGGGTAAATGCTACAGAAGAGGAAAATTATTATAGGAGGGAGTGTATACTACAGGAAGGGGAAGTTTATTATAGTAGGGGGTGAATACTACAGGAAGAGGAAGATTATTATAGGAGGGGGTGAATACTACAGGAAGGGGAAGTTTATTATAGGAGGGGGTGAATACTACAGGAAGAGGAAGATTATTATAGGAGGGGGTGAATACTACAGGAAGAGGAAGATTATTATAGGAGGGGGTGAAAACTACAGGAAGAGGAAGATGATTATAGGAGGGGGTGAATACTACGGGAAGAAAATTAGGATGGGAGTAAATGCTACAGAAGAGGAAGATTATTATAGGAGGGAGTGTATACTACAGGAAGGTGAAGTTTATTATAGGAGGGAGTGTATACTACAGGAGGAGGAAGATTATTAGGAGGGGGTGAAAACTACAGGAAGGGGAAGAATACTACAGGAAGAGGAAGATTATTATAGGAGAGGGTGAATACCACATGAAGGGGAAGATTATCATAGGAGGGGGTGAAAACTACAGGAAGAGGAAGATTATTATAGGAGGAGGCGAATACTACAGGAAGGTGGTAGATTATTATAGGAGGAGGTGAATACTACAGGAAGAGGAAGATTATTATTTTTTTTAATTTTGCTCGCTTATATAGAGCTGACATTCCGCAGTTCTTTATAGACATTAGCATCACGCTGTCCCAATTGGGGCTTGCAATCTATAGGGGGGGATGAATACTGCAGGAAGAGGAAAATTACAACAGGAAGAGGAAGAGTGCTACAGGAGGGGATGAATACTAGAGGAAGAGGAACCTTTATTAAAGGAGGTGATGAATACAAGAATAGGAAGATTACTAAAGGAGGTGTTGAATACTATAGGAAGAGGAAGATTACTATTGGAAGAGGGGAATACCAGAGAAAGAGGAAAGTTATAGGGGGGGTTGAATACTGCAAGGAGAGAAAGATTACCATAGGAGGGAGTGAATACTATAAGAACAGTAAGATTACTGTAAGAGGAGGTGAATACTACAGGAAGAAGATCATTACAGAGTGGAATAAATGGTACAGAAAGTGAAAATTTTATATTGGGGGCGTTGAATACTGCAGGAACAGGAAGATTACTATAAGAGGGGGTGAATACTACAGGAAGAAGATAACTATAGTATGGGATGAATACTACAGGAAGAGGAAGATTACAATGAAAGGAGTTGAATACTACAGGAAGAAGATTATAGTAGGGGGTGCATGCTACAGGAAGAGGAAAATTACTGTGGAGGTGAATACTTCAGGGAAAGGAAGATTATTATAGGGGGTATAAATGACTACAGGGGAGAGTGAATACTCCATGAAGAAGATTATAGGGGAGGTGAGTACTACAGGAAGCAGATTATTATAGGGGGGGGGGGGGTGAATACCACAGGAAGAAGATTATTATAGGAGGTATATACTACATGAAGAGGGGAAATTACTATAAAATGGGGTGAATACTACAAGTATGGGAAGATTACTCTAGGAGAGAGTGAATACTCCAGGGAGAGGAAAATTACTGTATAAGGGGGTGAATACTAGAGGAACAGTAAGATTTACTATAGGAGGGGGTGAAAACTACAGAGAAAAGCTTACTATAGGAGGGCTGAGTACTACATAAAGAGGACGATTACCATAGGAAGATATGAATACTGCAGGAAGAGGACAATAACTATTAGAGGGGTGAACACTACAGGAAGAGCAAAGGGGTATATACTGTATATAGTCAGGGCTTGCATGGAGGATGTTGAGCGTTTTACCTGGCGCGCACAGAGTCCTCCGAGTCGCAGAGATGGAGCAGGCGAGTCTCCCGCTGCCGCCACCACTTGAGCAGATGTTGTAGCACGCGCACAGATAAATATTTATTCCGCACGTGTGGTGATAAATTCAGTCCTATAAACATTTATCAGACACGCAATACGTGAGCATATAATTGGAATAGTCTGTAATCTGCTGCGGCGTCTGCTCCAACACATTAACCCCTTACATGTTGCTTGCTTACTGTACTGGGATGAGAATGTGAGATCAGAAGTCCAGGTGTTCAGAGATCAGCCCCTCAACTCTTAAACACTCAGGTGTGTAAAGTAATGATTAAAGGCCTAGAAAGACCAAGGGGAAGGAGTTTATCGACTTGTCCACCTCATATTCTATGCACATCTTTTTCACAAATGGAGGACACGTCCTTCTCCTTGTTTCTAATACAGTGATGTTATAGGACACTAACCTCTCTATGGTTTGGAGGTGTTGGGGGATGTTGACCTCACTTCTGGGTCAGTCAGAGGTTTTGGAGGATGATGACCTCTCTTCTGGGTCAGTTGGAGGTGTAGAATAATGACCTCCCTTCTGGGTCAGTTGTAGGTGTAGAATAATGACCTCTCTTGTGGGTCAGTTAGAAGACAATGGGCTTTCTACCAATTCAATTGGAGGCTGATGACACTGACCTCTATGCTGGGTTGGTCATAGGTTTTGTGGAAGTCTCGCCTCTCTGCTGGGTCGGTTGAAGGATGATGATGACCTTTCTTCCAGGTCAGTCTGAAGTGTTGGAGGATGATGACCCTGACCTGTTGCTAGGTTGATCATAGGTGTTGGGGGACACTTATATCTTTACTGAGTAAGTGAAAATTATTGAGGAATACTGATCTTTCTGCTGGGTCAGTTGGAATTGTTGAGTGTGATCTGTCTGCCAGGTCAATTGGAGGTGTTGGAAACACTGATCTGTCGGGTTGGTTGAAGGTGTTGAGGAATGCTGACCTCACTGCTAGGTATCTTGAAGGTGTTGGGAACACTGATCTCTCTGCCTGGTTGGTTGGCGGTGTTCGGGACGCAAGCCCATCTGCCAGGTCAGTTTGGGGATGTTGGGGAATGCTGACCACTCTGCCGGGTCGGTTAGAGGTTTTGGGAACAATGATCAATATGATGGGTCGATTAGTATTGGGAACTCGGGACCCCTCTGCCAGGTGGTTTGGGGGTTTTAGGGAATGCTGACCTCTCTGCCAGGTCGGTTGGGTGTATTGGAGAATGCTAACCACTCTGCTGGGTCGATTAAAGGTATTGGGAACACAAGTCCCTCTGCCAGGTCGGTTGGTAGTGTAGGGGATGCTATCCTCTCTGCCAGGTCAGTCAGAGGTGTTGGAGGATGCTGACCTCTGTGCCGGATTGGACGCTGATCTCTCCTTGCTCTTGGGACGTGGTGATGGTATGCTGCAGCTCTGCACACACAATGGTTTAGTGTTGGTAACTAGAGTCTGAATGCAGCCATTGTGTAGGTCTGATGCCCTCTGGGGCACAAGGGCTTCCATGTTTGTTCCCAGTGTTATTGTGACAGGAGGAGCTTCCCTGGGGCGGTGTGGAATGTACGGAAAACCTTCCACAGACGTGCCGCTGGTGTGATTCTTGTCTGGAGAGAAGGGAACCCCATAATGGCAGCTTGGCTTCTCCCCAGTGATGTTTCCTGATAAATTCCTTCACCTGTTCCCATTTTCTCTCCTGGCACCCTGCCTTACATTCTCTTGGGCTGGACCACAGAGGTTGCACTCTAATATTCTGCATAGCTGGCAGCTGGGCTCTTAGATAGAGCCTCTGTATATTGGGTAAGGCATCATCCATCTCCTTAGTAGCTCTTCTCATGTTGTCTGTTAGTTTAGTGCCCTCCAACTGCCTACTAAGAGGCTGTGTGATTTTCTTATCCCCCATGTAGCGCTATGCTGTGTCTTCTGACAATACAAAGTTTATGGGGTCAATTAAAGGGTAAGGAGAGGTGTCTGGTATTTATCGGGTGTCAAAATCATCACTGGTTACAGACACTTCTGCTCCACATGTTGTGATACGCCCATGGATTAGAGTGCAGCGTGTGGTGAATCATGGCTGTCCACCCAAAATGAGTCAACCAAGGATTACACGACACCTCCGCACTGGATATTCAGTGCCAGATTGTCCCTGTCCAGTCGTTTTTATGGGTCAGAGGAGCTATGATCTGGTTCCTGTCAGCAGACTCGTTTGACGGCCACCATGGGAGCCATCGTCCCTGGGCACTGGAACCCATTGTGGTCTTCTCCTAGAGATCCTCTAGCCAGGGGTCCAGTCCCTGACACACTTAAGATTTCTAGATGTTAAATATCTTAGTCTCCTGGACCTCAACCCTCTCAATCTGTGGCATAAGGGACAGTTGCCCGACTCCTTCTTAGTGGGCCAGTGTGTAAGGTAGATTTATGGGATACTCAATGTGCAATGTGTCAACCCCCGACTGATTTCATGGTCATCTTGCATCTCATTGGGGTCATCACCTTGCTGAGCTCTCTGTGGGGTCTTCAGCCTTGTTACATGGATAATTTGCGCTCTTTTCTGAATGAACTCTTAGAGGTCACTAAAGTTCATGATATCAGCCTCATCATCCCCATCACTGCGTCTTTGTTTTCAGTCTCTATTTTCTTAATCTACTGCCTTTTAGTGGCTTTGTCCCATGCCCATGTTTTCACTTAGTATGTTAGGGGTTTTCCTACTAGTGGAGGCAGTTACTTAGTCGTCTGTACAGTGTGGCAGAAACTGTTAGTTCTTGGGGCTCCTCTAGTGTAGGCACCTCTTTGTCTGCTTTGGTGTAGCTCCTTTGGGGCGGTGGGGGCGATGGGGTGGCAGCTCTGGTGTAAATGTCTCTGGGAGGGTAGGACTGCTCTGGTCTAGCGCCTCTGGGTAGGGGGAGGACTGCTGATGTAGCTCCTCTGCTGGTTGTGGTGGGGCACTGCTCTGATGTAGATGCTCTGCTCTGGTGTGCCTCTGGGGGGGGGGGGGGGGGTTGGGGACCACTCTGGTGCAGCACCTCTGGGGGGGGGCTGCTCTGGTGTGGCGCCTCTGGACTGAGGGCTGCTTTGGTGTGGCATTTCTACTGATCGGACTAATCGTTGTGTGGCTCCTCCTTCATGCTGTGAACAGAAGTGGTGCCATCATGGGGGCCCTGGTATGATATTGTTGTGACCTAGTCTCCTGCTGTTTGTGTTCATGTTTGCACATTTTGTTCTGTATAACCGGGTTATCAGTTTAGAGTTCTGGAGTATATCTAGATGGTGGAGGGTGAGTTCTTCCAGGATAAGAGGACATGTCCTGCTTTTTGGGTGTGGACTGTGAGGTCAGTTCTCTGGTATTATTGGGGTGACAGGAGATTGCCTGTTCTCTTCTCAGGGGTTGAATATCAGATCTTTTTAAACATGGGGACATCAGGTCTCATTTGGCTGCTGTTACATTGATGTAAAATCTGTGTGTGTCTTCTTCACACCATAGCTAGGCTCTGAAAGTTGCAGGTTGCATTCTCTGGTGTCATCCTGACGGTTACATGTTGTCCTCTCTGGTGTCATCCTGACGGTTGCAGGCTGTCCTCTCCAGTGTAATCCTGATAGTTGCAGGCTGTCCTCTCTGGTGTCATACTGACGGTTGCAGGTTGTGTCCTCTCTGATGTCATCCTGATGGTGGCAGATTGTCTTCTCTGGTGTCATCCTGAGGGTGGCAGGTTGTCTTCTCTGGTGTCATCCTGAGGGTGGCAGGTTCTGCTGTCTGGTGTCATCCTGATGGTGGCAGGTTGTGCTGCCTGGTGTCATCCTGCCGGTTGCAGGCTGTCCTCTCCGGTGTAATCCTGCAAGTTGCAGGTTGGGTTCTCTGGTGTCATCCTGACTGTGGTAGGTTGGGCTCTCTGGTGTCATCCTGGCGGTTGCAGGTTGTCCTCTCTGGTGTCATCCTGATGGTGGCAGGTTGTGCTGTCTGGTGTCATCCTGACAGTTGCAGGCTGTCCTTTCCAGTGTAATCCTGCGAGTTGCAGGTTGGGCTCTCTGGTGTCATCTCAGGCTGTGATTCTTCCCTCCTGTTTTGATGTATTTTAGGATTTCAGGGGTTCCTTCTATCACGTGGCACATAACATGTTAATTGTATGATGGTGATTGAAGATAATGGGGTGGGGGTGCCAGGCGTCAATATAACAGCTGCGCAGAAATCTCCTGCATCAAACTCTGTAAAGAAGAAACCCCACAGCAGCTGTGCCCCCTCCCCCGCCCCCTCCTTTTTAATAAAACGTCTTGGCTGGGTTCCTGTGTCGCCTGTAGACGTCTGCAGCTCTTGGCTCATGCTGCGGCCAGCTCCGTGCCCGGCTCCTTGGCTTGTTGTCCCCACACACGACTCCTGGCAGCGCTGTACCACTTTTGCAGTCATGTGATCCAGTGCGGCATCCTTGTCATCCACGTCCTGCCCCACATAACCTCAGGCTACAGTCTACTTTTTGCATAATCTGCTCCATGTCACCTGCAGGTTACATACAATGTCACATGCAGCACTGTGGTCCTTTAAATATATGCATGCACCTCAGTCACGTGTCATCACCATTATAGTAACTACTGTCACAATTATAATATCTGCAGTCACGTGACCTCCCCAGTGTAATATCTGCAATTGCGTGACCTCCCCAGTGTAATATCTGCAGTCGCGTGACCTCCCCAGTTTAGTATCTGCAGTCGCATGTCCTCCCCAGTGTAATATCTGCAGTCGCGTGACCTCCCTAGTGTAATATCTGCAATTGCGTGACCTCCCCAGTTTAGTATCTGCAGTCGCGTGACGTCCCCAGTTTAGTATCTGCAGTCGCATGACCTCCCCAGTGTAATATCTGCAGTCACGTGACCTCCCCAGTGTAATATCTGCAATTGCGTGACCTCCCCAGTGTAATATCTGCAGTCGCGTGACCTCCCCAGTGTAGTATCTGCAGTCGCGTGACCTCCCCAGTGTAGTATCTGCAGTCGCGTGACCTCCCCAGTGTAGTATCTGCAGTCGCGTGGCCTCCCGAGTGTAGTATCTGCAGTCACGTGACCTCCACATTGTGATATCTGCAGTCGTGTGACCTCCCCAGTGTAGTATCTGCAGTTGCGTGACCTCCCCAGTGTAGTATCTGCAGTCGCGTGACCTCCCCAGTGTAGTATCTACATCCACGTGATGCCACCAGCGCAATATATGCAGTCATGTGACATCAGTGCAGATATAATGGACACAGTCACAGTACAGTATTAGCCCTCAGCACAGGTATAATGGCTGCAGTCACCGCCGCTGAGTCTATAAATGGACGGTTTGTTATTTAAAAACTCATCAACTTTCAAGTCTCCATTTATTAGCGTATGCGCAACCACCCATCGTTACAGCCCCCAGGGGTACTGGCGTCCTGTTGGTGCCCCCCAGGGATGCTGGCCTCCTCTTAGTACCTCCAGGGGTTTCGGCTGTAATATTGATCAGTCAGTGGGTGATGCAGATGTGGAGACGACACTGGGGGTTCTCATGAGGGGGGGATTGCAGTCCATCTGGGGATAAGATATATGGGGTGGGGGGGTACACTGTCAGACATCTAGACTTTGCAGGGGTTAAATATGTAGGGGCTACATGTTAAGGAAGGATGGGGGAGGGGAGGCACATAGAGTTCTGCTCTGGAGTTTATAAAACGTGTCAGGATTTCTGCGTTGTAATATAATCCAGATTGTGATGCTCACCGCTATGAGCGCCTAATCCAGCCACTGTCCCCCAGGAACCCCTGTGTACAGCGCTGTGTATACTACTAACATAAGTACTCCCATCACCAGAGGCTGTACTGTAGAGCATACTACCAGATGTGTACAGCACTGTGTATACTGGGAATGTAGGTACTCCCATCACTAGAGACTGTATTACAGAGCACAATTATCAGATGTGTACAGTGCTGTGTATACTAGTAATGTAGTTGCTCCCATCATCAGGAGCTGCATTAAGGTCTACAATCAGATATGTACAGCACTGTGCATAGTAGTAACGCAGGGACTCCCATCACCTTGGGCTGTAATATAGAGCACTTATCAGATGTGTACAGCGCTGAGTATACTAATAATGTAGGTACTCACCATAGTGCTTGTAATAGACACAAGCAGTTCCTTGCAAAAGTATTGACACCCGCCCCCCGTGTAGACTTGGACATTTAACATGTCCACTGCTTTGAAGGTGCAAATTATTTTTTTACTGCAACACAAACAATGATTAACACAAAAGGCAGAAAACTTGTGCGTACGTATTCACCCCCTGAAAGTCAGCACTTTGTCAAGACGCCTTTTGCAAAAGTTCCAGATGCTTGGGGTATGTCTTGGTTAGCTCAGCACATCTTAGCACACTGGGGTTTATTGCTTTCCTTCCAGGCAAAACTGCTCCCACTCCTTCAGGTTAGATGGCGGCGCCCAGCAGGTTAGATGGCGGCGTCCAGCAGGTTAGATGGAGGCGTCCAGCAGGTTAGATGGCGGCGTCCAGCAGGTTAGATGGCGGCGTCCAGCAGGTTAGATGGAGGCGTCCAGCAGGTTGGATGGCGGCGTCCAGCAGGTTAGATGGCAGCGTCCAGCAGTCTTCACATCATGTCACAGATTTTTCCATTGGAGTGAGGTCTGGGCTTTGACTAGGCCCTTCCAAGCCATCTACATGTTTCTGTGTTTACCACCATCCTGACCAGTTTTCCAGCCTCTGCAGATGAAAAGCATCCAAACATCATGATGCCGTCACCACCATACTTCACTGTGGGAATAGGGTTCATGTAGTGACGTGTTAGGTTTATCCCACACATAGCGTTTAGCATGGTGGTCTCATCTTCCATGTGTTCGGGAGGTCCACCACATGCTGTCTGGCGAACTCCAAAGATATTTTCTTATGGACGTTCTTTAATAAAGTCCTGCTTTGTGGGGTAAACTGCTTATAGTGATCCTATGGACACATCCCTCCATCTCCTCTGTGGAGTATATGGCTTATCGTGGTCTTATAGACAGATCCTTCCATCTCCCTTGTGGAGGGTATGGCTTATAGTGTTCTGTGGACAGATCCTTCCATCTCCTCTGTGGAGTATATGGCTTATAGGGGTCCTGTGGACAGATCCTTCCATCTCCTCTGTGGAGTATATAGCTTATAGTGGTCCTATGGACAGATCCTTCCATCTCCTCTGTGGAGTATATAGCTTATAGTGGTCCTATGGACACATCCCTCCATCTCCTCTGTGGAGTATATGGCTTATAGTGGTCTTATAGACAGATCCTTCCATCTCCTTTGTGGAGGGTATGGCTTATAGTGTCCTGTGGACAGATCCTTCCATCTCCTCTGTGGGGTGTATGTCCTATAGTGGTTCTATGGACAGATCCTTCTATCTCCTCTGTTGGTCTTTGGTGTGCCTTCAGTGTTATCATTGGTGGTTAATGCCCTCCTTGTCCGGTCTCTTCGTTTTTGATAGGCAGTCTTCTCTTGTGGGGTTTATTGTTGTGCCATGTTCTTTCCAACTTGATATAATCATGTTCCATGAGTTTTTCTAAATTTGGGATATTTTTTTTGTGATAACCCTAATCGAAACTTCTCCACAACGTTTTTCTGACTGGTTTGGTCAGGTCCATTAAATAAAATCTAATCTATAATCCGTTCTAATTCCAGGTTGTAAAGCAACAAAACAGGAAAAACACTGGAGTGGGGGTGGAGTGGTGAATACTTTCTCAAGGCACTGCACTGTGTGACCTGAGGGGGTTATTGCACTGACTGGAGGGTCATCTGGTGTTGATGACTTGGTCTCTTGATTTATTTGGGTCACATGTGGACAGTTCTTGTTATAGTCGGGCGGGGTGATTCTGAGAATAGCGGTGTCACTGCCCCTCGTCTCTTTCCTGGTGTCTCCTCACTCTGTCTGGGATGCAATGTTGATTCTGTCGGTTTTTCTAGACTGCAGCATGTTCTCGAAATCTGGGGAATATCCTGAGGTTTGGGAGGCAATGGCGGGACAGTAATCACCAGTGATGGCGCCAGTCCATCAGGAAGAGCTGGCTGTTCCATGACAGAGCGCCATCTTCTGTCTGTGGAGCACTCAGTACAACCTCTTCTGCTTCCTAGGGTTCCTTTTTTCTTCTGTATTTATGAACACTGCACAGTACCACTTCTCTTGTCCAACATCATGCACAGTACCACTGCCTCTCTGGGACTATATTTATGCACTTCCCTTCTCCTGCATGAAACAGTACCACAATCTCTCTTGGATCATATGTGTGCACAGTGCCACTTCATGTTATCCGGCATACATGCACAGTACCACTTGCTCTGATCCTGCGTACATGCACAGTACCACTTGCTCTGATCCTGTGTACATGCACAGTACCACTTGCTCTGATCATGCGTACATGCACAGTACCACTTGCTCTGATTCTGCGTACATGCACAGTACCACTTGCTCTGATCCTGCGTACATGCACAGTACCACTTTCTCTGATCCTGCGTACATGCACAGTACCACTTGCTCTGATCCTGCGTACATGCACAGTACCACTTGCTCTGATCCGGCGTACATACACAGTACCACTTGCTCTGATCCGGCGTACATGCACAGTACCACTTGCTCTGATCCGGCGTACATGCACAGTACCACTTGCTCTGATCCGGCGTACATGCACAGTACCACTTGCTCTGATCCGGCGTACATGCACAGTACCACTTGCTCTGATCCGGCGTACATGCACAGTACCACTTGCTCTGACCCTGCGTACATGCACAGTACCACATCCTGTGAGATCCTAAGTACATGCACAGTACCGCTTCCCCCAGTCCTGCATACCTGCACAGTATCACTTCTGTATGCTAAGTGCGACTCTTAGTACTTGCTCTGCCGCTCATCATTGATTTTGTGCTTCGGTCTCCTCCGTCGTTGATCAATATTAGAGGGAGGGCGATCGTGGTCATGTGACCATCTCCTGCTGCGATAACCCTCCATGTGCTGCATTAATCGCTCACTCTCTGCATCTTCCTGGGGCTCATTGAAGGCCACCGCAGGGTTACTGTAAGGAAGACTCTGATCGGTGCTCACTTCTTAAAGGAGACACCACTCAAAAGAGAGAAAATTCTTCCGACCTCCGTGAGGAATGGAAAACAGTGGGCAGGACAGGCAGGGTTAATAGTAGCTAACCTGGGATACATCCCTGTAGTGTCAGCTCCTGGGGTCCTCCCTGTGATACAGCTCTATAGAGTGTCGGTTCCTGTGGCCCTCCTGTGATACATCTCTGTAGAGCGTCAGATCCTGGTGTCTTCTTTCTCATACAGCTGCATTTGAGGACATGGTGTGGTCTATCTGTCTATAGGTATATATACTGTAATTCTTGTTCGTCTTCCTTTGGAGGAGAGACTGTTTGCTGGATTTATTTTACATACTGTCATGGTCGATCTGTCCCAGTACTAGAGGATTTCTCCAGTGGGCCCAGGATCTAATACCATAGTGGGCCCCAAAGGTCCAGGAGAAAAAAAAAACAGCTGGAGCCAATCATTTGCCACTAGGGTCTTTCCAAGGGTTCTAACCAAGGGAGGGCCCTGACTGCGCGCCCCGTACCAAGGGAGGACCCTGACTGCACGCCCCGTACCAAGGGAGGACCCTGACTGCACGCCCCGTACCAAGGGAGGGCCCTGACTGCGCGCCCCCGTACCAAGGGAGGACCCTGACTGCACGCCCCGTACCAAGGGAGGGCCCTGACTGCGCGCCCCGTACTAAGGGAGGGCCCTGACTGCGCGCCCCGTACCAAGGGAGGGCCCTGACTGCGCGCCCCGTACCAAGGGAGGGCCCTGACTGCGCGCCCCCGTACCAAGGGAGGGCCCTGACTGCGTGCCCCCGTACCAAGGGAGGGCCCTGACTGCGTGCCCCCGTACCAAGGGAGGGCCCTGACTGCTCGCCCCCTGTACCAAGGGAGGGCACTGACTCCGCACCCCCGTACCAAGGGAGGGCCCTGACTCCGCGCCCCCGTACCAAGGGAGGGACCTGACTGCGCGCCCCCGTACCAAGGGAGGGCCCTGACTGCGCGCCCCCATACCAAGGGAGGGCCCTGACTGCGTGCCCCCGTACCAAGGGAGGGCCCTGACTGCGTGCCCCCGTACCAAGGGAGGGCCCTGACTGCGTGCCCCCGTACCAAGGGAGGGCCCTGACTGCTCGCCCCCTGTACCAAGGGAGGGCCCTGACTGCGTGCCCCCGTACCAAGAGAGGGCCCTGACTGTGTGCCCCCGTACCAAGGGAGGGCCCTGACTGCGCGCCCCCGTACCAAGGGAGGGCCCTGACTGCTCGCCCCCTGTACCAAGGGAGGGCCCTGACTCCGCGCCCCCGTACCAAGGGAGGGACCTGACTGCGCGCCCCCGTACCAAGGGAGGGCCCTGACTGCGCGCCCCCGTACCAAGGGAGGGCCCTGACTGCGTGCCCCCGTACCAAGGGAGGGCCCTGACTGCTCGCCCCCTGTACCAAGGGAGGGCCCTGACTGCTCGCCCCCTGTACCAAGGGAGGGCC
The DNA here is from genome assembly GCF_905171765.1 of Bufo bufo. NCBI lineage: Eukaryota > Metazoa > Chordata > Amphibia > Anura > Bufonidae > Bufo > Bufo bufo. Next base: position 52,844,068 of record NC_053389.1, on the reverse strand, counting down.
CTGACTCCTCGCCCCCTGTACCAAGGGAGGGCCCTGACTGCGCGCCCCCGTACCAAGGGAGGGCCCTGACTACGCGCTCCCCAACGGAGAGGGCCCTGACACTATAGAGTTGATTTATTAATGATGTGACTCCCCTCCTCCACTTTTATTAACCTTATTTTTTTCCCATATCTTTCAGAAACGTTAATGGATTCGACGACTGCGACCGCAGAGCTCGGATGGACCGTGCACCCACCATCGGGGGTGAGTAGTGCAGACCATAGTACACAGATTATTACAGGACGTGGAGCCATCATCTGGTGGTGGAGGGATCAGGCTGGTGTTATCCGAATAAAAGATCGGCTCGGGCTACAGGAATTGGGATGATATCAGGGGTTGTAGGGATCAGGGCGCTGTCAGTGAATACTGGGCAGGTGTCGGGGATGGAGGGATCGAGGTAGCATCGGGGAAAAGAGGGATCAGGCCGGCGTTGGGGGAATGGAGGGATAGGGTGAGAATCGGGGAATGGAGGGATCAGGCCGGCGTTGGGGGATGAGGGATAGGAAGAGCATCGGGGAATGGAGGGATCAGGCCGGCGTTGGGGGATAGAGGGATCAGGTCGGCGTTGGGGGGATGTAAGGATCGAGGTAGCATCGGGGAATGGAGGGATCAGACCGGCGTTGAGGGATGGACGGATCGGGACAGCATCGGGGAATAGAGGGATCAGGCTGGGGGGAAAAGAGGGATCAGGCCAGTATCGTAGGATGGGGGGATCGGGCCAGCATCAGGTAAAAAAGGGTTCAGGCCATCAGGGTACAGAAGGCAGGTGTTGGGGCTAAAAGGATTCCACCAGTGTCATTGGATGGAGGAAGGGGGCAGATGTCAGGTACTCAAGTGTTTGGTCAGGTGTCAGGGAATAGAAGGATGGGGATTGTTTTAGGGTAAGAGGTGGGCATCGGCGTATAGAAGTTTCAGGCCTTTTTTAAAGGGCATCTGTCAGCAGTTTTGTACCTATGAAACTGGCTGACCTGTTACATGTGCACTTGGCAGCTGAAGGCATCTGTGTTGGCCCCATGTTCATATATGTCTGCATTGCAGAGAAAAATGATGTTTTCAAATATGCAAATGAGCCCCTAGGAGCAATGGGGGCGTGACCCTTACTCCTAGAGGCTCTGCTCTCTCTGCAACTGCCGCGCCCTCTGCACTTTGATAGGACCACGCAGTAAAAATGTCATCACACCTGGTTCTGTCAAAGTGTAGAGGGCGCGGCAGTTGCAGAGAGAGCAGTGCCTCTAGTGTAACGGCAACACCCCTGTTGCGTCTAGAGGCTTACTTGCATATATTAAAACGTCCTTTTTCTCAGCGATGTGGGCACATATGAACCTGGGACCAACACAGATGTCTTCAGCTGCCAAGTGCACATGTAACAGGTCAGCCAGTGTCATCGGTACAAAACTGCTGACAGATGCCCTTTAAGGGATGGGAGGATCGAGGTGGCGTCCATGTATAAAGGGGCAGATGTTGGGGTATACAAATATAGAGCTTGTTTTAGGAGATGAGGGGGACTCTGGTCTACATTGATGTATAAAGCACAGGTGTCAGGGGCTTGAGAGGGCAGGCAGTTGTCGGAGGGATCAGACCAGCAGTGTTATCTGCGCTCTTACATAGGACTGCAGGTAAAACTACATATCATCTGCGCTCGGCAGTAAAACCCTATATGGCGAGTTCAGCTCTGCTACATCTGAAGTAAGGATGGGCTGACACCTCAGATACTTGGGGTCACCCCCCCGCCTGCAGTTTCTCTCCCTTACGCTCTGGACACGCCATTCATGGCACCCCCTCCCCCGCTGCGGCCCTGGATCCCGGCCAAGCGCTCTTTTTGACACAATTGCTGAAGCTTGGTTGGAATAAGAAAAGGATCTGTCAAGAAAAGGGGGGATTAAAAGCCGTCAGACAAAACATCGGCCCCTCCCCGAGTACAGGGGGGTAAGAGACCTTGGTGAAGGCCCAGACTGAACCGTCCACCATATTGGCAGCCCCTAGAGCCACCTCCCCAGCGCTTTGATCAGTGGGGAGTAGTAGTTGGTAGTGAAGGCTCTGGTTATGAGGGGGCACCCTCCCCTCCTCCTCCCCCTGCAGCCGCCATATTCTTGTCCTTTATCTCTACTCCTCCCTAACCTGCTAATGAGGACCAGCACTGAGGAGGCTGAGGGTTATTGTGCTCGTCTCCACCGCTCAGCATGTTAATTAGAGGAGTAGGAGAAAGGCAGAGAGTCCTAATTAATGGAGGGGGGGCACCTGCCTGGTGCGGAGGCCTCTGACTGACACATTTTCTGGGATTAGTGAGGCGGCCATGCTGGTGTCAGAGCCTGACAATGAGGCCGAGCTCCCCTCCCCCCTTCTGGTTATTTGGTAGCAGTGTTTGCAAAGGAGACAGGTTGTCATGACAACCGAATGACAGTACTGGGGGGAGGGGGTCCCCCGACCCACCAGAGACATCTACTGGTCCCATTACAGAGGAGCGACTGACCCCCACGTGAGGAGCTTAGATGCACAGTGCCACAGACAGTATCACACATGAGGAGCTTAGATACATGGATCAGCAGACAGTATCGCACATGAATAGCTTAGATACATGGCTCAGCAATCTGTATCACACATAAGGAGCTTAGATACACAGCTCAGCAGACAATAGCTACAGCAACTCAACACAGTATCACACATGATAGGGTTAGATACAGCAGCTCAGCAGACAGTACCACACATGTGAGGATTACATACAAGATGGGTTTAGATACAGCAACGTAAGACAGTATCACACATGGTAGGATTAGATATTCGGCTCAGCAGACCGTATCACACAGGATAGGTTTAGGTACAGCAGCTCAGTAGACAGTATCACACATTACTGGATTAGATACAGTAACTCAGCAGAAGGTACCACACATGGTAGGATTGGATACAGCGGCTCAGCAGACAGTATTACAAAGGATAGGTTTAGATACAGCAGCTCAGGAGACTGTATCACACATTACTGGATTAGATACAGCAGCTCAGCAGACAGTGACACACATTACTGGATTAGATACAGTAACTCAGCAGAAGGTACCACACATGGTAGGATTGGATACAGCGGCTCAGCAGACAGTATTACAAAGGATAGGTTTAGGTACAGCAGCTCAGTAGACTGTATCACACATTACTGGATTAGATACAGCTGCTCAGCAGACGGTGTCACACGATAGGCTTGGATACGGTGTCAGGACATGATGTGGGGAGTTACGGTGCAGCAATTTATCTGGAGCATTTATCTATACATTACTAGAGTTCTGGGCCTCTGACCAAGCTTCCTTCATGTTGTCTTCTGGCCAAGGGTGTGGTATGGGATTAACCATTGCTGTGGGGTCCCATTCACAAGGGCATGCGAGGATAGCCTCCTCATTCCAGCACTGTGGGGGTTACTGGGAACATGGAGGTGGAGCAGCGGTTAGCAGTATGTGATATGTATGGAGGAAGGAGCGGTCCGCAGTGTGTGATATGTATGGAGGAAGGAGCGGTCCGCAGTGTGTGATATGTATGGAGGAAGGAGCGGTCCGCAGTGTGTGATATGTATGGAGGAAGGAGCGGTCCGCAGCATGTGATATGTATGGAGGAAGGAGCGGTCCGCAGCATGTGATATGTATGGAGGGAGGAGCGGTCCGCAGTGTGTGATATGTATAGAGGGGGAGAAGTGGTCAGTAGTGTGTGATATGTATAGAGGGGAGCAGTGGTCAGCAGTGTGTGATATGTATGGAGAGAGCAGTGGTCAGTAGTGTGTGATATGTATAGAGGGGAGCAGTGGTCAGCAGTGTGTGATATGTATGGAGAGAGCAGTGGTCAGCAGCGTGTGATATGTATAGAGGGGAGCAGTGATCAGCAGCGTGTGATATGTATAGAGGGGAGCAGTGGTCAGCAGCGTGTGATATGTATGGAGGGGGAGCAGTGGTCAGCAGCGTGTGATATGTATGGAGGGAGGAGTGATCCGCATTGTGTGATTATGTATATAGGGGAGCAGTGATCAGCAGCGTGTGATATGTATAGAGGGGAGCAGTGGTCAGTAGTGTGTGATATGTATAGAGGGGAGCAGTGGTCAGCAGTGTGTGATATGTATGGAGGGGGAGCAGTGGTCAGCAGTGTGTGATATGTATAGAGGGGAGCAGTGGTCAGCAGCGTGTGATATGTATAGAGGGGAGCAGTGGTCAGCAGCGTGTGATATGTATAGAGGGGAGCAGTGGTCAGCAGCGTGTGATATGTATAGAGGGGAGCAGCGGTCAGTAGTGTGTGATATGTATGGAGGGGGAGCAGTGATCAGCAGCGTGTGATATGTATAGAGGGGAGCAGTGGTCAGTAGTGTGTGATATGTATAGAGGGGAGCAGTGGTCAGTAGTGTGTGATATGTATAGAGGGGAGCAGTGGTCAGTAGTGTGTGATATGTATGGAAGGAGCAGTGGTCAGCAGTTTGTGATATGTATGGAAGGAGCAGTGGTCAGCAGTGTGTGATATGTTTGGAGAGAGCAGTGGTCAGCAGTGTGTGATATGTATAGAGGAGAGCAGTTGTCAGTGGTATGTAATATGTATAGAAGGAGCATTGGTCAGCAGTGTGTAATATGTTGGGATGGGAGCAGTGATCAGCGGTATGTAATATGTATAGAAGGAGTAGTGATCAGCAGTGTGTGATATGTATAGAAGGAGCAGTGGTCAGCAGTGTGTGATATGTATGGAGTGGAGCAGTGGTCAGCAGTGTGTGATATGTATGGAGTGGAGCAGTGGTCAGCAGCGTGTAATTTGTGGTTGGTTAACGCTGTCATTTTGTACCTTTTGCTTCCTGCATTACCCTCCATGACTTCCATGAGCTATGAGCTATGAGTGTATGCAGTCATGCACGTTTAAACAGCGCTGCAGAGTATATTAGTACCAAATAAAGGAGTAGTAATCAAATGAGACCTTGTCCTTTGTATGTCTTCAGTGCAGTGTTTGCTGTGGAATGTGTCTGATCTGCTCAGTGTGCCTTTGAACGAACCATCGTTTCCTTGATCCCGGACGAGCCCCCAATCCACGATGACATTTCGTAGGATGACCTTGCACTTTATTCTACGTATCCAGGATTTCTCCGTCTAGGCAGGCTTGGACAACACAAGAGCCAGGTGGCCAACAGCAATAGAAATGTGTTCATTCGTGCCCACGTTTTACATGTGTTTTCTTTTTATGTGTATGACAGTTTTCATTGTCCATTTTTGACCCCTGTCAAGGTGTAATTCTATCTATCCATCCATCTATCCATCTTATATGATATGATTTGTATAAAAAGCATGTATGTGGTGGCAAAAAAAGACACTTGCGCGTTTCAGGTGAATCTAGTCAATCCAGAGTAAGGCCTCATGCACACGACCGTATGTATTTTGCAGTCCACAAAACTCCACAAGACTTCAATCTGTCTGTGACCTGCTTTTTGCCGACATATTTTATCTTTGGCAGATGATCCGTGTGCGTTCCGCATCCATATGTCCGTTCAGCAAAAAGATAGACCGTGTCCTATACTTGGACGCAAAATGGAGACCATGGACCCATTTAAATCAATAGGTTCGCAAAAAAAAGACGGTATCTGTATTTTGCGGATCCATGTTTCAGACTACAAAATACATACAGTTGTGTGCATGAGGACTAATGGTGATTGGATTTAATTCACCTGAAATGCTTGTCTTTTTGGCTACATGCTTTTTATAAGTATAGGCTTGTTTTTCATTCACGGGTGCCGAAGGATCATTTTATGTACGAAGATTCAATATGGTGGAGCCGACGCAGCAACTTTTTCTCCTTCCTCCAGAGCACTGTTTAGAAGACATCTATGAAGTGAGGCTTAGGTTACTTTCACACTCGCGTTTGGTGCGGATCCGTCTTGTATCTGCACAGACGGATCCGCACCGAATAATGCAAACGCTTGTATCCGTTCAGAACGGATCCGTTTGCATTATTCATTCAAAAAAAAAGTCTAAGTCAAAACGGATCCGTCTTGACTTGCATTGAAAGTCAATGGGGGACGGATCCGTTTTCAATTGCACCATATTGTGTCAGTGAAAAAACGTATCCGTCCCCGTTGACTTGCGTTTGGCTCCGCATAGTCAGACGGACACCAAAACGCTGCAAGCTGCGTTTTAGTGACCGTCTAAAAAACGCAACGGAGTCTAAACGCAGCCAAATTGATGCATTCTGAGCGGATCCCCTTCAGGGGCTGAACTGATCCGTTTTGGGCCGCTTGTGAGAGCCCTGAAACGGATCTCACAAGCGGACCCAGAAACGCCAGTGTGAAAGTAGCCTTACTCGGTGAGCCGTACTTACCCAGTTTTTACTATACCGTATTTATATTAGGGTTTTAGTGTTGACTCCTAAGCAGAGACACTCAAAATGGTAGTGATCTATGTGGTAGAGATGAGTCATTTATACAGGTGCATGATCCGTGTTGTTCTCCATTTCCGTGTAGTTATGTTGTATGTTTCTTTTGTGCAGTGGGAAGAGGTGAGTGGCTATGATGAGAACATGAACACCATCCGGACGTACCAGGTATGCAACGTCTTTGAGTCCAATCAGAACAACTGGCTGAGGACAAAGTACATCCGGCGGCGGGGAGCGCACAGGATCCATGTGGAGATGAAGTTCTCTGTCCGGGACTGTAGCAGCATTCCCAATGTCCCGGGCTCCTGTAAAGAGACCTTTAACCTTTATTATTACGAATCGGATAGTGACTCTGCCACTAAAACCTTCCCTCTCTGGATGGAGACCCCTTGGGCCAAGGTGGACACCATAGCCGCCGATGAGAGCTTCTCCCAGGTGGATCTCGGGGGACGTGTGATGAAGATTAACACAGAGGTTCGAAGCTTTGGTCCAGTTTCAAAAAATGGTTTTTACCTGGCGTTCCAGGATTACGGTGGCTGCATGTCTCTTATTGCTGTCCGAGTTTTCTACCGGAAGTGTCCGCGAATCATTCAGAATGGAGCGGTATTTCAGGAAACCTTGTCCGGAGCGGAGAGCACCTCTTTGGTGGCAGCTCGAGGGAGTTGTATACCCAACGCAGAGGAGGTAGATGTGCCAATCAAACTGTACTGTAATGGAGATGGAGAATGGCTGGTGCCCATCGGCCGCTGTATGTGCAAAGCCGGGCACGAGTCTGTGGAGAATGGAACCGTGTGCAGAGGTAAATATACACGTGGATCGCTTATATGCTTTGTGTATACATGTATTGTATGCAGGAGCTGTTTATTATATATGTGTTTTACATGGAGGTTATGAGTGGGGTGTATAACAAATATATAGTTTATTAGATGGAGGGTACGAAGGGATGTTTATTGTATATGTGGTACTATATTACATGCAGGATGTATACGGGTGCAGTGTATATTATATATGTGGTTATATGTTACGTGGTGTATATTATATATGTGGTGGTATATTATATGGAGAATATGGGGTTTTATATAATATGTCAGTGTGTATATAATATAGAAGATAGGCGTGGGGTGTATATTATGTATGGGGCCGTATATTATGGGGGGGATGTATATAATGTACATGGTGGCATATTACATGATGCATAAGAGTGGGGCGTATACTATGTACAGTACAGACCAAAAGTTTGGAGACACCTTCTCATTCAAAGAGTTTTCTTTATTTTCATGACTATGAAGGCATCAAAACTATGAATTAACACATGTGGAATTATATACATAACAAACAAGTGTGAAACAACTGGAAATATGTCATATTCTAGGTTCTTCAGAGTAGCCACCTTTTGCTTTGATTACTGCTTTGCACACTCTTGGCATTCTATTGATAAGCTTCAAGAGGTAGTCCTCTGAAATGGTCTTCCAACAGTCTTGAAGGCGTTCCCAGAGATGCTTAGCACTTGTTGGCCCTTTTGCCTTCACTCTGCGGTCCAGCTCACCCCAAACCATCTCAATTGGGTTCAGGTCCGGTGACTGTGGAGGCCAGGTCATCTGGCGCAGCACCCCATCACTCTCCTTCATGGTCAAATAGCCCTTACTTTCAAAGTTTTCCCAATTTTTCGGCTGACTGACTGACCTTCATTTCTTAAAGTAATGATGGCCACTCGTTTTTCTTTAGTTAGCTGCTTTTTTCTTGCCATAATACAAATTCTAACAGTCTATTCAGTAGGACTATCAGCTGTGTATCCACCTGACTTCTCCTCAACGCCACTGATGGTCCCAACCCCATTTATAAGGCAAGAAATCCCACTTATTAAACCTGACAGGGCACACCTGTGAAGTGAAAACCATTTCAGGGGACTACCTCTTGAAGCTCATGAAGAGAATGCCAAGAGTGTGCAAAGCAGTAATCAAAGCAAAAGGTGGCTACTTTGAAGAACCTAGAATATGACATATTTTCAGTTGTTTCACACTTGTTTGTTATGTATATAATTCCACATGTGTTAATTCATAGTTTTGATGCCTTCAGTGTGAATCTACAATTTTTATAGTCATGAAAATAAAGAAAACTCTTTGAATGAGAAGGTGTGTCCAAACTTTTGGTCTGTACTGTATGTGGCAGTATATTACATAGATGATATGGGGGTGGATGTAATATTCAGGGTTGTATATTATATGGAGGATATGAGTGGGGTGTATTTTATATATGTTGTATAATATGTGGTGGATTTGAGTGGGGTGTATACTATATATGGGACAGTATTATATGAAGGATATGGAGGTGAATATAATATGTGATTGTATATTGTATGGAGGATATGGGAGGGTATATAATATATGTGGTTGTATATTATATGGAGGTTTATATAATGTATGCGGTTGTATATTATGGAGAGTATGGGAGTGTATATAATATATGCGGTTGTATATTATGGAGGATATGGGAGTGTATATAATATATACGGTTGAATATTATATAGGGGTTTATATAATATATGTGGTTGTATATCACATGGAGGATATAAATGGGATATTTAATATATTTGGCACTATATTATATTGGGGCTGTTTCCTATTTATGTGATTGTGTAGTACATGGAGGATATGAATGGGGTGTATATTATATATGTGGTAGCATATTATGGGGAGCATATGAGGGGTCCATATTAAGCATGCAATAGTATATTTACATGCAGGATATTAAGGGTGTATATAGGGGTGGGCGGTATAGGCGATATGCGATATAAATTTGGGCCACGATATGGATTTTCGCCATATCGCCTATATCGCCGGACCGCGATATGATCGCGCTCTCTGTGCGCACCATTTTCTCCTGATAAGCCGGCCGGCACAGTGGAGGGAGAAGGAGGGAGTCCCTCCCTCCCCACTGTGCGCGGCTGCCGCTGAACGCCAATGAGGACAGAGTAGGAGGAGCAGGGGAGGGACTGTGGCCACTGCACCACCAATGAATGTGCCGGCCATATCCCACAGGGTCCCCCCCCCCCCATCATTAGTGGCAGTTCCGATCGGAGTCCCAGCAGTGTAATGCTGGGGCTCCGATCGGTTACCATGGCAGCCAGGAGTCACGCTACTGAAGTCCTGGCTGCCATGGTATGTTAGTTAGCAGCATTATACTCACGTGCGCCGTGCCCGCCGGTCGCTCCTTCTTCTGTCTGTGCGGCTCATTGCTAATGCTTATAGCATTAGCAATGCGCCGCACAGACCTATGAGAAGGAGCGCCCGGCGGCCACAGCGCACGTGAGTATAATGCTGCTCACTAACATACCATGGCAGCCAGGACTTCAGTAGCGTGACTCCTGGCTGCCATGGTAACCGATCGGAGCCCCAGCATTACACTGCTGGGACTCCAATCAGAACTGCCCACTGCCACCAATGATGGGGGGGGGGGGACCCTGTGGCCACTGCCACCAATGATGGGGGGGGGGGGACCCTGTGGCCACTGCCACCAATGATTAATACTGGGGAGGGAGGGGGGTGGGTTTGAGTTACCAGAGGGGGCAGATCAGAGGCTGGGGGGGGGGGGCACATCGGAGGCTGGGGGGCACATCGGAGGCTGGGGGGGGGGCACATCAGAGGCTGGGGGGGGGGCACATCAGAGGCTGGGGGGGGCACATCAGAGGCTGGGGGGGCACATCAGAGGCTGGGGGGGGCACATCAGAGGCTGGGGGGGGGCACATCAGAGGCTGGCTGCCATGATCAGCTCCCTGCTGTTGTGTGCACAAAGCACAGGGCAGCAGGGAGAGTGTAAAGTCCTATTCACCCTAATAGAGCTCTATTAGGGTGAATATGACAAGGGTTCTAGCCCTTAAGGAGGCTAATAGTTATTAAATAAAAAGTAAAAAAAAAAAAAGTTTAACCCCCCCCAATATAGAAAACAATATATCGCAATATATATCGCATATCGCGCATGCTTAAAATTATATCGCAATATAGATTTTAGGCCATATCGCCCAACCCTAGGTGTATATTATATAAGTGGATTATATTTGTGGTAGTATATTCATGTAGGATATGATGGGGATGTAAATAGTATTTGTGGCAGTATATTGCAGTATATGGAGGATATGAATGGGGTGTAGATTATATATTTGGAGAGGTCCATGTGTTTGTTACATGTTTTGTATGTGCTTCAGCGTCAGGTTGTAGTATGTGACATTCATGAGTGTTAGGACTCTCCTGGTTAGTACATAAATGCACCGCCATTAGTTGGTGACGTTCTAGATTCAAGTCAGTGTTTGGGAGGCTATAGTCGGGGCTCATAGCTTTTGTCGGGGATGTTATGCTGCCTCCTGTTGGCTGCAGGATTTCCCCGTATGTTGTTGGCAACTTCACAGGTCCTGCCCCTGACATCCGATAATAGACAGAATCGGCAGCTTATATTTTCTGAAACTATTATTGCAGTTTGGTTTTGTGGCCCCCACAAGCAGCAGGACCACCCCTGATGAACGGCCATCCAGCCCAGTGTACTTAATACCACACTACGCTACGGGTAGAGAACAACTTGGTGTAAAATAAAAGTTGTGACTTGTAGATGATGGCGACTGTTACTTATGGGAGCACAGATTACTGCGATTCCATCACCCCACCTTCTCCTGGTGTCCTTGGGTTAGTGCTTCTGTACAATGTGAGATGTCAGGCAGAGTTCTCTGTGCTCATTACATTGACCTGTGTCCTGGTAGAAACCAGAAGATGGTATGGATGAGGATGATGGTGTGGAGATTGGTGGAGATAACCAATGAGGACAATGGTACAGATGACCTATGTGGATGAGGAGGATGGTACAGGTGAACTGTGTGGATGAGGATGATGGTACAGGTGAACTGTGTGGATGAGGAGGATGGTACAGGTGAACTGTGTGGATGAGGAGGATGGTACAGGTGAACTGTGTGGATGAGGAGGATGGTACAGGTGAACTGTGTGGATGAGGAGGATGGTACAGGTGAACTGTGTGGATGAGGAGGATGGTACAGGTGAACTGTGTGGATGAGGAGGATGGTACAGGTGAACTGTGTGGATGAGGAGGATGGTACAGGTGAACTGTGTGGATGAGGAGGATGGTACAGGTGAACTGTGTGGATGAGGAGGATGGTACAGGTGAACTGTGTGGATGAGGAGGATGGTACAGGTGAACTGTGTGGATGAGGAGGATGGTACAAGTGAACTGTGTGGATGAGGAGGATGGTACAGGTGAACTGTGTGGATGAGGAGGATGGTACAGGTGAACTGTGTGGATGAGGAGGATGGTACAGGTGAACTGTGTGGATGAGGAGGATGGTGCAGATGACCCTGTATATGTAAGGAGGATGATGGTACAGATGACCCTGTATAGATAAGGAGGCGGATGGTGCACATGACCTGTGTGGAGGAGGATGGAAAAGATGTAGTAGATGTCCTTTGCGTGCGGATATTGATGTGGATGACTATGATGGGGCGGATGAACAGCGCTGATGAAGATGATTGTGTAGATGAGGATGATGGTGTGGATGAGGATGCAGATGACCCCTGCAGATGAGGATGACAATGCAGATAGCAATGACTAGGGAGCGCTGTCATTCTCCACAGTTTAAAGGTTTTGTCCATCCGAGAGTCTTGATAGAAATTCTTTTATTCACTACTTCCTGCAGACTCCTCCATCAGGTCTGATGACTATGTACCAACAGCACAAACCTTTATACCCATTACTCCATCCTTCATCAAATCTATTAATAAATCATACTTGATTCTCTGAACACAGCGATACGAGAGAAAACGCGGAATATGTACAGTATATTTTATACCTGCAGTATGTCCACTCATGAATGTCATTTATCCACACACAACCTAATTGACATATCTGTATTATCTATTAATAATTATGTCTGTATGGAAATGTTGGAGAATAAATTGCAGTTTTTTTAATGTTATTTTATTTGATAGTTTGACCCTTTAAACTACTAGTTGATTCCCGGTGAAGTATTGGGTAGAAATGTTTGTATTGTTACCAGACCTGATCGGGTTTGTACGATTTCAAAATGCTTCGTCAACTAAACAATTTCTCTGAAGAGTTTTGGATTCATGTGGAAGCCTTTGTCCTCCGGAGGAAGGCAACGCCCCCTAGTAGTATTTTACTGCTACAAATTGCCAAAAATAAAATGGTAATAATTGAATTTTGCAATGTTTATGGTATGCAGAATCCCAGAAATTACTTCAGATGTGACCATTGTGTTTGACCAAAAGCTAGACAAACCCCATGAGGTTCTTGTATTTGGTGCCTCTCCTCAATTTGGGAACTATTAGTATTTGATAGTTCTTGGCATCTAGAGACCCCAATATCTGGTGGATCTCTGTATCTGTTGGCCCCTAGTGTATAATGTGGCTCTGATATCTGGTGGCTCATGGCATCCTGTGCCTGACAATATCTGGTGGCTTTTTTTGTATGCGGTGGCCTCCTGTATCTTGTGGCTGTTTGCATCTGGTTACTCTTGGTATCTTGTGACTTTTGGCATCTGGTAGTTTAATGTGTCTTATCTGGTGGCTCTTAGCATCTTGTGGATGCCAGTATCTGGTGGCTGTTAGATGTGGTAGCCCCTGATATATAATGGCCATTGTATCTGTTGGCCACCGGTATCTGATGGCCCGTTGCCTTGAATTGCTTTGCTCCATTCTTACCAATTGTGTCACTGAGAGGAGATCAGTCATGAAGCATTTCAGAAACATTGTTTTGGAGGCTTCATATTCCCTGGGCCCTGTCCTTATTGTCTCAGTGTCTGAAGGACTCCTATATCTTCCTGTCATCTTCTAGATCCCAAAATCCATGCTGTATCCAATGTATTATCAGATGGATTCTAAGAGTGTGGTTAAGACCTACACTGTCAGACACATTCTGGAGGGATGTTCCTGCTCCTCAGAGTCAAGTAGACTGAATATGGGTTAGAAGCTTCGCAAAATATCTGGGCCCTCAGCGGCTCCATCTTCCCATGGTCATATGAGATTTATAGAGCTTTGATTGGACATTTGGAGGGTTAGGACATAGGAGTGATGGGGTTAGGACAAGGACACTGGGGAGGCCAGGGTCCAGACACTTGAGAAGCTGGTATTCGGGTAGGACACAAGGAAGGGCAGGGTTAGGACACTGGTGGGTTTCAAGATAGGGTTGTGGAGTCATACTCTGTTTTGGGTGGAGTTTGTAGAAATATACCTACTACAACTTCCTGCTTTGAGTCGGTCAGAATTTGCTCAATAATCCATCAGTATTGCTAATGCCAAAAAAAACAGGAGTGGATCTAAAACAGAGATGACACGTGAATGGAATATTTGCATGTCTTCTGTGTTTTGTACCCACTCCTGCTTTTGGCTACCAAATCATAAGCCAATTCTGAAGGGACCATACAGGCCTTACAGGCCTGCTACACAGAGAGGATCCGTTGTGCGTCTCATTTTTCCTTCCTTCTGACATATCAGACGAAGGGTCAAATAGATTGTCAGCCAGGCCAAAAGGCAAAATAGTGGCCCAGTCATGAAGTGGGGAGGGTGGGAACAGCATGAGAAGTCCACAGAGTGGCCCTGTGACATAGTGGTGAGGTGGCAGCAGCATCAGGAGGAGGCCACAGAGTGGCACAATGACAGTGTGGAGGTGGCAGCAGCATCAGGAGGAGGCCACAGAGTGGCACAATGACAGTGTGGAGGTGGCAGCAGCATCAGGAGGCCACAGAGTGGCACAATGACAGTGTGGAAGTGGAAGCAGCATCAGGAGGCCACAGAGTGGAAAAGTGACATAGTGTGGAGGTGGCAGCAGCATCAGGAGACCACAGAGCGACCCTGTGACAGAGTGGGGAGGTGGGTGGCAATAAGAGTATCAGCTGAAGATGGTGGGTGAAAGAAGGAGCACTTGGCATCACATGTGTGGCATAATCAGAGTAGTAGCTGAGGCAGGTAGCCAGAAGAAACCGGTCTCTTTTGTCAAAGTGTTGGTGTGGCACCATGGATGATCTAGTCTGATGCATCAGGCATTGGTGGGTGGAAATCCTGGCTGATCCACGCCTGATTCATTTTGACAAAGGTCAGTCTCTCCACATTTTGGGTGGACAGGCGAGTTCTTCTTGGGGTAACTATGGCCCCCGCCGCACTAAACACCCGCTCTGATGCCACACTACGGGCCGGGCAGGACAACTTTTTCAGGGCAAATTCTGCTAGTTGCGGCCACAAATCCAGTTTGGCTGCCCAGTAGTCCAGCGGATCTTCAGTGTGGGGTGGCAGGGTACTGTCCAATTATGCCACCACCTGCTGGTTCAGGTCCTGCTCCAGGTCTAGCTGCTGGTGAGTAGTTTCTTCACTAGGCGGGTGAAGAAAGCTGCTCATCAGCGACTCTAGACTCAAGTTGCTGCTGATGGAGCTGGAACTGCTCCTACCACAGCAGCCATGGCAGAGGAACGTGAGCGCAGAGGGCCCCCCGGTCAGACCTGCGACAGGATGGACGATGGCGCAGATAGGCAACGGCCAACTCGCTACATAGGATGTCTCTATAGTAGTTCAGTGTGTCCTCCCTCTCAGCGGGTGTAAAAAAAAAGGCCCCCATTTTGGATGGGTAGCGAGGGTCCAACAAGGTGGAGAGCCAGAATTCATTCCTCTGCCGAATGGTGACAATTCGGCTGTCACTACGCAAGCGAGCACACATCGGGCCATTTGTGCAAGTGACTCGGAGGGACTCCCTGCCTCCATCTCCACTGCATACTGCCGCGGTGTGTCTGGGTCCTCTGCCTCGTCTTCCTCATCGCCCTGTAGCTCCTCTGGCTGCTCCTCCTCTCCTGTCATCTGTGTGTAAAAACCACCCATTTCGCTACACATTGCTTGTGCTCCAATGTCCTCCTCCTCCTCCTCCTCCAGTTCAGCCCCCACAGGGCTCATGTGGCCGTGAGATCTAGGCGCCTCATCTCCAGTCCCCTGACCAGCCAGATTTGCCATCATCTGTTCCAGGACATGTAGCAGTGGAATGACGTTGTTCATCCCGTCCTGGCGACTGACAAATAAAGTGGCCTCCTCAAAGGGCCTGAGCAAACGGCAGGTGTCACGCATGAGCTGCCACTGGCAGACATCGAAGTTACACAGAGGAGTACTCCTGTCCGCTTGGATCATCAAGAAATCGTTTATGGCCTTTCTCTGTTCATATAGTCGGAACGCACATTGCCGCTGTCTGTGTTTTGCGGATCCGTGGATCCGCAAAACACGTTACGGACGTCTGAATGGAGCCTCAGGATGTCTTGCAGATGGGTGGAAGACTTCAGGAAGCGCTTGACAACCAGATTGAACACGTGTGCCATGCAGGGCGCATGGTTCAGCCTTCTTTGACACAGCGCCGACACCATGTTCTTCCCGTTGTCGGTCACCATGGTTCCGATTTTGAGTTGTCACGGAGAAAGCCAGGATTCGATTTCTTGATGAAGGACACAGAGCAGTTCCTCCCCTGTGTGACTCCGTTCGCCCAGGCAAACGAGGTGCAGAACAGCGTGACACCGACGTGTCCAGTCCATGTAGTATTCTGGAGGGGCACTTTGAATTGTCCCTGCAGTGGAGGCTGAGGACACGGTGGAGGATGAGGAGGCAGAGGTGGACATTGTCGCAGGACCAACGGCGTAAGAACGTGAAGGCGGAAGCGGCATCACCTGGCCAAGTTGCTGGTGTGGCTGTGTAGGAACCACATTCAACCAGTGGGCTGTAAAGGACATGTATTGTCCCCGACCGTAGTTACAGCTCAAAACATTGGCGCTGCCGTGCACTTTGGCAGATACCGACAGGCTCAAGAACTGGCCCACCTTCTGCTCTACATGTGTGAGCAGGGCTGGTACTGCCTTTTTGGCAAAGAAATGACGGCTTGGGACTTCTCCACCTCGGCTCAGCATAAGCCATCAGTTCTTTGAAAGGTGCAGAGACCACCACTTGGAAAGGAAGGGACTGCAGCACCAGCAACTTGGACAGGAGCACGTTCAGCTCCTGCGCCGTTGGATGAGTGCATGCATACTGTTGATTGCTGACGGAATGAGTGACGAGGAGCAGGAGCATCAGGACCAGCAGATGATGGGAAGGACAGACAGCTCCCTTCGGCTGAGGTGGTGGAGCCTTGACTGCCTGAAACCGGGTGCGTGCCACTGGGTGATGCAGCAGTTTCTACAGCATGCTGGACCACCACATCAGAGCCATGGTTCTCCCAGGCCACTTTAACGGGACACTGCATATGTTGACGTGGGGCCGTGGTGCCAACATTGGCACCCTCGCCACGCTTCACCCTCTCTTCCCACATTCTACATTTGGCCATATTCACCACCGCCGGCGGCTTAACAAAAAACTGCCACCGCCGAGTGGTTGATTTACCCCCAACACTATGCACTGACTGACTGCTACCGCCGCTGCTTCTGTGAACCCCTGCACCAGTACTTTCCGGGCAGGTAGGCTCCTGCGAAGCGGGTGGTCTACCTCGGGCACGTTTGGCTACCGACCTCCCACTGCTGACTCCCGGCCACACTAGCGACTTGCTGGCTCCGCCGCTATCTCACGGTCTTCTCCCGATGATGATGAAGCCCCTAATTCACCCGGCTCCAAGTGCAATCAGCTACATCATCATCATCGAGTACTGTCTGCACGTCACTGATGTCCTCCTCAACCGTCTCTGACCTCTTGCAACACCAGCTCTCACGCAACTCTCCTCATCACTACTTGCCCGCCTAGCAGAGGAAGCGGCGGATGTCTCCTCCAGATCATGGCTGGGCAGTAGCTGCTGACTGTCCTCTAGTAGCCTCTCGCAGAATGTTACTCCCTCTATCTGTAATACATAGCCTCCTGCAGAATGTTACTCTCTCTGTCTGTATTGCATAGCCTCCTGCAGACTGATACTTCATCTGTTTTACATAGCATCCTGCAGAGCATTGCTCCCTCCATCTAATATAGATAGCCTTCTGCAGTACATTACACCCTCCATTTGTATTACATAGCTACCTGCAGAACATTGCTCTTTTGGGTGTCAAGTCTTCCACAAAGTCATGCCCCCTTGGCAGACGAAGGCCAGTGGATCATTACTTTTTGGCTGCAATTTACGCCAGAGTTCGGGTGCAGCTAAAATAGTAAATGTGGACCATTGTGTTTTAATTTTTCATGATCATTGCTTGCGGTCAGTGAATGGAAAGATTCATTGTTCAGAGGCTGAAATTATCGTAACCTAGTCCTGCTCACACAGCTGAGGGTTTGTGACTGTGGATCAGTGCAGGTAAGGCTAGGTTTACATCTGCTTCTAAGACCATCAGAATTGAGTGCTGTGGTGGATCCGTCTCCACTGATACATTGTAAAAATTTGATTATATATCCAGCTGTGTAAGGTTTTAACGAGAGCCATGACACTGATAAACCCATCTTCCAGTGAATCCCAGCAGTCACGACGGACCTCAGTGACCAGGGAGGTTAACAGAAGGTTGACAAGGCGGTGAACAGAGCCGGAGGTCCTTATTAAATGGTGGAGACATTTTCCCTGTGTCCAGCGCTGTAAAGCCTCTTCCTTTCCGTCTCTCTGTGCATCAGGACCATCCACCCCCTAGATCCCCGTAATGACCATGCTTCCACGCCTCATGGTCCAGCTCCGCAAGATCCTTACCTGTTCGGTGGCATATTAACACCAGACTGCCGGACCCCTATCACAGACTAATAAGATTCCCTATCTATTATAAGAGCAGATGGGGACATGAAGATGGTCCAGGAAATAGTGGTACCGATGCTATTGGGTCTGGTGTCAAAGATTCAGGCTGAGCTGCAGTACCAGACTTGACCACCTACAGGTGGGGCGCTGGTAGATAAAACAGAGCCTTCTCTTTTAATCTTTTACAACCCAATGATCTGGTTGTCACTACTGAGGTAGTCAGGTGCTCACTGTTAGAGATCTGTAGTGGGTTCAGGTGATCACTTTTGGGGGTAAGGTCAGGTTATGCCTGTTGTGCTGCACAGTGAGATCAGTTGACAACTATTGGGGGTACAGTGAGGTAAGATTATAACTATTCTGGTTCACTTGTAGGCCAGGTGATCACTATTGGTGGCATCGTGAGGTAAAGTGATCACTATTAGGGGTACAATTAGGTCAAGTGCTCACAATTAGGGGGAACCGTGAGGTCCAGTGATCATTTTTAGCGGTACAAGGAGGGCAGGTGATCACTAATGGTAGGGTACCATAAGGTGATCAATCTTGTGGTGCACACATGTCAGGTGATCCTTGTTGTGGGGTGAAGTAAGGTAAGGTGATCGCTATTGTGGTGCACTAAGGTCTGGTAATCACTAATGGGGGGTACAATGAGATAAGGTGATCACTATTGTGGTATGGTGAGGTCAGGTGATCACTGTTGTGGGGTACGGTAAGGTGATCCCTATTGTGGTGCACTAGGGTCTGGTTATCACTACTGTGGGGTACAGTAAGGTGATCCGTATCGTGGTGCACAGAGTTCAGATGATCACTAGCAGGGAGGTACCATGAGGTAAGGTGATCACTATTGTGGGTGCAGTGAGGTAAGGTGATTGGAGTTGTACTTGGTGATGCAATTGACTGATGATGATGTGAGTTGGCACGGATTGATGATGCCCGTGTCTGGGCATTGGCCTCACTATTGGCATTGTGGTGCACACCAATGTCGGGTGATTGGCACAGTCGTGCCCAGTGACGGTCGCCCGGTGTTGTAGCTGTACATTTGCTATTGAGCCTCGTCTGCCATCCCTAGAGTCTCAGAATGTGCGCGCTGTAGTTGTGAGCCGGTGTCGCGGCGGCTGTTGGCGGCAGGATACGTCTTTGTCAAAGCTTTGGAAGCCTCCAACCTTCTCTAATTAAAGACAATTACTGCTTTCAGCCCTTCTCACAGCTCCGCTCCGCTGTTTGCAAACACGCAGCTGCCGAGGCTTTTGTCGCAGCTTTTCCTCCCTCCTCCCTCCTGTCACGTCTCGTCTTCTACACACAGCGCGCTTCCTGCCACGTAACCGCAATCTTCGAAAGGGTTAAATCCTAATGGCGGCTCTTCTGGGCGTTCTTTGTGTGGCAGCAAAGCCCTGGTCACAGCGTGTAACCACATGTGGGTTATCCCGGCGAGGTTGTGACTAGTCGTGTGTCTCGCAAGAAATTACCTGGATTTATGCACTGATTACGAATAAGATGTGGCCTGTGATAGTGACAAAAGGTTTCTAAATTAACGAGGTGTTGTTGAAAGTTTGGGTGCTTTACCCATTAAATTAAAGGCACACAAAGCCTGGTTACTGACAAATGTGTTCTTAAGAAAGATCAGTTAGTGTGAACCACTGGGGCCCGTCTCAGGTTCATCTAAGACTACCTGGATATTTCACAATGCCTCTGGGAATGTTCTATGGACAGAAGTAGAACTTTTTAGCACAAATCCACAATGCTACGTTTGAAGGGAAAAAAATGCGGCACACCTTCACTACAGCCTCATCACAATTGTGGTGCATAGTGGAGCGAGCCTCATGGCTTTGGAGCTGGTGGAGGGAGCACTTTGGTTTGGAGCTGGTGGAGGGAGCACTTTGGTTTGGGGCTGGTGGAGGGAGCACCTTGTTTTGGGGCTGGTGGAGGGAGCACCTTGGTTTTGGGGCTGGTGGAGGGAGCACCTTGGTTTTGGGGCTGGTGGAGGGAGCACCTTGGTTTTGGGGCTGGTGGAGGGAGCACCTTGGTTTTGGGGCTGGTGGAGGGAGCACCTTGGTTTTGGGGCTGGTGGAGGGAGCACCTTGGTTTTGGGGCTGGTGGAGGGAGCACCTTGGTTTTGGGGCTGGTGGAGGGAGCACCTTGGTTTTGGGGCTGGTGGAGGGAGCACCTTGGTTTTGGGGCTGGTGGAGGGAGCAACTTGGTTTTGGGGCTGGTGGAGGGAGCAACTTGGTTACGGGCTGCTGGAGGGAGCACCTTGGTTTAAGGCTGCTGGATGGAGCACCTTGGTTTGGGGCCCCTTTGCTGCCTCAGGGCACGGACCATTTGTGATCACTGAGGGAACAGAAAAATTCTAAGGTGTATCAGAACGTTTTACGAGAGAACGTAAGGGCATGATCTTAAGCTGAAGAGACTTTGGGTGATGCAACAAGACAATGATCAGTTAAATCAGCTAAAGAAGGTTTGAAAAAAATATTGTGTTTTAGAATGGCCAAGGCAGAGTCCTGATCCTAACTATTGAGACACTCTGGCATGGTCTGAAGAGTGCTTTGCACACCAGACGTCCTAGAAATATTTATAAACTGAAACACATTTGCAGGCTGAATGGTCCAAAATTCCTCCTCGATATTGTGCAAATCTTATTTGCAGCTAAAAGAAAAGTTTGGTGGAGTTGATGGCTGCTACAGTCTTTTTTAAATTCAAGGGCTCGCTTACTTTTTCTCCCTGAACTGTGGATGTTTATTTTGCGTGCTTAATAAAAGAAATGAACGGTACAACGGTGTAATTTTACTTTAAATTGTTTGTCTACAACTGTGGCAACAATCGGACCACATCTTATTAGTGGGCCTACCTCTTGGCTGTGGGCAGTGAGGCCGTATGCTACGGCCACGTGTGCATGTTGGGGTCGTGTAGATCTCGCTGCTCTTCTCTCTAAGGTACTGGTGAATGGAGCAGAAGCGAACACGGTGAAACCTACCATTCCATTTCTTTGGGGTCACAAGGTTCCCATTCTCATGATCATGGGGGTGCCAGCAGTTTCCGCCGATCGGATAGTTACATAGTTAATACTGTTGAAAAAAATACAAGTCCTTCAAGTTCAACCAAGGGAAAGGGATAGGTGAAGACGTGAATCCCAGAAGGAAGTGAGACTCTGATTTCTACACGTTTTCATTAGCATTAATGTCTTTTACTTTTAAGAATTTATCTAAACCCTTTTTAAAACTGTCCACTGCTCCTGCTGTGACCACGTCCTGAGGAAGTCTATTCCACAGATTCACAGTTCTTACAGTAAAGAAGCTTTGACGCTTCTGGAGACTGAACTTTTTCCTTCTCCAGTCGGAGGCAGTGCCCCCTTGTCTTTTGAGGGCATTTTACATGGAACAGTTTTTCACCGTATTTTTTGTATGGCCCATTTATATATTTGTATAGGTTAATCATGGCCCCTGTTCTCAAGACTAAATAAATTTAATTATTTTAATCTTTCTTTATAACGAAGACCCTCCAGGCCTCTAATCAGTTTAGTCGCTCTCCTCTGTACTTTTTCCAGCTGCAGTGCTTCCTTTCTATGTACTGGTGCCCAGAACTGGACTGCATATTCCAGATGAAGCCGCACCAGCGCTTTGTAAAGTGGTAGTATCACATCCCTGCCCGCGAGTCCATGCCTCGTTTAATGCATGACAATATCCTGGTGGCCTTAGAAGCAGCTGATTGACATTGTATGCTGTAATTTAATCTACCATCTACAAGGACACCCAAATCCTTCTCTAGAAGTGACTCTCCCAGTGTTACATCCCCTAGGACATATGAAGCATGGAGATTATTACTACCAAGATTAGGGCTGAAACGATTACACGTTTGAATCGAGTAATTCAACACAAAAAAATCCTCCATGCAAATTTATTGTATCGGGGATTCGTTTGTGTCATGTGACCACGGAGTGAGTGTAAAGCGCTTGCTATTACTCACGGCTCCCGTGGTCACCCGCCGGCTCGCACCGCGCTGTACTGTATCCTGACACATCGTCAGGTCATAGTGCACGTAAGCACGCACTATGACCTGACGCTGTGTGACGCGCGGAGATGAAGATGGAGGAGCTGTGGAGCGGCGCCCCTACAGGAAAGGTAAGTTCTGGGGCTGGGGACATGGCTAGGAGGGCGAGCTGTTGGCACTGGTGGGCAAGCTGGTGGCACTGGGGGGCAGCTGATGGCACTGGGGGGGAAAGCTGATGGCACTGGGGGACAGCTGAAGGCACGGGGGGGGGGGGGCTGATGAGTTTTTATAAAGAAAAACGTTCTTTTAATTAGTTTTGTTATTAGAGTACTCGATTACAAAAGTAGTCGATAGCTTTAGCCTTAAGCAAGATGCATACCTTTATATTTATCCACATTGAACCTCATTTGCCAAGTTGATGCCCCAGAGTGTTCAAGTCAGCTTGTAGTTTGTGGACATCTTCCATAGACTGTACAGTTCTACATAACTTAGTGTCATCTGCAAAAATAGTAATTGTGCTATTAATCCCATCCTCCATATCATTAATAAATAAATTAAATAATAGAGGGCTCAGCACTGAACCTTGGGGTACACCACTTGTAACCCTGGACCATTCTGAATAGGAATCATTGACCACAACTCTCTGGACACGATCTAGAGACAGATACTTATCCTGTAGATGGGGATAAGCTATAAGCTGAGCTGTAAAACCAAGAAAGGCCATCACTGATCAGCAGGGGTCCGACACCCTGCACCCCCCATCCCATTGACAATGAAGATTCGTAAATAGGCTCAGACACACCACTAATTAATATACACTGACTTCTTTATTAACTGCAAGGTTGTCAAATGTACAGTAGATGTTCTCATTAGAATTCAGGGCACTGGTCTTAAATGTGGCCCTTTGATTCATGAAGAGTCAGGCCTTCAGCACTCAGGGGAGGAAAAACCCCCAGGGGAGGAAACCTCTAGGGAACCATGGGTGAAGGACTGCCCTTCCCCTTGGCCGTGGAGGAAAATGATGGCACGTCAACAAGGACAGTAGATTTTTCCGTGAATCAGTGGTGAATGTCTAGTGTGTTGAGTTCTGCAGAGACTAAGCCTGGAATCTGTCTTTTGAAACTCACTTCTTCGGTGAATACATCTGACTGCGGAAAGTCCGGTGAATGTCAAGTCCAGTGACTATTGTAGAGACCGAGCCCGGAATCTGCCTTTTGCAGCAGGAAACTCGCTTCTTTAGTGAATACGTCTGACTGCAGAAAGTCTGATGGGTGAGTGCAGAGACCGAGCCCGGAATCTGCCTCTTGCTGAAGCACAGGTCATCTGATCCTGACACGGTGGCCACCATGTCGTTGACTTGTGGTATCCCATATTCATTGCCGGGACACAGTGAGACCCCCGCTCTGGTACAGTGATCTGCAGATGCAAAAAATATAACTAATTATGACTGAACATGGAGCAGCGGAAAATTACATGTAAGTGACACACAATTTACTCCCGGTCACTGGGTCATTGTCATCCTTTAACTGCATTAAACTTGGGCCCATGTTTCTAACAGTGATACCAACACGCATCATTGACTGTTATAGCTGTTCTGGAACCCACTGCTGTGTCCAACGTAAACAGAATACACCTTATAATCATGGGCTAATTCATTTTCATATATCTTTATAGGGTTTGGAGCTTTGTTTTCCTGATATAAATTGCCAAAACCCCTGTTTTTTTACACACTTCCATAGTTAAAATTCAGGGAGCCATTGCTCAAGGTAATCTACATATCAAGGTCAATGGGAGCTCCCCCTAGTGGTGACTCTAGGCAGTTAGAATTGTATCATACTCATACTTATGTGCCATGTATCAGGTGATTTGGATGATTTTCCACTAATAGCCACTGCTCTGCTCATCTTTGTGGAGAATCTAAACCCTAAATTATTCAGTGTCATCACTCCGGTGTCTCCAGAATTTGGCATCATGTCTGTTATTAGTATGAGCTCTTGTCATTTTAATCGCATTACATTTGATGACTCCTGTAACAAGGATCTTACCTTAGTTAGGGCCCTATTTGGTTCTTAAGACCAATTCCTTCTAGCAGGGATCACTGGGGAAGTTCAGGAGATGGTTTATTCTGCGCCTCATTTTGTCTCAGACCTCTGGTAATCTGATCTGTGGCAATTGCCTTCTTAACCCCAGTGTCACGGCCTCATTGTTGTGCTGTGTGACACGTTTGCCGTACATGCCGGTTGCCAGTGGCAAAATAGATAATAGCCGAGCGCTGACTCTGCTATTGCAGTCTGCCCCATATAAATGAATGGAAGCATGGGCCGCGCATGTGCGGCACGCTCCCATTCCCTTCTATGGGAGAGGCGGGGATTAGCGCTTGGTGGTGGACGGACCCCGGGAAATCTGGGGTCCTCCAGCCACAGCGCTCCCCGGTCCGTTCTCGATATAGGTGCGGGTCCCAGTGATATGCCCCCATTGTCTAAGATGGTAATACCCCTTTAAGGCCAGGAGTCAGTTGTACTCCAGCCTTGGTGTAAGCTGGGAGTTATGCTCCTTGTCTGGTTGTTCCATCTACCAGTGTGAGGGCCACCTAGTGGGACATCAATGTCCCACTAGGTGGCCCTCACACTGGAAGATGGAATAACCAGACAAGAAGCGCAACTCCAGCACACACCAAGGCTGGAGTACAACTGACTCCTGGCCTTAAGCCACAGGTATAAGAAGCACCTAATTACCACACCCAGCAAGGTAGTTACCCCTCCACTACCAGACAGAGGAGGAACCAGGAGAAGGGGAGCAAAGCACACACATGCAGACAACCACGCAGGCTGCTTTTATTTCCAGTGGTGACCAGTGGATACCGCTGTGTCCAAATTATACAGAAAACATCATAAATATCAAGAAGCAGAAAAATCACAAATCATCAATATACCCAATGAAGATACAAGGTCTTCTCATAGTCTTCTGACATCTGATAGTCCGACACATTTTCCCGGAACACAACTGCCTGATAATCAGGTCTCTAGGACCGAGTTAAAATAATAAATTAGGATACACCCCGCATTACAGCAAAGTTATGGGGCCCATAGGCTAAAACGCCAATGTTTGTGGGGTGTCATTACCCCGAACCTTTGGTGGTTGTCTAGATACTTACTACACATACAGTACAGACCAAAAGTTTGGACACACCTTCTCATTCAAAGAGTTTTCTTTATTTTCATGACTATGAAGGCATCAAAACTATGAATTAACACGTGGAATTATATACATAACAAACAAGTGTGAAACAACTGAAAATATGTCATATTCTAGGTTCTTCAAAGTAGCCACCTTTTGCTTTCATTACTGCTTTGCACACTCTTGGCATTCTCTTGATGAGCTTCAAGAGGTAGTCCCCTGAAATGGTCTTCCAACAGTCTTGAAGGAGTTCCCAGAGATGCTTAGCACTTGTTGGCCCTTTTGCCTTCACTCTGCGGTCCAGCTCACCCCAAACCATCTCGATTGGGTTCAAGTCCGGTGACTGTGGAGGCCAGGTCATCTGGTGCAGCACCCCATCACTCTCCTTCATAGTCAAATAGCCCTTACTTTCAAAGTTTTCCCAATTTTCCGGCTGACTGACTGACCTTCATTTCTTAAAGTAATGATGGCCACTCGTTTTTCTTTACTTAGCTGCTTTTTTCTTGCCATAATACAAATTCTAACAGTCTATTCAGTAGGACTATCAGCTGTGTATTCACCTGACTTCTCCTCAACGCAACTGATGGTCCCAACCCCATTTATAAGGCAAGAAATGCCACTTATTAAACCTGACAGGGCACACCTGTGAAGTGAAAACCATTTCAGAGGTCTACCTCTTGAAGCTCATCAAGAGAATGCCAAGAGTGTGCAAAGCAGTAATCAAAGCAAAAGGTGGCTACTTTGAAGAACCTAGAATATGACATATTTTCAGTTGTTTCACACTTGTTTGTTATGTATATAATTCCACATGTGTTAATTCATAGTTTTGATGCCTTCAGTGTGAATCTACAATTTTCATAGTCATGAAAATAAAGAAAACTCTTTGAATGAGAAGGTGTGTCCAAACTTTTGGTCTGTACTGTACATATATTGGAGCTTGGAAGAAAGACGAGACGGAGGGGACATGATAGAAACTTTTTAAATACATAAAGGGAATCAACAAGGTAAAAGAGAAGAGAATAAAGAAAAACTGCTACAAGAGGACATAGTTTTAAATTAGAGGGGCAAAGGTTTAAAAGTAATATCAGGAAGTATTACTTTACTGAGAGAGTAGTGGATGCATGGAATAGCCTTCCTGCAGAAGTGGTAGCTGCAAATACAGTAAAGGAGTTTAAGCATGCATGGGATAGGCATAAGGCCATCCTTCATATAAGATAGGGCCAGGGGTTATCCATAGTATTCAGTATATTGGGCCGACTAGATGGGCCAAATGGTTCTTATCTGCCGACACATTCTATGTTTCTATATTATCACATGAGAAGACTTTATTACGATCCGTACATGAAGATAATCAAACTTAGAAAAGTCACTGGTTAATTACCAATGCCAACAAGTCTGTGGGTTCTAGACCTGTACCATGGGTCAGCGGTGGGGTTGGGTAAAGACTGCAGCTTTGGTGATGTAGAAGATCTAGGTCTGTTTCGGTAATATCAGGCTTCTGGTCAGGGCGATCTCTTGGCCTATCATAGATTTGACATGTCATGAAAGACATGGAGTCACTAATTGACCTTTTTGGGAAAGCCTGTGGTGATCCTGCCATTCTGCAGGCAGGATATTAGATGGTCTCTCATCACGTTGTGCTGGAAGATCGCCGTGGGTTCATCGTCATCTGCCAGAAACTCAAAGGCAAATGCTATGGCGAACACCCCACAGTCATAGGTGTTTCTCTGCTGATCCACATTGAGAAATTTTAGATGTTTGAGGGGCTCATGGACCACTACACTGTAGACGTTATTAATCTGCTTGCAAACAGATAGAGGCAAATTGCTGGTCTTGATGCTGTCAGCCACTAGGATCTCTCAATTTTTGAAGCAGGTGGTCATCCATTGCACCCTGTCCTCGTCGTAGTGGATTTGTACAGCCTTCTTTAGCACACTGTACCCTGGAAAGAGAATAGCAGCTGCGGGCTGGAGGCCATCAAAACCCCCGAACTGATTCTGCAAGAAATCCTGGGCCTTGTTAACGATGTCATCGTCCAACATGCCTTCCTGGCCGCTGCTCTTCAGGATGGATAAGTGCTCTGGAGACAAGTTGTTCTGTGCTCTCCTGGTATAGGCCATCTCCACTTTTGGTGTTCCCAGCTCTGGGCTTCCTACATCTTTGGTAGATGGAGCGGACGTGTTTTCTGCCGCAGCTCTTTTGGCTGGTGGAAATGTCCCGGACTGACTGTCATTGGAGGTTGGTGCTTTCCTTTTAAGACTGGATTTGGAAGCTTCACAAGATGCCTTCAAAAGGTCTTCAGCAGACTCAGCCATTTTCCCATCCAAAGTTTTAAGGGTCTCAAAATTTAAAGAGACTTCATTCTTCACTGCTGTGTCTTGTTTTTGACGAGTCTTTCTATTACATCGTCGCTTACAGCTCTTTGGTGTGTTTTTTAGCAGGTTGTGCCTTGTGGACAAGGAATAGCTCCACAGCATCAGCGTCCCGGGGTCTTTTTTCTGGGGGTCCCCCACTTTCTTGTTTTTCTCCCAGGGACATGCCTTGTGGTATTAGGGGCCCCTCATGTGCAACTTTTGGATCCGCAATAAAATTGGTTGGCGTCTTCTCAGCTGTCTTGACGGATGATGTGGTTTTTACGTCTTAAGGCAACTGACCTGAAGAAACTTCTGGCCTGTGTCATGATGGTTGATTTCTTGGCCAGGAAGCTGGAATTCCCCATCAGAGTTCTCCCTTTTTTATTCGGTTTCCTGAATAGGGTCAGAAGGAAGGAGCCAATCGCCATGCAGGATGAGAGAGAGTTGACCAGCAGCCGCCGATCAACATAGCGCCGACGCCTATGAATCCTCATGATGGCGTCCAATCTTCTTTCTGAAGTTGTGTGCAACCAACATGGAGTCCCACCTTCACAAATCCATCATTATAATGTCATCCAGTGACATCACGGCTGTAGGCCCAGTTCTAGAACATTCTATGCAAATGTAGTGACATCACAATACTCTGCCAGGATGAAGGCCAGATTATTTTAACCACTTAATGGCCAGAGCATTTAATATGTTAATGAGCTAAGATATATGGATATTGTTTGTTTAACCACCTCAGCCCCCAGTGCTTAAACACCCTGAAAGACCAGGCCACTTTTTACACTTCTGACCTACACTACTTTCACCGTTTATTGCTCGGTCATGCAACTTACCACCCAAATGAATTTTACCTCCTTTTCTTCTCACTAATAGAGCTTTCATTTGGTGGTATTTCATTGCTGCTGACATTTTTACTTTTTTTGTTATTAATCGAAATTTAACGATTTTTTTGCAAAAAAATGACATTTTTCACTTTCAGTTGTAAAATTTTGCAAAAAAAACGACATCCATATAGAAATTTTGCTCTAAATTTATAGTTCTACATGTCTTTGATAAAAAAAAAATGTTTGGGTAAAAAAAAAATGGTTTGGGTAAAAGTTATAGCGTTTACAAACTATGGTACAAAAATGTGAATTTCCGCTTTTTGAAGCAGCTCTGACTTTCTGAGCACCTGTCATGTTTCCTGAGGTTCTACAATGCCCAGACAGTACAAACACCCCACAAATGACCCCATTTCTGAAAGTACACACCCTAAGGTATTCGCTGATGGGCATAGTGAGTTCATAGAACTTTTTATTTTTTGTCACAAGTTAGTGGAAAATGATGATTTTTTTTTTTTTTTTTTTTTTCCTTACAAAGTCTCATATTCCACTAACTTGTGACAAAAAATAAAAACTTCTATGAACTCACTATGCCCATCAGCGAATACCTTGGGGTCTCTTCTTTCCAAAATGGGGTCACTTGTGGGGTAGTTATACTGCCCTGGCATTCTAGGGGCCCAAATGTGTGGTAAGGAGTTTGAAATCAAATTCTGTAAAAAATGACCTGTGAAATCCGAAAGGTGCTCTTTGGAATATGGGCCCCTTTGCCCACCTAGGCTGCAAAAAAGTGTCACACATCTGGTATCTCCGTACTCAGGAGAAGGTGGGGAATGTGTTTTGGGGTGTCATTTTATATATACCCATGCTGGGTGAGAGAAATATCTTGGCAAAAGACAACTTTTCCCATTTTTTTATACAAAGTTGTCATTTGACCAAGATATTTATCTCACCCAGCATGGGTATATGTAAAAAGACACCCCAAAACACATTCCTCAACTTCTCCTGAGTACGGGGATACCAGATGTGTGACACTTTTTTGCAGCCTAGGTGGGCAAAGGGGCCCATATTCCAAAGAGCACCTTTCGGATTTCACTCCTCATTTTTTCCTGAATTTGATTTCAAACTCCTTACCACACATTTGGGCCCCTAGAAAACCAGGGCAGTATAACTACCCCACAAGTGACCCCATTTTGGAAAGAAGACACCCCAAGGTATTCCGTGAGGGGCATGGCGAGTTCCTAGAATTTTTTATTTTTTGTCACAAGTTAGTGGAAAATGATGATTTTTTTTTTTTATTTTTTTTTTCATACAAAGTCTCATATTCCACAAACTTGTGACAAAAAATAAAAACTTCCATGAACTCACTATGCCCATCAGCGAATACCTTGGGGTCTCTTCTTTCCAAAATGGGGTCACTTGTGGGGTAGTTATACTGCCCTGGCATTCTAGGGGCCCAAATGTGTGGTAAGTAGGTAAATGACCTGTGAAATCCGAAAGGTGCTCTTTGGAATGTGGGCCCCTTTGCCCACCTAGGCTGCAAAAAAGTGTCACACATCTGGTATCTCTGTATTCAGGAGAAGTTGAGGAATGTGTTTTGGGGTGTCTTTTTACATATACCCATGCTGGGTGAGAGAAATATCTTGGTCAAATGCCAACTTTGTATAAAAAAATGGGAAAAGTTGTCTTTTGCCAAGATATTTCTCTCACCCAGCATGGGTATATGTAAAATGACACCCCAAAACACATTCCCCAACTTCTCCCGATTACGGAGATACCAGATGTGTGACACTTTTTTGCAGCCGAGGTGGGCAAAGGGGCCCATATTCCAAAGAGCACCTTTCGGATTTCACAGGTCATTTTTTACAGAATTTGATTTCAAACTCCTTACCACACATTTGGGCCCCTAGAATGCCAGGGCAGTATAACTACCCCACAAGTGACCCCATTTTGGAAAGAAGAGACCCCAAGGTATTCGCTGATGGGCAAAGTGAGTTCATGGAAGTTTTTATTTTTTGTCACAAGTTAGTGGAATATGAGACTTTGTATGAAAAAAAAAAAAAAAAAAAAAAATAAGCATTTTCCACTAACTTGTGACAAAAAATAAAAAATTCTAGGAACTCGCCATGCCCCTCACGGAATACCTTGGGGTGTCTTCTTTCCAAAATGGGGTCACTTGTGGGGTAGTTATACTGCCCTGGCATTTTCCAGGGACCCTAATGTGTGGTAAGTAGGTAAATGACCTGTGAAATCCTAAAGGTGCTCTTTGGAATATGGGCCCCTTTGCCCACCTAGGCTGCAAAAAAGTGTCACACATGTGGTATCGCCGTATTCAGGAGAAGTTGGGGAATGTGTTTTGGGGTGTCATTTTACATATACCCATGCTGGGTGAGAGAAATATCTTGGCAAAAGACAACTTTTCCCATTTTTTTATACAAAGTTGGCATTTGACCAAGATATTTCTCTCACCCAGCATGGGTATATGTAAAATGACACCCCAAAACACATTCCCCAACTTCTCCTGAGTACGGCGATACCAGATGTGTGACACTTTTTTGCAGCCTAGATGCGCAAAGGTGCCCAAATTCCTTTTAGGAGGGCATTTTTAGACATTTGGATACCAGACTTCTTCTCACGCTTTGGGGCCCCTAGAATGCCAGGGCAGTATAAATACCCCACATGTGACCCCATTTTGGAAAGAAGACACCCCAAGGTATTCAATGAGGGGCATGGCGAGTTCATAGAAATTTTTTTTTTTTGGCACAAGTTAGCGGAAATTGATATTTTTAATTTTTTTCTCACAAAGTCTCCCGTTCCGCTAACTTGGGACAAAAATTTCAATCTTTTATGGACTCAATATGCCCCTCACGGAATACCTGGGGGTGTCTTCTTTCCGAAATGGGGTCACATGTGGGGTATTTATACTGCCCTGGCATTCTAGGGGCCCTAAAGCGTGAGAAGAAGTCTGGAATATAAATGTCTAAAAAATTTTACGCATTTGGATTCCGTGAGGGGTATGGTGAGTTCATGTGAGATTTTATTTTTTGACACAAGTTAGTGGAATATGAGAGTTTGTAAGAAAAAAAAAAAAAAATTCTGCTAACTTGGGCCAAAAAAATATCTGAATGGAGCCTTACAGAGGGGTGATCAATGACAGGGGGGTGATCAATGACAGGGGGGTGATCAATGACAGGGGGGTGATCAATGACAGGGGGGTGATCAGGGAGTCTATATGGGGTGATAACCACAGTCATTGATCACGCCCGTGTAAGGCTTCATTCAGACGTCCGGATGCGTTTTGCGGATCCGATCCATCTATCAGTGCATCCGTAAAAATCATGCGGACATCTGAATGGAGCTTTACAGGGGGGTAATCAATGACAGGGGGGTGATCAATGACAGGGGGGTGATCAGGGAGTCTATATGGGGTGATCACCACAGTCATTGATCACGCCCGTGTAAGGCTTCATTCAGACGTCCGGATGCGTTTTGCGGATCCGATCCATCTATCAGTGCATCCGTAAAAATCATGCGGACATCTGAATGGAGCTTTACAGGGGGGTAATCAATGACAGGGGGGTGATCAATGACAGGGGGGTGATCAGGGAGTCTATATGGGGTGATCACCACAGTCATTGATCACGCCCCTGTAAGGCTTCATTCAGACGTCCGGATGCGTTTTGCGGATCCGATCCATCTATCAGTGCATCCGTAAAAATCATGCGGACATCTGAATGGAGCTTTACAGGGGGGTAATCAATGACAGGGGGGTGATCAATGACAGGGGGGTGATCAGGGAGTCTATATGGGGTGATCACCACAGTCATTGATCATGCCCCTGTAAGGCTTCATTCAGACGTCCGGATGCGTTTTGCGGATCGGATCCATCTATCAGTGCATCCGTAAAAATCATGCGGACATCTGAGTGGAGCTTTACAGGGGGGTAATCAATGACAGGGGGGTGATCACCACAGTCATTGATCATGCCCCTGTAAGGCTTCATTCAGACGACCGGATGCGTTTTGCGGATCCGATCCATGTATCAGTGCATCCGTAAAAATCATGCGGACATCTGAATGGAGCTTTACAGGGGGGTGATCAGGGAGTCTATATGGGGTAATCACCACAGTCATTGATCATGCCCCTGTAAGGCTTCATTCAGACGTCCGGATGCGTTTTGCGGATCCGATCCATCTATCAGTGCATCCGTAAAAATCATGCGGACATCTGAGTGGAGCTTTACAGGGGGGTAATCAATGACAGGGGGGTGAT
Organism: Bufo bufo; assembly: GCF_905171765.1. Taxonomy (NCBI): domain Eukaryota; kingdom Metazoa; phylum Chordata; class Amphibia; order Anura; family Bufonidae; genus Bufo; species Bufo bufo. Next base: position 52,811,328 of record NC_053389.1, on the reverse strand, counting down.
CACCACAGTCATTGATCATGCCCCTGTAAGGCTTCATTCAGACGACCGGATGCGTTTTGCGGATCCGATCCATGTATCAGTGCATCCGTAAAAATCATGCGGACATCTGAATGGAGCTTTACAGGGGGGTGATCAGGGAGTCTATATGGGGTAATCACCACAGTCATTGATCATGCCCCTGTAAGGCTTCATTCAGACGTCCGGATGCGTTTTGCGGATCCGATCCATCTATCAGTGCATCCGTAAAAATCATGCGGACATCTGAATGGAGCTTTACAGGGGGGTAATCAATGACAGGGGGGTGATCACCACAGTCATTGATCATGCCCCTGTAAGGCTTCATTCAGACGACCGGATGCGTTTTGCGGATCCGATCCATGTATCAGTGCATCCGTAAAAATCATGCGGACATCTGAATGGAGCTTTACAGGGGGGTAATCAATGACAGGGGGGTAATCAATGACAGGGGGGTGATCAGGGAGTCTATATGGGGTGATCACCACAGTCATTGATCATGCCCCTGTAAGGCTTCATTCAGACGTCCGGATGCGTTTTGCGGATCCGATCCATCTATCAGTGGATCCGTAAAAATCATGCGGACGTCTGAATGGAGCTTTACAGGGGGTTGATCAATGACAGGGGGGTAATCAATGACAGGGGGGTGATCAGGGAGTCTATATGGGGTGATCAGGGGTGATTAGGGGTGATCAGGGGCTAATAAGGGGTTAATAAGTGATGGGGGGGGGGGGGGTAGTGTAGTGTAGTGGTGCTTGGTGCTACTTTACTGAGCTACCTGTGTCCTCTGGTGGTCGATCCAAACAAAGGGGACCACCAGAGGACCAGGTAGCAGGTATATTAGACGCTGTTATCAAAACAGCGTCTAATATACCTGTTAGGGGTTAAAAAAAACACATCTCCAGCCTGCCAGCGAACGATCGCCGCTGGCAGGCTGGAGATCAACTCTCTTACCTTCCGTTCCTGTGAGCGCGCGCGCCTGTGTGCGCGCGTTCACAGGAAATCTCGCGTCTCGCGAGATGACGCGTATATGCGTGACTGTGCGCAGCGCTGCCACCTCCGGAACGCGATCCTGCGTTAGGCGGTCCGGAGGTGGTTAAGGGATCCAGATTTTCAGTTTTCGAGAATACATTGATTTTTTTTACCTTTTACGGCACATTTTCGGCTTCACATTTTTTAGTTTGATTTGGTTGCAGAGACGTAATTAAACGCAAAATTTGTAAACCCCAAGCAACTTCCCCAAAATTTCTCCTTCTGCAGCGAGTCCTGCACCGTTCAGGAGGAGGAGTCAAGAGTTTACTAACCAATGGCTGATGTAGTGACCTTCCACTTGCACACAGCAGCAACATTGAACAGGCAGTGCTGCAGTGTAAAGCATGAGGGAGATAAAGAACAGCAGACCCAATTTCATATGGAGACAGGACCTCATATACACAATGCAGCCAAGCTGCAGTCATAGCAGTGCCCTAATTGAACTAAGCTGCAGTGTAAAGCAGGACAAACATTGTGCAGGAAGCTGATACACAGACACTTGCTGTACCTGATGCAACAGAGCAGCGCACGGCGCGTTACACTGTGTCGGTGACTGAGAGGGTGACGGTTCAGGTTCCTTTGCAGAGCTGAGAGAGTAGAACTCTGCATCAGAACTGGGGGTTCAGCACTGGAAATGAGGGGTTCACTTCACACCCAAAACACTTATAACTGACCGCACAGTCACTTCTCACCCAAAATTTTATCTAAACTGGTGTAAAGTAGAAATGGCTTGGTTGCCCATAGCAACCAATTAGATTCCACCTTCCATTTTCCAAAGGAGCTCTGAAAAATGAGAGGCGGAATCTGATTAGTTGCTATGGGCAGTTTTGATAAATCTCCCCCATCGTCTGCAGTGAAGTCACTCTCATCATCCTCTACACTGTTTCTTGCAGAGGAATGAAATCCCGACTCCCGCGGCACAGGGCACTAAGGTTTCTCTGCTGGGTGCTAGCCACTGATGATGTGCTGGCGACCCCAAGGACAGAGGGAACAGGGAGCCAGAAAGTGAGCCTGAACCCCAGACAGAATTAAGTGTAATTTAGGGGCCGGGGCATTTTGTCCAAGGCTGGGCCCCATAGCAGCTGCGTGGTCTGCCTCCATTGAAGATACGCCACTGGGGCTGTATGTGTATGTTTCGGGTTTACGGTGGGGTCAGATGTGTATGCTGTGGCTGTATGCAGGGCCGGCGCCACTCATAAGCAGAGTAGGCCACCGCGTAGAGCGCACTCTTGCTGGGGGCGCCGGCGCCCTGGAGTCTGGCTGCAATAGAAGTCACGGTAGCAGACTGCTACTAGCAGTGGCGTTGTGAGGGGGGTGCGGCGGGTGCGGGCCACATCGGGTGACATGTCTGATGGGGTGATCTCGGTCTGGACCCAACACGCACGCCTGCACAGCCAGCCCCGCCCCTTTAAACTTGCACTGTCCCAGCTCCCTGGCGGCGGTGGCCCCGGCGCTGCACTATCCTCCTCAGTGCGTACAGCGGCAGGACGTAGTGCGCGCACTATGACCTGACGATGCATGCTGCAGCGCCGGCGGGAAGACGGGATCGCAAGGAAGAGGAGCCGCAGCGTTCTAGGTGAGTATTGTAGTATGTAGTTAGTTCTGCCTGCCGCAATGATTAAAATTTTGATGGGGGGCATTGGGGGCTGAGTGGGGGTCTTTGGCTTATCTGAGGTCTGAAGGGGGCTGAGTGGGGGTCTTTGGGCTGATCTGAGGTTTGATGGGGGTCTGTGGGCGTGTCAAAGGGCGTGGTCAATGGGCGGGGTCAAGGGGTGGCAAAATTAGCTTTTGCCTAGGGTGGCAAAAATCCTTGCACCAGCCCTTGCTGTATGTTGGGTCAGATGTGTGCTGCGGGTGTATTGTGGGGTCAGATGTGTGTGCTGCGGGTGTATTGTGGGGTCAGATGTGTGTGCTGCGGGTGTATGTTGTGGTCAGATGTGTGTGCTGCGGGTGTATGTTGTGGTCAGATGTGTGTGCTGCGGGTGTATGTTGTGGTCGGATGTGTATGGTGGGGGTTAGATGTGTATGTGCTGCCTGACATTCTGACTGCCCTGATATTCGCCTCGGCCCCCTCCATCACTCGGTTCGGCGTCTTTCCCTCTTTTCGCAGTGTTCCTCCGTCTGAGGCTCGGCTCCAGGTGCGCTCCGCAGGCTCCTGTACAGCTTTACTGTGTGAAGGAATTTAGGACGAGGGCTGCAGCAGAGGAAGGGTTAATAGCATAACTGGAAAAGGGGCTGCAGCACTGGTAGGGTTAACAGCCTGTTGGGGGAGGTGGGTTCAACATTTGAAGAGTTAATAGTGTAATTGAAAAGGTTCTGCAGTGCTGAAAGGGTTAACAGTGTGATGGGGGAGGGGGCGGCTGAGCTACAATGAAAGGAATCTCCTGGAGTTTGGTTTGTGCTGGAAAATCTCTATCTGTGGACCCGAGTGTGCTCTGCGCTGTACGTGTGTGACTGAGGTGTGCTCTGCGCTGTACGTGTGTGACTGAGGTGTGCTCTGCGCTGTACGTGTGTGACTGAGGTGTGCTCTGCGCTGTACGTGTGTGACTGTGGTGTGCTCTGCGCTGTACGTGTGTGACTGTGGTGTGCTCTGCGCTGTAGGTGTGTGACTGTGGTGTGCTCTGCGCTGTACGTGTGTGACTGAGGTGTGCTCTGCGCTGTACGTGTGTGACTGTGGTGTGCTCTGCGCTGTACGTGTGTGACTGTGGTGTGCTCTGCGCTGTACGTGTGTGACTGTGGTGTGCTCTGCGCTGTACGTGTGTGACTGGTGTGCGCTGCGCTGTACGTGTGTGACTGTGGTGTGCTCTGCGCTGTACGTGTGTGACTGTGGTGTGCTCTGCGCTGTACGTGTGTGACTGAGGTGTGCTCTGCGCTGTACGTGTGTGACTGGTGTGCGCTGCGCTGTACGTGTGTGACTGTGGTGTGCTCTGCGCTGTACGTGTGTGACTGTGGTGTGCTCTGCGCTGTACGTGTGTGACTGAGGTGTGCTCTGCGCTGTACGTGTGTGACTGGTGTGCTCTGCGCTGTACGTGTGTGACTGAGGTGTGCTCTGCGCTTTACGTGTGTGACTGTGGTGTGCTCTGCGCTGTACGTGTGTGACTGTGGTGTGCTCTGCGCTGTACGTGTGTGACTGTGGTGTGCTCTGAGCTGTACGTGTGTGACTGAGGTGTGCTTTGCGCTGTATGTGTGTGACTGTGGTGTGCTCTGCGCTGTACGTGTGTGACTGAGGTGTGCTCTGCGCTGTACGTGTGTGACTGTGGTGTGCTCTGCGCTGTACGTGTGTGACTGAGGTGTGCTCTGCACTGTACGTGTGTGACTGTGGTGTGCGCTGCGCTGTACGTGTGTGACTGTGGTGTGCGCTGCGCTGTACGTGTGTGACTGGTGTGCGCTGCGCTGTACGTGTGTGACTGTGGTGTGCTCTGCGCTGTACGTGTGTGACTGTGGTGTGCTCTGCGCTGTACGTGTGTGACTGTGGTGTGCTCTGCGCTGTACGTGTGTGACTGTGGTGTGCTCTGCGCTGTACACAGGGGCCCTGGATAAAAATACTAAAAGTGGCCCCGTTTTGTAGTTAGGTCCAAATTGATGGAAGGCAGGACCATATTGTGGCACATTATACCACCCCAGCAGAGCCAAATATCACAGTCCATCGCAAAATACTGCCCCAAAAACGTCCACTTGCCGGCCATGAGGAGGGCTCAGACGGCCCCCTGGGCATCAGCCCACCGGGAAATTTCCCTGTAAGGCCAATCCGCCCCTGGCTGTACGTGTGTGACTGTGGTGTGCTCTGCGCTGTACGTGTGTGACTGTGGTGTGCTCTGCGCTGTACGTGTGTGACTGCGGTGTGCTCTGCGCTGTATATGTGTGACTGCGGTGTGCTCTGCGCTGTATGTGTGCTCTGTGGTATACATGTGTGTGTGACCTGCGGTGTGCTCTGCGCTGTATATATGTGACTGCGGTGTGCCCTGCGCTGTATATATGTGACTGCGGTGTGCTCTGCGCCTTGTGTGTGACTGCGGTGTGCTCTGCGCCGTACTTGTAGGTAATCTCTGGTCTTGTGTATAAATTATGGGAGTGATCGGCGTTCAGGTATCATTGCCGCCGCCCGTCTTGCTGGCGCCCGGTTTCTCGTTGGCGCTCTTGTTTTGCAGTCCTCCTTCTGGTTCCCATCAGTTATCGACCTCTCTGCATCGGGAGCTGGACAGCAGTGCGACGACAAGGAGGGCGCCGCCAGCCACACAGCCGACCGTTACATGATAACTCCTCTCCTCGGCCCGGATTAATGGCGCGCTATCATTCCTGCTATTGCGCCGACACCTTCAGATGACAACGAAGGGTTAATACTTTGATTGGCCCAGAACTGTATGGAATGTTCCTGAAACTGAACACCGCACGTTCCCTCCCGATGCGGAGAACACATGATGTAACCAGTGCTGGGCGGCCATGACGGGTGATGCTCCTGCAGGGAGGTGTCATGGTGGCCGGATTAATACGTGCTGGGGTATGTCGCAGTATTTGCAGTCTGTGTTCCCACCTTGGTTACGCGTTATGATTCTTCTAGAATTTGCTACCGATATGGATCTGGCGGTACAGACGGAACAAGCCCCCCTCCCCCACATGTGCTTCCCACCCACCATTGTCCCTCATGTGTCGTGCCTGTGTATCAGGTTACCTGGCAGTGGCGCATGTGTCGTGCCTGTGTATCAGGTTACCTGGCAGTGGCGCATGTGTCGTGCCTGTGTATCAGGTTACCTGGCAGTGGCGCATGTGTCGTGCCTGTGTATCAGGTTACCTGGCAGTGGCGCATGTGTCGTGCCTGTGTATCGGGTTACCTGGCAGTGGCGCATGTGTCGTGCCTGTGTATCAGTTTACCTGGCAGTGGCGCATGTGTCGTGCCTGTGTATCAGGTTACCTGGCAGTGGCGCATGTGGCGTGCCTGTGTATCAGGTTACCTGGCAGTGGTGCATGTGTCGTGCCTGTGTATCAGGTTACCTGGCAGTGACGCATGTGTCGTGCCTGTGTATCAGGTTACCTGGCAGTGGCGCATGTGTTGTGCCTGTGTATCAGGTTACCTGGCAGTGGCGCATGTGTCGTGCCTGTGTGTTACCTGGCAGTGGCGCATGTGTCGTGCCTGTGTATCAGGTTACCTGGCAGTGGCGCATGTGTCGTGCCTGTGTATCAGGTTACCTGGCAGTGGCGCATGTGTCGTGCCTGTGTATCAGGTTACCTGGCAGTGGCGCATGTGTCGTGCCTGTGTATCAGGTTACCTGGCAGTGGCGCATGTGTCGTGCCTGTGTATCGGGTTACCTGGCAGTGGCGCATGTGTCGTGCCTGTGTATCAGTTTACCTGGCAGTGGCGCATGTGTCGTGCCTGTGTATCAGGTTACCTGGCAGTGGCGCATGTGGCGTGCCTGTGTATCAGGTTACCTGGCAGTGGTGCATGTGTCGTGCCTGTGTATCAGGTTACCTGGCAGTGACGCATGTGTCGTGCCTGTGTATCAGGTTACCTGGCAGTGGCGCATGTGTTGTGCCTGTGTATCAGGTTACCTGGCAGTGGCGCATGTGTCGTGCCTGTGTGTTACCTGGCAGTGGCGCATGTGTCGTGCCTGTGTATCAGGTTACCTGGCAGTGGCGCATGTGTCGTGCCTGTGTATCAGGTTACCTGGCAGTGGCGCATGTGTCGTGCCTGTGTATCAGGTTACCTGGCAGTGGCGCATGTGTCGTGCCTGTGTATCAGGTTACCTGGCAGTGGCGCATGTGTCGTGCCTGTGTATCAGGTTACCTGGCAGTGGCGCATGTGTCGTGCCTGTGTGTTACCTGGCAGTGGCGCATGTGTCGTGCCTGTGTATCAGGTTACCTGGCAGTGGCGCATGTGTCGTGCCTGTGTATCAGGTTACCTGGCAGTGGTGCATGTGTCATGCCTGTGTGTTACCTGGCAGTGGCGCATGTGTCGTGCCTGTGTATCGGGTTACCTGGCAGTGGCGCATGTGTCGTGCCTGTGTATCAGGTTACCTGGCAGTGGCGCATGTGTCGTGCCTGTGTATCGGGTTACCTGGCAGTGGTGCATGTGTCATGCCTGTGTGTTACCTGGCAGTGGCGCATGTGTCGTGCCTGTGTATCAGGTTACCTGGCAGTGGCGCATGTGTCATGCCTGTGTATCAGGTTACCTGGCAGTGGCGCATGTGTCGTGCCTGTGTATCAGGTTACCTGGCAGTGGCGCATAACGAAACCCTGTAGTGGTGAAGGAGATATGTTATAATGTGCAGGTATTGGGCAGGTAGTGTCCTCCTCCCTGGTGTATTATAACATACAGTCTATACGTGTCCTCCTCCCTGGTGTATTATAACATACAGTCCGTACGTGTCCTCCTCCCTGGTGTATTATAACATACAGTCCATACGTGTCCTCCTCCCTGGTGTATTATAACATACAGTCCATACGTGTCCTCCTCCCTGGTGTATTATAACATACAGTCCATACGTGTCCTCCTCCCTGGTGTATTATAACATACAGTCCATACGTGTCCTCCTCCCTGGTGTATTATAATGATTAGTAAACTCAGGTTACACAGAATTAAATTGAGTGAGAGGTTGAAGCCAGTAATGGGCAACATCACAAACCCTCAACATAGAACAGATACACCTGTACAAAGAGTCTACGAAGGCTCCAAATAAATAATAAACTTTATTTAAATATATATATATAACATAATTAAAATAGAGACAACATACATCAATACAGAAAAGTGCAGTATACACCTGAAATCTTCATATGAGGGGAAGGGATGCAACTATTTTATATCCGTTAACCAAAGGTAAACATATGGTCAAATGTGTCAGGTAAATGCTAGTGCATCACAATGCATACAAAATTATACCCAAAGATACCCCTCATCTATAACATACCCATAAGATGGGGGAGATCACCTCAGGAGAACCACACACCCCGACGCGTGTTTCGGCAACACCTTCACTTGGGGGTCCGGCTCTCCTTGGAAATGTGTTCCATTTAAACACTCAACCCACCAATCAATGACCGTCAATTAATTAGCATAAGTAGGTCCTCATGTGTGTATTCAAAATATAATCTATGTGCACCTGCATAATATAACGCCACCCACGTAGAACCGGAAGCACATGCCGAACACTCGATGGCCAGTCAGAAGATCGTCCGCGTGACCCGGTCACTGTGATATAATGTACAGACCGTACGTGTCCTCCTCCCCTGGGGTATTACAGGTAAAACTATCGTGCAAAGTTCATTTATTTCAGTAATGCAACTTTAAAAGGGGTAAACTAACACATGAGACTCATTATAGGCAAAGCGAGATATTCCAAGCCTTTATTTGTTATAATTTGGATGATTATGGCTTACAGTTTATGAAACCCCAAAGTTACAATCTCAGGTACCCTTTGCTCAGGGGGTATGGATTAATCAGCTGACTAGAGTGTGACACTTTGAGCCTAGAATATTAAACCTTTTCACAAAATTCTAATTTTAAGCTGCATTACTGAAATAAATGGACTTTTGCACGATATTCTAATTTTTTGAGTTTCACCTGTATAATGTACAGGCCGTATGTGTCCTTCTCCACCATGTATTATAATCTACAGTCCATACGTGTCCTCCTCCCCCTGTGTATTATCATGTACAGGCCGTATGTGTCCTTCTCCACCATGTATTATAATCTACAGTCCATACGTGTCCTTCTCCCCTGGTGTATTATAATCTACAGTCCATACGTGTCCTCCTCCCCCTGTGTATTATCATGTACAGGCCGTATGTGTCCTTCTCCACCATGTATTATAATCTACAGTCCATACGTGTCCTTCTCCCCTGGTGTATTATAATGTACAGGCCGTACATGTCCTTCTCCCCTGGTGTATTATAATGTACAGTCCATATGTGTCCTCCTCCCCTGGTGTATTATAATCTACAGTCCATACGTGTCCTTCTCCCCGGTGTATTATAATGTACAGGCCGTACGTGTCCTCCCCCCGGTGTATTATAATGTACAGGCCGTGCTTCCACCTGCTGCAGGATCTTCCCCAGTCACGTGTACCTTGCAGATCTTCACAAATATCTTATCAGCAAATCAAGACTCCTTCTGAGGGACTCCTACGGCTTTGTAATGAGGTCTGAGGTTTATGGTGCCCCTCTGCCTGCCTCATGCAGGTTGTGTTTACTTTAGTGCAGTACAGGAGGAGGAGAATTTGTTATAGCAGGAGAGGAATAGTGGCAAAACCCCTTGTGTGTGCTGCACCATAAAGTACCTTCCATCTGCAGAAGATCTCTTCCCTGTGGAGGTGATGGGGCTTCTTCTCCCGCCTTCTGCCCTCCACATGCCCAATCCTTTTGTTCTCAGGACGATAAGACGACGTCTCTGACAGCAGATTCCTCCCATTCCAAACACTTGCATGCTCGGCCTAGCCATGTGTGTCTGTAAAAGGAAGGGGCTCTGGAGAGACCATCATCTCTTGTGTAAGACCACCTTAGGAAGCTTGTGGCTTATGAATCCTTCACAAGGATGTAAACCATCACCGTACCACATGGGGTGTCCACACAGTACTAGGGTTCCTCATGCTCTCAGCGGCTGGCATGAAACATTTTTCCCAGACTTTATGGTAGATCTCACTAATGTTCTCCATTATTTTCTGGTCAGGGCGTTCCTGAAATGTCAGTGGGGTGTGAGGTAAAAGGGAGGGTGACTGTGCTGCAGAGCATCACTGCAGGATGAAGGTTGTTGTCATCGGCGTCACGTGTCTGCTCTGCCGTGAATTCTGTGACGGATCCCGGATTATCTGCTCCATTAGGTTTCTGGTATTTTCTATCACGTTCTTTGGCGGTGTCGTCCAATCTTGTTTGTGGTTGGGGCGTTGGGGACAATGTTCTGGAAATACCCGGCCGTATCCTCTGAGGTGCTGAGAAGACATGGGGCGTTGTACTAGTTTCAGCCATGATTTGGATGCTCTGTGTATAAACACTAACATTACATTTGATGGATCCTGGGGTCTGAACACTACATGCCCTACTGCCACCAACAGACCAAATGTTCTAGATTAGTCTGTCAGTGTAATTTGCTTATTCACAAGCTGAGGAGCAGGGAGCTCTACCTTGTGCCCCCCCCCCCCCCAACACCTGAGGAGGAAGGAGCTGTATATTATGCCCCCCCACACCTGAGGAGCAAGGAGCTCTACGTTGTGTCTTCCACACCTGAAGAGCAGGGAGCTCAATATTATGCCCCCCCCCCACACACACCTGAGGAGCAGGGAGCTCTATATTATGCCCCAACACTGGAGGAACAGGATTAGGACTATACTTTTAAATTTAATGGAACATATGCAAGGAGCAACACAGATTTGAGGAAATATTGGTACAGTGCGATTCCAGGTTCTTTATATTTTTATGTATTTTTTTTCTTCATTTTATAGATCTTTGTTCTTTTTCCTCATTTTAGGATGTTCTTCAGGAATGTTCAAACCCAACCAAGGAGATGAGAGCTGCATGCACTGTCCCTTTAACAGCCGGACCACCTCCGAAGGCGCCACTAACTGTGTGTGTCGGACAGGCTACTACAGGGCTGACTCGGACCCTCTACAGATGCCTTGCACTAGTAGGTCACCTGTTTATGATGTTCAGAATGGGGCAGTTATTAATGTGACACATGGGGGTAGGTGGGGGCTATGTTACACACCAGGATCTAATTTAGTGCAGTTCTTAATGAAAATATTTGACTAAAACCTCTATAATGACCCGGCTGCTGCCTGCAGAGCTGACACTCTCCGGGAGATGACCATCTGGGGTTCATAGGCAAAGACCAAGTGGGATCTGATTTAATTTTCGTGGTTGCCCTGGGTCTCGCCAACCACTGGCAGGTGAGGCTTCACCTGGGTCTTCACCACACCCTTCCGCGGGAAAATTAATGATGCAGTGCTTGATGTGTGGTCTCCTGCAGTGAGAAGCCGAGCCCCGTGTATCAGCCCCCTGACCCCAGCCTATCAATACTGAAGCAACTAGAATGCAAGCTCTTATGGTGGGGGCCTCTGTCCTGTAGAGTGCAAGGTCTTATGGTCAGCAGGGTTCTCTCTCTTGTATGTGTAAGCTCTTATGACAGTGGTGGCGAACCTATGGCACTCGGAGCTCTCTGTGTGGGCCGTGCGTAGGGTTGCCACCTGTGCACTATTACTAATGAGCGCTTCCATTGTGACACGCTCATTAGTACAGCCTTTGCCCCCCTCTTCTGCTTGTGTTTAAAAAAATATATAAAACTCACCTCATCCATTTGATGGCGCCGTGGTGAACACTCGCTGCTCACTGGATGCGCAGGACAAGACCTGCGCCCCAGAGTGATGACGTTTCGCAGAATTGACTGGAAGCAGCAGGACCTGCGAAACCTCATCATGCTGGAGCACAGGTCCTGTCCTGCGCATCCAGTCAGCAGCGAGTGTTCACCGCAGAGCGATCACATGGATGAGGTGAGTTTTAATTTTTTATTTTTTGCACAAGAAGAGTGAGGGAGGGGGCATTAATAATACTGTGGCCTCTAATAGGGGCATTATTAATACTGGGAGCCATTAATGGAGAAAAAACAATACTAGGGAGGCACTAATGGGGGCATTAATTTTACTGGGGGCCACTAATGGAGCCTTATTAATACTGGGGCCACTAATGGAGCCTTATTAATACTGGGGGCCACTAATGGGGTCCTTATTAATACTGGGGGTCATTAATTGGGTCCTTATTAATACTGGGGCCACTAATGGAGCCTTATTAATACTGGGGGCCACTAATGGAGCCTTATTAATACTGGGGGCCACTAATGGGGTCCTTATTAATACTGGGGGGCACTAATTGGGTCCTTATTAATACTGGGGGCCACTAATGGGGTCCTTATTAATACTGGGGGCCACTAATGGGGTCCTTATTAATACTGGGGGCCACTAATGGAGCCTTATTAATACTGGGGGGCCACTAATTGGGTCCTTATTAATACTGGGGGCCACTAATTGGGTCCTTATTAATACTGGGGGTCACTAATGGTGTCCTTATTAATAATACTGGGGGACACTAATGGGGTCCTTTATTAATACTCTGTCCACTAATGGGGCATTAATTAATACTGGGGCCACTAATGGGGGTCTTTATTAATACTGGGGGCCACTACTTGGGCATTATTATTACTGGAGGCCACTGATGGAGGCCTTATTAATACTGGGGGCTTTATTAATACTAGGTGCCACTAATAGGGGCCTTATTAAAACTGGGGGCTAGTTCTGGTGCATTATTAATATGGGGCGCCACTAATGGGACATTTTTAATACTAAGGGTCGTTAACGGGGGCATTCGTTTTACTGGAGCCTGTGTTGAGCACGTCCCCACAGCTTAACTTGGCCAGTATTTTTCAGTTTTCAGGTTAATTTGCCGTGTTGGCACTTTGCAATAAATAAGTGGGTTTTGGGTTGCAGTTTGGGCAGTCAGTCTCTCAAAGGTTCGTCATCGCTGTCCTATGGTGAGTGTGGTCTTGTCCCCTGTACAATGTAAGTTCCTATGGTCGGCAGGGTCTTGTCTCCTGTAGAGTGTAAGCTCTTATGGTGAGGAAGGTCTTGTCTCCTGTAGAGTATATGTTTGTGTATCTCAGTATCTGCTTCTGATTCTTTTACATTTGCCCCCCCTCAGCCACACCGTCTGCTCCCCAGAACGTCATCTCCAGCGTCAACGAGACCTCCCTCATGTTGGAGTGGTTTTCACCTAGGGACTCAGGAGGCCGCGAGGATCTTGTATACAACATTATCTGTAAGAGCTGCGGGTCGGGTCGAGGAGCTTGTACACGCTGCGGAGATAATGTCCAATTTGCCCCCCGCCAGCTGGGCCTTACTGAACCTCGAGTTTACATCAGCGACCTGCTGGCGCACACACAGTACACGTTCGAGATCCAGGCTGTGAACGGAGTCACCGACCAGAGCCCTTACTCTCCACCGTTCGCATCGGTCAATATCACCACTAACCAGGCAGGTGAGTGTCCATCGTCAGAGGTTCCGCCGCGGCAGATATGGTGGGAATGCCTGACGCAAAGTAGTGATCATGGGGGTCAGGTAGGTCTCTCCCCTTCCATTGACACTACAGTCAGACCCTTTTCAGCCTGTGATGGCTGATAACAGAGAGCAACAGCTGTGCAGGGTGTAGTTCCTCCATGGGGTATGCTATAAAGAGTAAGTGCAAGAGGAAGGTTGCTGTTGCCCATGACTATTTATCCACTAGGTGGCAGCGTCTGGTCTCTTACTTACATACATGGGGAGGGTGCGGACAGGCTTCTTGCTGTATATCGGGGGGGGTCCCACCCGCCCCCCTGCTTTGTTGTTCACTTATATCTTACCAGCAGTAATTATTCATAAGTGAGGCATGGGGCGCTGCATGCCCCGGAGGTGCTTCTCCTTGGGGTTGTCAGGAAGCCTGGCTGCAGTGCTATGCGCTACATTCATAATTGATGCTTTGGTAGGGGTCTCTGTACACACACACACGGCTCTGCTACTCCGAAATGAGGTCAGCTGTCATACAGAAATCCACCCAGGGATCACGTATCCCGCACATTATCTTCTGCGCTAATCATGTGACTGGAATTCGGACTTGGCCGAGATCTCCACGTGTGGACGGCTGGCAGTGCAGAACGGGGCGGCATCATCTTTGGCAGTGGCACAGACTGCGGGAGTACTGAACATGGGGGGTACTCTGCTACTGGGGCGGAAGAACTCAACATGGGTGCCCTCAGATGTAGGAGGCCGAATCGGGGTCTAAGTCGTCAACGTTGGGAACCTGACTCTGGCTGCGGAGATTAGATTGTCAGCTCCTAGGGGACAGAGATGTGTGAGCTTAAGAGATAAGACTATGGATTTTTCGGAACGGGGTGGATGGGAGTAATAATTTAGAGATTAGGCCGTGAGCTCCTAGAGACAGGGATGATGGGAGTGATAATGGTCAATGTGCAAGCCGCACTCACTAATTGCAGCCCCCCCCCCGGTGCTATATAGTGGCGGCTCTGGGATCAGTAATGTGACCGTGTGACGTCATTGAGAACCGTTTATCTGGTCAATTAAATGGGTAGAGATGGGGTGGCTGGGGGTGGAGGGAGCGACTTACCTGAACCCACCTGTCAGCAGCCGCCTGTCGCCGCCTTGCTCTTTGCCTTCTGCTTGTGAGCCAGTCTCTCCACTCTTCCCAGTATTAGAGTAATTGATAAATAGCAGAATTCCCTCTTGAGTCTCTGGCCTTATGCCCCGGTAACCGGATACTTGGGGTGAGGGGGCAGAGATGTTGTCGCTTGCAGCTGTCCCTTCTCCTTCATCCCTAGCTGCTGCTGATAATGAGAGAAGGGGGGAACTTAGATATTGACATTTCACATACCAGGGCTGTAACCGCCTCCGTACGTTCTGATGTAAAGTTTGTGCAGAGCTGCTGGATCGGAGCTGGTGACATCTCGGGATCTTCTCAGCATCTTCTGTAGGGTCCAGATACAATGACAGCAGGGTGACCAGCTTACATTCCCAGACACAGAGGATCTTGGGAGAAACCTGAGAAAGCAACGGCTGCTCCCATCCCCCTCTGGGGTTACGATCCCTCCTCTGACCACCCTGGATCTTCCACGGAAAAAGTGACACCTGTGCTATGGCCGAGCATCCTCCATCATCAGAGGCAGGCATCACATGGAGCGCTGGATACGTGAAAATGGCTTCCCTGCTGCTTGCTCTGTGATCTTCTGTGAATAAAATGTCATGTTCCCCGTGAGAGCATGTTGTCCGGGTGGGGGGGGGGGGGGGGGGGTGATAGGCACCGAGCACCATGCATGATTTGGTTTGAGAGAATTCACACAGGAGTCAGCATGCCCATCTCTGCCTGCAGGAGGCAGACAGCAGTCTCTGGGCTGCACGGACGGGAACGTGGCGCCAGGGATTTAGGCCAATTTTACAGACTGGATTCAGTGCAAGTTCCTCATGTTACCGTCACATAGAAAGAACAAAGACTAGACCCCCGGGAAGAGGCTGATGAGATCACAGTAAATCCACTCAGGGCAGTGCAGGATCTTCTTCCCGCCGCCATATCGACACATTATCTGCTCTTGTATCATCCCTACTGTTCCTTCACGTCTCCTTCATCTGTGTCCTGCTATCCCACAATTACTGCCTCCAGTGCCACCACCGCCTCCTGTCACCAGGACTCCTGCCTCCAATGCCACCACTTTCTTCTGTCTCCATAACTCCTTCCTCCAGTGCCAGCACATCCTCCCGTCTCCAAGACTCATATCTCCAGTACTACCACTTCCTCCTGTCCCCAATATTCATACCCCCATTTCCGCCACCTCCTCCTGTCCCCAGCTCTCATACCTGCAGTGCCAGCACATCCTCTCGTCCCCAAGACTCAAACCACCGGTGCTAACACATCCTTCTGTCCCCTACACCCATACCTCCGGTGCCGCCACCTCCTCCTATCCCCAGCTCTCATACCTCCAGTGCCGCCACCTCCTCCTATCCCCAGCTCTCATACCTCCAGTGCCGCCACCTCCTCCTATCCCCAGCTCTCATACCTCCAGTGCCACCACCTCCTCCTATCCCCAGCTCTCATACCTCCAGTGCCACCACCTCCTCCTATCCCCAGCTCTCATACCTCCAGTGCCACCACCTCCTCCTATCCCCAGCTCTCATACCTCCAGTGCCACCACCTCCTCCTATCCCCAGCTCTCATACCTCCAGTGCCACCACCTCTTACTGTCCCCAGCTCTCATACCTCCAGTGCCACAACCTTTTCCTGTCCTCAGCTTTCATACCTCCAGTGCCACCACCTTTTCCTGTCCTCAGCTCTCATACCTCCAGTGCCACCACCTCTTACTGTCCCCAGCTCTCATACCTCCAGTGCCACCACCTCTTACTGTCCCCAGCTCTCATACCTCCAGTGCCACCACCTCTTACTGTCCCCAGCTCTCATACCTCCAGTGCCACCACCTCTTACTGTCCCCAGCTCTCATACCTCCAGTGCCACCACCTCTTACTGTCCCCAGCTCTCATACCTCCAGTGCCACAACCTTTTCCTGTCCTCAGCTTTCATACCTCCAGTGCCACCACCTTTTCCTGTCCTCAGCTCTCATACCTCCAGTGCCACCACCTTTTCCTGTCCTCAGCTCTCATACCTCCAGTGCCACCACCTCTTACTGTCCCCAGCTCTCATACCTCCAGTGCCACCACCTCTTACTGTCCCCAGCTCTCATACCTCCAGTGCCACCACCTCTTACTGTCCCCAGCTCTCATACCTCCAGTGCCCCCACCTCTTACTGTCCCCAGGACTCATATCTTCAGTGCCACCACATTCTTGTCTTTATAATTCCTGCCTCCAGTGCTACCACCTCCTCCTGTCTCCAGCACTCATACCTTCATTGCCACTACCTCTTCCTGTCCCCAGCACCTCCAGGACTTCTGCCTTGAGTGCCACCTCCAAGTACTCCTGTCACCCCAACTTCTTTCTTCAAGACCACCTCAACATCCTCCTCTAGTCCCTTCAGCTCCTGTTTCCAGTGCCACCGCACACCATGTCCTCCTCCTGTCCCCAGGACTCCTGCTTCCAGTACTACCTGCCACCATGTCCTCCTGTCCCATAAGTGCCTCTGCCACAATGTCTGCATAAAGTTTTGGATATAATGACACCACTGACCATGTCTTTCAGATCCACAAGCTCTTGCCAACTATGTTCCCCTGGCTCCAGCAGCACTGTACCAGGTAGAAATAATGGGGGGGTTTTTCCCCTTCCAAGAAATACTTCATGTTTAGCTATTAGCGAGGCACCACATAAGGAGAGTGCGCTACCCTAAAGAACAGCCGTGTGTCATATAAATCGGCACTCTAACCATTAAATCCAGAGCCGACTGCAAATTTCTGAGAATCCCCTTTCTTCGCCTGTGCTGTGGCACTGACAGCGCCCCCTGTGGCAGCAGAACGAGCCTGGACTAGGACAGTATAAGGCTCCATTCACACATCCGCAATTCCATTTTGCGGAATGGAATTGCGGACCCATACACTTCCGGGTCCGCAATTCCGATCCTGAAAAAAATAGAACATGTCCTATTCTTGTCCGCAATAGCGGACAAGAATAGGCATGTTCTCTTAGTGCCGGCAATGTGCGGTCCGCAAAATGCGCAACCCACATTGCGCATCCGCAAAACACACACGGATGTGTGAATGGACCCTAAATGGATGAATTTCTAGTGCAGGCCATGAGAGAGGTCTGTATTCCATGCCGTAGCATCAGAGGGTATCACGCCTGCCAATTTTTTCTGAATCTGTAGTTCTTTTATTGCATTGCCCAGCCCCCCACCCCTCTCCCCCAGAAGGTGAAGCACTGAGTTGTCCGCTGGGGGCTGTAGTCTCTACAGCACTCCTGTTATTGGTCAGCATAGAGATGGTAAGTCTGGGTTCTGCGCTGCTCGACCTGGCAAATAGGCCAAGTGTTGCTATCGAAGCTGACAGCTCCTTAGTGCAGAGCGGCGTCCGCTGTCAGGGGCGCCGTCACCACGAGAGGTGAACTTTCTGCTCCAGTAATCCCATACCGTGCTGTCAGGAGTGAGGCAGCTCCACGGCTAACCCTTTCTATGTTCTGCTCTTTTCCAGCTCCGTCCAGCGTCTCCATCATGCACCAAGTGAGCCGCACGGTGGACAGCATCACACTCTCGTGGTCCCAGCCGGACCAGCCCAATGGGGTCATCCTGGACTATGAGCTGCTGTACTACGAAAAGGTGGGGGCCTCCGAATGTGTCGAGTGCTAGTTCTGCTGCCAGCATAGCTCTCTCTGCCCTCACACCCCCATTCACTGACAACAAGCAGAGTTCTGAACACTGATACATTGTAATTGCCAATGATCCCGACAGGAGAGAGATTTTTGCTACTGTCTCTCCTGATACATTGTAACAAATCTTGAGCAGGACGGGTTCCGTTCACAGTCCGTTACGTGGATTAAGCGTTACTTACATGGGACTGAATGAGCGCTTATATGATTAACCCCTCATGTCCCAGTGGGCAGTTAATAATTAACCCTTTGTCACCCGCACACAGTAATGATAAACATAGTTAAGCCGGCATTAATGGCAATGCATAACAGCCTCCTGATTATCAACACCTCCAACTGCTACTCGAGGCATCCACCCGCATCCAGGGTTATTATGTAACCGGAGGAATATAAACACGCCAGGGTCACGCGCCCCTCCCTCCCCGGGGCACATGGGAGGTCACCGGGCACCCGCACTCTCACACAGCTCAGCACTTTGACTGGCGGCAGTGATTGCACTGGCAGCAGGTGGACACGTCCCGAGCAGCTCCTATCTGTCATGACCAATGTGACGTGAAGGTGTTTGACGTGCGATGTAGCTGAGCTCACTCAGTGGACGACCCGGCGCCTCTCTCAGAATAGCGCAGCCTGAATAACCAGAAATAGAAGCTGCAGATACAGGAGGAGAAGGCATTAGAGATCAGCGGATAATGGGCACAGCCACGCAACGTCAGTGTGGTCTGATATCTCCGTAGAGACACTGGCACGATGCGTTCTTCTGGGCTACAGGGCAATTACAGCTGTGGGGTGGCCTGCTACCCACAGTGCCCACTACTCAGGGTTTTCTACTCAAAGTGCCTACTACACAGTATCTGATACCCACACTCCCACAACCAGCACTGCCTACTACTCAGGGTTTGCTACTCACAATGCCTACTACTTTGTGTCTGATACCCATAGTGCCCACTACCTGCAGTGCCCGCTACTCAGGTTTTACTACGCAAAGTGCCTATTATCCATAGTGTCTGCTACCCACAGTGCCCACCGTTCACATTGTTCACTATTCAGGGTGTGCTACTGAAAGTGCCTATTCAGTGTCTGCTACCCACAGTGCCCTCTACCCGCAATGCCCACTACTCAGGGTTTGCTGCACATAGTGCCTATTAAGAGTGTCTGCTACCCACAATGCCAACTACCCACTGTGCCCACTACTCAGGTTTTGCTACACAAAGTACTATTCAGAGAGTCTGTTAACCATAGTGCCCTGTACCCGCAGTGCCCATCATCTACAGTTCCCAATACTTAGTTTCTGCTACCCACAATGCCCACTTCTTTCGGAGACCCCTAACTGCACTGTCTGCTACTACAGTGGCCATTACTTAGAGCCAGCTACTCTAAGAGCCCACAACTAAGAGTGCCCATTACTTAGTACCACCGCCCTCATTGCCCATTTCCTCAATCTAGTCAGTCATGCCAGCTACAGCTGATTCACTGCTTGCTCCTAGGGTTCCTTTTCCCTGAGGTGTACTTTCTGTCACATCTCTGGACCTGTTTGGCAGCAGTGCCCCTCAGACAAGTTCACTTCACTTAGAGGTAGGAATGTTAAGCGCCCACCTGGTGCCCCGAGGGACTGGGCGTGCACCTGTGGCTCCACAATCCCGGGTTTTCTGCATGACTTCCCCAGCACCTGTTAAAATATTATTATAAAAGGTTTCACGGTGAGAAGGTGATGGCCTCATTGTCATCTTTCTGCTGTCATGCTGCACCAGAGACAGGAATGTGGTGGAGCTTCCTCGCTGATAGCAGCCTCCATGTTGTGCATTTGCAGGATCTGACGGAACACAATTCATCGGTGGTGAAGAGCTCAACCAACACTGTGGTTGTGTCTGGCCTGAAGGCGGGCACTATATACGTCTTTCAGGTGAGAGCGAGAACGGTGGCTGGATATGGCAGATACAGCGGCAAAATGTATTTCCAGGCTATGACAGAAGGTGAGTGCCGAGCCAAATATTGATTGTGGTTGTCACTGGCATCACCTGTGCCCATGCCTAATGCCAAACCTCTCATTACAGCTGAATATCAGAGCAGCTTCCGGGAAAAGCTCCCGTTGATTATAGGCTCCTCGGCGGCTGGTCTGGTCTTCCTTATCGCTCTGGTTGTCATCATCATTGTCTGCAATAGGTAGAGTATCGTATGCTGTCTGTCCTTCCAGCCCCCCATTATGATACAACAGCACCCCCTCAGTTACATGAGACATCTAGATCCTCAGAGGTGGACACGAATGTTCTGCATCTGTTCCCGACTAATCATGTGTTTCTTGTATATTGACCTCTGATGGTATTGTGGACAGACCTATTACAATAGGGCTGTCCACTCAGATGATCTGATAGGAGTAGTAGTTGCTTGATAGCTGGATTAACTACGGTTTGTATTTTCTCCAGAAGACGAGGATTTGAGAGAGCAGACTCTGAATACACAGACAAACTGCAGCATTATACCAGTGGCCACAGTACGTACCGTCTGCCTTCACCAGTTCTAGGGGCTCGTTCTCTCGTTGGTTCGTTGGTTAATTTGTTCCCTTAAAGTTGTAACGTATTCACCAAATCATAAGAACCATCCATTAACCACCGATCCTTCAGCATACTCTATCCCACCCAGCTCTTCCTCTCCCCACACTTGTAGCATGTATACAATGAGGAAGGTCTTTTCATCAGATGTCTATGTGTGGACATGCAGTGACCGCCAGATCCTCAGTCCATCCTGTGCTGTTGACGGTCTAAGGCCTCTTTCACACGAGCGTTTTATTTTTTTCCGTTTACGGGCCGTTTTTTTGAGTTCCGTGTATTGAACCATTCATTTCAATGGGTCCGCAAAAAAACTGAATGTACTCCGTATGCATTCCTTTTCCGTTCCGTTGAAAGATAGAACATGTCCTATTATTGCCCTCAAATCACGTTCCGTGGCTCCATTCAAGTCAATGGGTCCGCAAAAAAAACGGAAATGCATCCGTATGTCTTGCGTATCCGTTCCGTTTTTGCGGAACCATCTATTGAAAATTTTATGCCCAGCTCAATTTTTTCTACGTAATTACTGTATATGCCGTACGGAAAAACGGAACAGAAGCGTAAACAAAAAACGGAACAATGGATCTGTGAAAAACGGACCGCAAAACACTGAAAAAGCCATACGGTCGTGTGAAAGAGGCCTAAAGGAAAGGGTTTTCAGAGGGAGAGGTGGGGGAGATTGGTGCACTGACTCTTGTAATGTTGGTGATCATGGTATACTACACTCCATGATAGAGCTCCATTGCATCGTCTTCTTGTTCTGCAAGTTTTCTCTCTATCACTTAACTTTATTGTCTTAAGGCTCCACTAAATCTTCAGGTTGTACAAGCCCTGCTCTACCTTTAATGCTCTTAAACTTCCTTGCATGTTGTCAGTCTCCTCTACCTTCTAACTCTTCCATTTCTCCAGTCACCTCCACCTTCTTCCTCTTCTCATCTTTCTTGCTCAGATCTTCTGGCCTCCACCTGCTTCCTCTCCTCTTCTTGTCACCACCTACTTCTTCCTCACCTTTCCCTTGTTTCCTTTACCTTCCTCCTCACTTTTCCTCATCTGCTCCACCTTCTTACTCCTCTCTTCCTCCCATTTCATCTCCTTTTGCCCTCTTCTACATCTTTTCCATCTTCTTTCTTGCCATTTTCTCATCTTTTCAAACTTCTTTCTTAACTTTTCTGCAGATTTATCATCATCTCCATGTCTATCTACTCTTTTCCCTATCTTCTTTACCTTCTTTCTCACCTTTTACTTGTCTTCCACCATTCTTTCCTTGTCCTCTAAATTCTTTTTCACATTTTCCTTTTCCCATCTCTTCCAACCTTTTCCTTGTCTTTCCCTTGTCTCCTCCAACTTATTCCTCGCCTTTGCCTCATCATCTACACCAAGGATGGCCAACCTGAGGCTTTCCAGCTGTTGCAAAACTACAACTCCAAGCATGCCCAGACTGCCTACAGCTATCAGATTACAGCAGGGCATGGTGGGAGTTGTAGTTTTACAACAGCTGGAGAGCCGCAGGTTGGCCAACACATTCCTCACTTCCTTCACCTTTTTTCATTGACTCCTCCACCTTCTTCCTTGTATTTTCATCTTGTCCTCCACCTCCTTTCTTCTCTTCTCATCTCCTCCTACCTTTTTTCATTATTTCATTGCCGCCTTCTTCCTTCTTTCTAGTCTTTTCATCATCTCCATCTCCTTCAACTTATTCCTTACCTTTTTCTTGTCCCTTTAATCTCACTTGCCTTTTTCACGTCTTCTACAACTTTTGTTCATCTTCTGCTGCTTTTTCTTCAACCTTTTCTTTATTTCCTCCACTTTCTTCCTTGACTCCTCCACCTTATTACTTTTCTTTGCCTCATTTTATTTCCACCTTCTTCCTGGTCTTTTCTTTTTATAATCCACCACCTTTCTTGCCTTTTCCACCTTCTTACTAATATTTTCCTTACTTTCTCCACCCATTTCCTCATCTCCTCCACTTTTTTCCTTGCCTTTTTTCTTCCTCATCATTTCCATTTTTTCCATGTCTTTTCCTCATCCCCTTTGGCTTTTTCCTTGCCTTTGACTTGTCTCCATCACCTTCTTAATCTTTACCCTGTCTCCTTCACTCTCTTTTCCACCCCAGTCTGTTTCATCTTCTTACTCACCTTTTCCCACCATTTTCTGCTATTCCCACTGTCTTCAGCTACTTCCTCCCATTTCTTAGCTTTTTCTCTTCTCCACCCACTTCCTCACCTTCTTGCCCTTTCATTGTTTTCCCCAACTTCTTTGCCTTTTCCTTCCTCGTCTCCTCCACCTTCATCGTCTTCACCTTCTCCCTTGCCTTTTTCTCAACTCCTCCATGTTCCTCACCTGTTCCTCATCATCGTCACCCTTTTGGGTTCTTCTTTATCCTCGTTTCCTTTCTATTCTTCTTTGTCTTTTGATTATCTTCACTTTCTTACTCATCTTTTCTTCATCTCCTCCACCTTTTTCTACAAACTTTCCTTATCCTCTCACCTGTTTCTTGTGTTCTACTCTTTTTCCTGATCTTCTCCATTCTCTTCCTTGTTTCCTTAACCTTCTTACTCTCCTTTTCCTTGTCTCCTCAACCTTCTTTTATTTCTATTCCTCATCTTCTCCACCCTCTTCCTTGCCTTTTTCTCGTCTCCTTCACCTTATTCACCATCTCTTCCACCTTCCTCACCGGACTTCCTTTTCATTCATTTATGCATTCTACAAGTCTCTTAGATCTTGTTTTCCCACTCCAGTGACACCAGGAATGAAAATTTACATAGATCCTTTTACATATGAGGATCCCAATGAGGCCGTTCGTGAATTTGCCAAAGAAATTGAAATTTCCTGTGTGAAAATCGAGCAAGTTATTGGAGCAGGTAAGTGGTTGGTCTAGCCCATGTGTTTATGCGTGGCCAATCGACGGATCATCTGACCATATTTTTCTTTTTGTTCTTATTGTAGGGGAGTTTGGTGAAGTTTGCAGTGGACACCTGAAGCTTCCAGGAAAAAGAGAGGTTTTTGTGGCCATCAAGACTTTAAAATCAGGGTACACGGAGAAGCAGAGGAGAGACTTTCTTAGTGAGGCCAGCATCATGGGCCAGTTTGATCACCCCAATGTCATCCATCTGGAAGGAGTGGTTACCAAGAGCTCACCAGTCATGATCATTACAGAGTTCATGGAAAATGGATCCCTGGACTCCTTCCTCCGGGTACGGGACATGCAAGAAAATATATGGTTTAGGCACGGGTCCGTAGCATCTGGTGATACTTTAAGGTATCCGTTTCCACTGCTGTAGCGATGGGTCTCTAGCATCTAGTTCCATTACTGTGGTGATGGGGCGTTATTGCCTGGTCCCAGAGTGGTGGTAATGAGCCTGGAGCAATTGGTTTTGATGCTGTGATGATAGGTCTGTAATGTCTGGTTCCACTGCTTGAGTGCTAGGTCTTTAGTGTCTTTTCCCACTGCTGTGGTCAGTATTTTCATGAAAGGACCCTGAAAACATTTCATTTTCTTCTCCCTACAGCAAAATGATGGGCAGTTCACAGTCATTCAGCTGGTGGGCATGCTGAGGGGCATTGCTGCTGGTATGAAGTACTTGGCCGATATGAATTACGTCCATCGGGACTTAGCTGCTCGTAACATCCTGGTGAACAGTAACCTGGTGTGTAAAGTCTCTGACTTCGGCTTGTCTCGCTTCCTGGAGGATGACACATCAGACCCGACATACACCAGCGCCCTGGTGAGTAATGTCTTTGTCCCCCGGTAACCGCGAGGCTCAGCTCTAATGAACACGCTGCTGCTATGCCACGAAGCTTATGCTGCTCATCTAGGGTACAGACCCTGTATGTGTGGATCTATCTATGGGGGAAATGCAGATCTCCTGAGATCTCAGGGAGTCAGGCTGGAGGTACTCATGTTCTGCCTCCCCCGTCCATGCTGTAATATTGGATAGGATGCAGACTGCCACATGACCTATACTTCACATTACTTCATGTTTGACTCCCATTTGCTGCAGGGAGAATTGTGACATAATTGTCTTTGTGTTGCAGGGAGGAAAGATTCCCATCCGGTGGACAGCCCCTGAAGCCATCCAGTATAGAAAGTTTACATCCGCCAGTGACGTCTGGAGTTACGGCATCGTCATGTGGGAAGTGATGTCTTATGGGGAGAGACCTTATTGGGACATGACAAACCAAGATGTAAGTGGCTGTAGAGGGACATCCGAGATGAGACGGCACAGTGGCGCCCAGACTGCAGGAGGGGAGATCTGAGATAAAGCCATTAATTAATGGCAGACGAACCAGAAAAGATTCAGATTGCTTTAATCTGGACTGGACTTGGGTTAATTGCTCTTTACTGCCTTCATTAAATGCTCTGCCTCAAATTCTGTATCCGAGCATTGATGGACAATTAACATGGTGACCTTTAGGTGTCAGGTAAATGGCAGAGCTGAATAACAGGAGTGTTCTCTGTACCTCCCGCTGAATCTCCCCCAGTTATCCTATTGTTCACAAATTAAGAGATGAGGACAAATCACAGCCGAGAACGAGACCTCCATTACCTCATGCCTCATTTGGCTTGCCCCGGTCATGGTGCTGCAGTGGGTGATGCTTGAAGACACATGGTTGAAGATCTTTATTCACAGCAGCCCGTATATCTATTCTCATAGCGACCACATGAAGGGGCCACACGGAATATGCAGAACTCTTTCATACAATGTCTCTTCTTACGTTACAGGTCATTAACGCCATTGAACAGGATTACCGCCTTCCACCACCCATGGATTGCCCAAATGCACTCCACCAACTAATGCTGGACTGTTGGCAGAAGGACCGAAACCACCGGCCTAAATTCGGCCAGATAGTCAACACCTTGGACAAGATGATTCGTAACCCCAACAGTCTGAAGGCCATAGCACCTCTATCGTCTGGGTACGATGTTCTGTCCTTCATATTTTGGATGTTATGTAGGTCAGAGAAATGTAGCTTAACCCCTGTCCTGTGGTAGGTAAAGGGTAATGCCTGGTTATTGGTGACAGCCCTCATTTCCTGTTATTTCCCCCATGATGTGTTTGGTTCCTTCTCTTCCTTCTGATATCCTGTTTGGTTCATTCCCAGACAAGATGGTGATGGAACATGACATAACATGAGTGGTGGCCCCTGTGACCCTGTCCAATATACAGGCAGCGGTGCTGTGTGGGGTTCGATAAGAAGCTGAACAGATAATGCAGGCTGTCCTTATGATAAGACACAGGTCCCCACAATCAGCGGTAAATAGCTTGTAAGAGTAGTAAGGTGACAGTGACGCTATAGACCTCACCTCTGAATTGACCTGGAAGAATAGGACTTTGGCTTAGGTTAGTGGTAGATATTTAACGATCTTCCTGGCTCATCCTGATTCTGTGTGTCTTACAGAGTGACTCTCCCGCTCCTGGACCGTACAGTCCCTGATTACACTAGCTTCAACACAGTGGACGAGTGGTTGGACGCCATCAAGATGGGTCAATACAAGGAGAGTTTTGCCAATGCCGGATTCACAACCTTTGATGTCGTCTCACAAATGATCATGGAGTAAGTAGTGACAGGGCTGAGCATGGGGTTCACCTCTGGGACACATAGCTGGCACTTAGACATGTAGTCCCTGGTGTCTGATCCTCCGACCCCACGTGTCCTGTATAACAGTAGTATACTGTACGTTCTGCTCTCTGATGAATTGCAGTCACTATAGATTCATGGTATCCAGCCAGCCCAACTCTATTGTGTGCACTGTACCAATATTTGCTCTCCCTCTTGTGAGGGACGAGCCCTGCAGGCGAATAAACACGTAGCCGAGCGGAGCACCGCTGTATCTTCTGTCTATTGTGTCATGAGCATCTCCAGACCTGTCTGATGGAGAATTCCTGCAGGATTAAGGAGACGCCTCCCGGTGTAAAGAGAGAGTTGACGGCCACGGGTCAGGGCTGAGCGTCTGGCAGGAGCTCAATCCACATGTAGAATGTGAGGTTCACGGCTAATAAGTCTACTTTCACACAACAGTGAAAAAAAATGGGCATAAAAAACAGACACACTGTCGGTTTTTCATGGACATTTTTCAACCATTTATGCATCAGTTTTCAACAGCCCTTAAAAGTGGATGATTTTTATTTAAATCCCAACCCTTGTAGTATACATAATGTCCCCCCATAGTGGCCCCCAGCAGTAAATATGCCCCCTATAGTGGCCCCCAGCAGTAATAATGTGCTTTTGTTATGCCGGAAAAAAAATTACCTCCTCCACTTGCACGCGTAGAGGTAGTTGTTCTTCTTAGAAAGCTTAGGGACCTGCGCTCCCAGTGTGATAACGTCACCTTACGCTTCCAGCATCAAGAGCGCCTGTCTCTGCCCATGCTAGTGGATTATTATTATTTTTTAACCCCTAAAAGGCCCTTTTCCGTCAGCGTATCCCTTTTGGATGGCCATTACATGGGTACACTCCTGTCTAATGGCCGCAATTTACTGGCCGTTAAGAAAAAAAAAAAAAAACATGACCAGCCCCATTGACTTCAGTTGGTTCTAAAAACATCCGTGTGCCATGTGAATGTAGCGCAAGGTGGAGCAGATGCTGGGTGATTGCAGTGGGTCTGTGTTGCCTCCAATTGTCTTCTGTTTTTTTTTTTCTCTAGAGACATCCTACGGGTCGGGGTAACTTTGGCCGGTCACCAGAAGAAAATCCTCAACAGCATTCAGGTGATGCGAGCGCAGATGAACCAGATCCAGTCAGTAGAAGTCTGATCGAATGGCGAGTGCTTCCTCATCCTCACACTTCCTAATGTACTTGGGTTTCGAGCCTTCCCCTCTCTCCCAACCCCACCTTGGTACAATGAAGTTTCGCGAATGCACCTGGTACGGACAGGACCGTCTGTTGTCCCCAGAAGCCACCCTGATGGTTTCACCCTGAGAGCAGAGCTTCCCTGGGAAGAGTTGGGGATCACGCTTTGGGGGTGATGGGAAGAATATTTTTGGAATATTAGATCTGGATTTGTACAAATAATAATTTTACAGTAAGTCATAAAAAAGGGCTTGAAGAATTATAGACCAGTGGACGGTGAGGAATGTTTCCTGCACGACAAGAAGCAACGGTCCTGACCAAGAGTGCAGCACGTGGATAACCTCACGCCATTCCTCCAGGGACCGACCTGAGAGAAAAGAAGAATTTATTTCCATTAAATGGACCCGCTCCATCTAAGAATATATAATTCTACATCTTGGAGATGTTACAAGAATTACCTAAAAACAACGGCTTTTTCCATGGAAAGGAAGATGCCGCTAAGACTTGTAGTGTTTGTAATAAAAGACAACTCCTTTCTGCCGAGCCTGAAACAGTTTTGTGAGTTCTACGTTTTTTGCAATCCCCCCTTTCCCCCACATTCCAAGTCCCGAGCGCACCTCAAGTGACATTTGATCCATATCATGTGCACAAACCTCAGTGATGATGTCATCACTAATTGCCAACCCCCTCTTTTTTCTCAGAAGACTTTCCCAGTACGGTCCGTATTAGACTTAATGACAAAACTCTGAAGTGTAAAAAAAAAAAAAAAAAAAATCACGCTTTGTCGTCAGTGTTGTCGTCGTTTGGAAATCTGTTTCTTTGTTTACAGAAATGACTTTTTTTACATTGTTTTTTGGATATCGGTACTCAGAAAGATTGAAATTGCTTAAAAAAGAACTTGAAAAAAAAAATCACAAAAAAACCTGGACAATAACCCTCTGCACATCAATCGTCTCACTTGTGATTGGCTGATGGACTGAACATGGCCGCCCTCACAGAGTACTTCATTTCCGCATCATTGACCTTTGTGTGTAGCTTATTATATAAGCTTTTCAGATGTGCAGTGGCTCTGACCGGCGAGGAACTGAAGACTAAATTAACCCCATGGGTATGAGTGTAGCACAGCCAATGACTTCAGCCTAGTCTAGGATTGGTTCTTCAGGAGACTCTGATCTCAGGTCACCTATGCCTGCAGGATGTTCCTCACCACAGTCTAGAACATTTGTGTCCATTCTTTCTGCTCCTGCCTGGGGTTGTGGGCAGGATTATGGCGTAGCATGCAGTGAGAAGTGAATGCTTACTTCCCAGAGGAGACCTCTCCTTACTACTAGGAGGAGTGTCTTGCTCGTCTTTAGAGACAAGAGGGCTGACCTGTGCCACCATTCTTAACCTGACGTACAGTGGATCATGGCGGCACTGGTCCAGGCCAACGTTCATTACTATAGAACTACCAGTAGCCAGTGACAATCACGTTCTCCCTCTGTAGACACCTAGTATAGAAGAAGCTCCGTTCCCCTGATTGTGGCTCTGGAGTTTGTGTGATACATATGTGTTGTCCTTGCGTGGGATATGAGCTCTTCCATTCAGCGTGATCAGACTGGCATTTATGTACCATGCTCTGCTGGTTGCTGTCCTGGGTCTGATGGACCTCATGTTTCCAAATCCCATCCTTCTGCACAGCCGCATCCCCCTTTACATGGCACCAGTGATAAGTAAGGAGCACCAGTCAGGAGGTGAGAGGGATCCACCATAAAGTGATTGTCATTACAAGGTTCTAGAGCAAGCCAATCGGTCTATTATTTGATATGGAGTCTTTCCATCCACATTCCCTCCCATGTGGACATCTATAGGGCTACAAACCAGTTTCCTCCCGGTTTTGTGGTGGCTACGTCTCAATCTGATGGTAAGGGAAACGAGGTTTGATGGCATGTGATTGCCAGCTCTGTAGACCAAGTGCAGGTGTGTGGAGCAGAGGCTTCCATATTTATAGTCTCGGCCCTCTTTCTCGAGTTTGGCGGTGCTTCTCATCTTGGGGAGGGTGGGGTATAAGAAGCAACACTTTGTTCAGGGGGTACAGATAGGTGTGAGTCCCCTATCACTGCCTGCCTACAGTAAAACATTGCCACACAAATCTCATTCATGACGTGTGTGAGGCCGGCGTAATTCTTCACATCTGTTCCTGCATCGCCTTAGGGGATGAGTTGGGGGGGGGGGGGGGCTGGGCTGGGCCCGTGACTGTGCTTCCATTGTGTGATGTATTCTGTAACCGGGATGTGACAGACGAGACAGCGCAGAGCAGGGAGGAATGTCACGCGTGTTTCTGCTTATTTATCTTGTTTGCTGTGCAGGAGAACACGCGTGTCTGGAAATAATCTGAGAACCATCAGATCCCGGGGCCTGGTCCACAGCGAGGGCACCCTCTCGTCTAGCTGTCTGAAGTGCCATGATTTCTTCCAGTCAGAGCTCAATGTTTGTAGTGACTGTTTACAGAGACTCGTGTGTGAGCGGCTGGAGTCATCCATTCCTGTCCGGTCTGAGCACCTGAGGCCGGGAGGGGGGAGGAGGTAAGGGTCAAGGGTTTGGACATCTCCTAGAACCTCACCAGCATGTAAAGGAGCAGAGGTGCAGTTGGGATCTGGGTGTAGAAATTCCTTCCGGTCTCAGTCAGGTGTAACATTGTCTCCACCCTACAAGCGATGAGAAACGCCAACACTGTGAGTCCCGTCCAGCCGCTCCTTCCCAGGAAATCAGCGCAATCATGCGAGCAACTGCGCAAACCACTGAGCAACTTCTTGTCAATAGCTGAAATAAATACTTTGTTTATAAAAAGAGGGTCTTGTCGTGTGATTTGTGCACCGATTCACCATCATGGACCTTCATATGTATGCCCCACTCATCTGCTGTCCACATGCACCTGGGCCACCGAAATGGTATGGCTGAAATCCCAACGTAATCATTTATAAATCCCTCGTAAGGCCACATTGGGAATATGGGCTTCCGTTGTGGTTCACATCTACTGTAAAGGATATTGGAGAGGTAGAAATGAGGTGTAAAGTCTCTAATAAGGAAAAAAAAGATGCCTTAGAGGTGATCTCATTTACATGTATACATGTGTGGCCCATGCAAAGAACTGGCATGTGATTTACTCTTTCGAGGGACTTTACAATGGACCCGAAGACATTCATTACATGTGGAGGAAAGGTGATTTAGATATCGGTATAGGAAAGGGTTCTTTCCAGTTAGAGCAGTCAGACTATGCAGGTGGTCATGACAGATACTATGACAACATTTAAAAAAGGGTGATTTGAATATCTACTGGTAGATAGCATTGATGGTTATCATTAATCTAGCCATGAATTTTGTATACTTGATCTGGGTAGGGTAGAACGTGATGTACCGGAGTCTAACGCTTGCAAGGTCAGCCCAGAATACACAAGAGCCAAGAACAGCCAATGGCAAGAATCTGAAGGCAGTATGGTGCATTTTATTAGCTCATCCAAATGGTCCATCAGAACGGATTATACAGTTACGAATGTTGAGTGGTGTCCTATCTATGGGACACACCTGAGCTTTCATCATGCACGATCCAAGCTGATCCATTATCTCACAGCAAATGACCCATTTATCTCAACAAAACCTGCTGCCTGGATGGAAGATTTAGGGTTTAGAATCGCCACCTAACCTCATGTGTAACAAGCTCTTACATTAGAGGAGGTAGACTCTACACCAAAAATAGCACCTCCCTTAAAATCTGCTCTCCCAGAACTTCCTCATAAGACACCAATGACACAAGTGGCATCCCTGGTACAGATTTTTGCATTGGGGCCTGGATGTTTGCCAAGTGATATAGTGACAGCAACGCTTGATTGAAAAGTCCCCTTCAGGAGACAGACACAATACACTTTGAGTCACTGGGACATTCACTCCCCACAGTAATGATAGTGGAGACTACATCAAGTTGGTGGACCTACAGAAGTGTTCATAAAATAGCAGTGAGTTTAAAAAAGCAAATCAATTACAAAATCATTATTAATTTAATTTCCATAAATGTAAATGCACTGGAGATACTACACATACAATTCCAAATCAACACCGTAACATTTCTTCAGTTTAATTCTTTACAGAAAGTCAAGAAAAGGGAATATTAGGCTGATCCAAAAAACAGCAGTGCCAGCATTTTTCTTTAAAAACTCAAAAATGTAATGTATAAATTGAAAAAATGTTTCAGATGTAACTTAACTTTGAATTCCTGAACTAATATTTAGTGGAGGAACCATTGTTTCTGACAACGGCTTGACGTGTGTTGCATGGAGTCGACCACCTTCTGACCCCACTGACAGGTCTTTCAGTCCAGGACAATGGGTCTACATTCCACAGCTGTTCTGCATTTTGGGGGTTTTGCCTGATAAACCGCATTTTTGATGGCACCCCACAAGTTTTGTATGGGATTGAGGTCAGGGGATTGGGCCGGCCATTCCTTTACTTCAATCCTGTTTGTCTTTAACCAGGATGTTGCTCACTTACTACTGTGTTTTGGGTCGTTGTCATGTTGAAAAACCCATGTCAAGGGCATTTCTTCTTTAGCATAGGGCATGATGATCTCTTCAAGTATTTTGATATAGTCAAACTGATCCATGATCCCTCATATGCGATAAATAGGCCCAAAACCATGGTGAGAGAAACATCTCCATATCAGGATTTTTGCACCACCATGCTGTACTGTCTTCACAGTGGACTGTGGCTTGAATTCAGTGCTTTAGGGTCCTCTGACGTACTGTCTGTGGCCACTAGATCCAAAAAGAAAAATGCTTCTTTAATCAGTCTAGAAACTGTTGCACCATTTCTCTTTGGGCCGGTCAATGTGTTCCTTGGTGAGTTTATTTAGGACATGTCTTTTTTTTCAACAGAACTTTGCTCCTTGTTCTTTCGGGTAACTTGGCTTCACATCGCCATCTTCTGATTGTAGCAGGACTCACTGGTGACTTCTAGAATTGAGCGGACACCTGGAAGTTCGGGTTCGACTGAACTTCCCCAAAAAGTTCGAGTTCGGGACCCGAACTTGAACCTGAACCCCATTGAAGTCAATGGGGACCCGAACTTTGGAGCACTAAAATGGCTCTAAAAAAGTTATGGAAAGGGCTACAGGGCTGCAAATGGCAGCAAAATGTGGATAAGAGCATGGCAAGTGCATGTGGATAGGGAAATGACTTAAAATAACATAAAATACGTAAAAATAAAAACTACAAATCTTGATCTAGGAGGAGGAGGTCAATATGGAGTAGGAGGTGGATGTGGCGGTGTAGGTGGAAGCGGCGGAGGAGGAGGTTTTTGTTCAAATTTGGGTAGACCCCAAAACATTGGAAAATATAAAAAATAAAACAAAGAGAATGTGCGCTGGAGTATAACAATGGCTGGGTAAGGCCGGTATACGTGTCTATTCTGCACAAGGTACGGACAAGTCCTGTGGGATCCCTGCCTGGTTCATTTTAATTAACGTGAGCTTGTCCACATTGGCTGTGGACAGGCGGCCGCGCTTCTTAGATAACCCCCTCCTCTCTTAGTACACTTTATTGTTATATTACTGCTCGGTTTTTCATTTTCCATCATTGAATATTATCGAGTGTTATAACTGCTCAATCAATATGAATGTGATGCTTTACATGTTTCATCCTTTACCTTGTACTAATGTGCATGAATCTATTGTAGATGTGCATTTTTATTTCTATATTATTTAATAAATGATAAAAAAAAAAGATAACCCCCCTCCTGCCGCGCTAAACACATGTTCAGACAATACACTTGCTGCAGGGCAGGCCAGCACCTCCAAGGCGTAAAGGGCAAGCTCAGGCCATGTGCCCAATTTGGAGGCCCAGAAGTTGAAGGGGGCAGACCCATCATTCAGTACGTGTAGGCGTGTGCACACATACTGCTCCATCATGTTGCACGTCCCCGTGATGTCCACGATCCAATTGGATATCTTCTCTATCAACTTTCGATGTTCTTTTATGCTCCTACCATGGTGATCACGGGAGGCGGGGAATCAGGGTTCCAGGTTGGAGAGGAAGCATGAGAAAGGGATACCACATCCAAGGGAGGTCAAGGCTGAAATGTGATCGAGCGGAAGTGTGGGACAGGTTATTAAAGCAGAAGGATCGAATGAAAGGAGGGTGTGCGCGGCAATGAAAGATGAATTTTATAAATTTATTTCCCTGTCACCTATGCAGAGCAGTAGTTTTTCATCGGCAAAAATGGGTTAATGTCACCCATCAATGGAACAGATTATTTTTAAAAATTTCGGTCCCTGTCACCTATGCAGTGCAGTGCAGGGGTTTATTTACAGCAAAAATGGTAAAATGTCACCCAAGAATGTAACGGACGCTTTTGCACCCTGCTCCCTTTTTTGCTGTGCTGGTGCCTCGGTGCGACCACCGCCTCTTCCTCTGAACTAGACAGGTCACTCGCATGACCTTAATTCCATGTGGGGTCTAGTACCTCATCATCATCCTCATCATCATCCACATCATCTTCCACCCACTCTTTACCCCTGCTCTTCTTGTCGGTCTGCAGACTGCAGAAAGCCGCAGCAGTTGGTACCTGTGTTTCGTCATCATCAGAGACGTACTGCAGTGGTCTTCCCATGTCCTCATCCTGAAAAATAAATGGTTGGGCATCAGTGCACTCAATCTCTTCCACTTCTGGTGCAGGGCTATATGGATGGCCCACGGAAACCCTGACTGCAGAGTCATCAAAAAGCATAAGAGACTGCTGCATGACTTGGGGCTCAGACTGCTTGCCTGATTTGCAAGGGGGTGAGTTGAAAGACAGATGCCCATGGGCTGTAGGTGCCGACTCTGATCTTTCAGCAGGGGACTGGGTGGGAGACAATGTGAAGGAACTGTAGGCACTGTCAGTCATCCAATCTACTACCGTCTGTACTTGTTCTGGCCTTACCATTCGTACTGTCCTAAATGCAGTGTAGGCCGCAAATGTACTTTCTAGCGCAAAAGATGAGCATTTGTCACCCCACAATGTAACAGACAAATTAGTGAAATGTATTTCCCTGTTCCACTAAGTAGAGCAGGGGTATATCACAGCCAAAAATTGGGATATGTCACCCAACAATGTATCAGACAAATTAGTGAAATGACTAAAAATAACATAAAATACTTAAAAATAAAAAATCTTGATCTAGGAGGTGGAGGTCCATATAGTGTGGGAGGTTGAGGAGGCGGTGGACGTAGCGGTGTAGGTGGAAGCGGCGGTGGAGGAGGTAGCCAACACTGGTTTTTGGTTTTAATTTTTATTTTTAATTTTTTGTTTAAATTACGGTACACCCCAAAACAGTGGGAAATATAAAAAATACAACAATGAGAAAGTGCACTGGATTATAACAATGGCTGCTTAGTGCCGGTATACATGTCTATTCTGCACAAGGTACGGACAAGTCCTGAGGGATCCATGCCTGGTTCATTTTAATGAACGTGAGCTTGTCCACATTGGCTGTGGACAGGTGGCTGCGCTTGTCTGTGATAACGCCCCCTGCCATGCTCAACACACACGTTCAGATAATACACTGGCTGCAGGGCAGGCCAGCACCTCCATGGCGTAAAGGGCAAGCTCAGGCCATGTGCCCAATTTGGAGACCCAGAAGTTGAAGGGGGCAGACCCGTCATTCAGTACGTGTAGGCGTGTGCACACATACTGCTCCACCATGTTGGTGAAATGCTGCCTCCTGCTAAGACGTTCCATATCAGCTGGTGGTGCTTGTTGTTGTGGCGTGCTGACAAAGCTTTTCCACATTTCGGCCATGCTAACCCTGCCTTCTGAGGTGCTGGCGGTGCCCCAGCTGCGTTGGCGACCTCTTCCTCCTCCTCTGCCTTCGCCTTGGGCTTCCACTGTGCCCCCGCTGTCAGGTGGGAATGCCACCAGCAGCGCGTCTACCAGCGTGCACTTGTACTCGCGCATCTTCCGATCACGCTCCAGTGACGGAATTAAGGACGGTACATTGTCCTTTTAATGGGGGTCCAGCAGCGTGGCCACCCAGTAATCACCACAAGTTAGAATGTGGGCAACTCGGCGGTCGTTGCGGAGACACTGCAGCATGTAATCGCTCTTGTGTGCCAGGCTGCCCAGAGGCAATGACAAGCTGTCCTCTGTGGAAGGTGTATCGTCTGTGTCCTTTGTATCCCCCCAGCCACGCACCAGTGATGGCCATGAGCTGGTTTGGGTGCCACCCTGCTGTGAACACTGTTCCTCCTCATCCTCCAGAACTGTGCCCAGGCTGGACACTTGTGCAGGAACCCACCCTCGGAGCCACTTGTGAATGAATGGCCTGAAACCCTTGGAAATGATTACTCTTCCTCCACCTCCTGTGCCACATCCTCTTCCATCATCGCCCGAAGCGTTTTTTCAAGGAAGCATAGCAGTGGGATAGTAACGCTGAGAACTGCATCATCGGCACTGGCCATGTTGGTGGAGTACTCGAAACAGCGCAACAAGGCACACAGGTCTCGCATGGAGGCCCAATCATTGGTGGTGAAGTGGTGCTGTTCCGCAGAGCGACTCACCCGTGCGTGCTGCAGCTGAAACTTCACTATCGCCTGCTGCTGCTCGCACTGGCCAGCATGTGCAAGGGGGAGTTCCACCTTGTGGGCACATCGCATATGAGGCGGTAAGCGGGAAGGCTGAAGTTACGCTGCAGCGCTGACAGGCGAGCAGCTCTGACATATCGGAGTAATTTTTAAGGAATTTCTGCACCACCAAATTCAGCACATGCGCTAGGCAAGGGATGTGCGTCAAACCGGCTAGGCCCAGAGCTGCTACGAGATTTCGCCCATTATCGCACACCACCAGGCCGGGCTTGAGGCTCACTGGCACCAACCACTCATCGGTCTGTTGTTCCATGCTTGTCCACAGCTCCTGCGCGGAAGCAACAGGAGGCAAAGAGAAGCGCGCTGAAATCTTCGGTGGTGGAAGGACATGCGCTAAACTGCTATCCGCCTCAGCCCCAGCCGCCACTGCATTTACCCAGTGTGCTGTGAGGGCGATATAACGTCCCTGACCGTGCTTACTGGTCCACGTATCCGTAGTTAGGTGGACTTTGCCACAGATGGCGTTGCGCAGTGCACACCTGATTTTGTCCCCCACTTGGTAGTGCAGGGAAGGGATGGCACGCCTGGAAAAGTAGTGGCGGCTGGGCACGACGTACTGTGTGACAGCCACCGCCATAAGGCTTTTAAAACTATCTGTCTCCACCAGAGTGACAGCATTTCAAAGGCCAGTAATTTTGAAATGCTGGCATTCAGGGCCAGGGATCGCGGATGGGTAGGGGGGTACTTCCTCTTTCGCTCCAGTGTTTGGGAGATAGACAGCTGAACGCTTCCTTAGGACATTGTGGAGATGCTTGGTGACCCAGGTGGTGGCGTTGCTGGCACATCCTCTGTTTGCGGGGTGGCAGGTGCCACTGTCACTTCAGAGGGGGATGAAGAGGCCGAGACTGCAGCAGAAGAGGAAGCAGGAGGAGCCAGAGACCTTTCTTGGTTTTTGAGGTGTCTACTCCACTGCCGCTCGTGCTTTGCACTTAGATGCCTGGTCATGCAGGTTGTGCTCAGATTGAGGCCTCATGCACACGACCGTTTTTTTTAAGGTCCGCAGAAACGGGGTCCGTAGGTCCGTGATCCGTGACCGTTTTTTCATCCGTGGGTCTTCCCTGCTTTTTGGTGACCGCCTGGCCGTGCGGAGCCAAACGGATCCGTCCTGACTTACAATGCAAGTCAATGTGGACGGATCCGTTTGACGTTGACACAATATGGTGCAATTGCAAACGGATCTGTCCCCCATTGACTTTCAATGTAAAGTCAGGAGTTAATATACCATAGGATCGGAGTTTTCTCCAATCCGATGGTATATTTTAACTTGAAGCGTCCCCATCACCATGGGAACGCCTCTACGTTAGAATATACCATCGGATTTGAGTTAGATTGTGAAACTCAGATCCGACAGTATATTCTAACACAGAGGCGTTCCCATAGTGATGGGGACGCTTCAAGTTAGAATATCCTACGAACCGTGTACATGACTGCCCCCTGCTGCCTGGCAGCACCCGATCTCTTACAGGGGGCTGTGATCCGCACAATTAACCCCTCAGGTGCCGCACCTGAGGGGTTAATTGTGCGTATCATAGCCCCCTGTAAGAGATCAGTGCTGCCAGGCAGGAGGGGGCAGACCCCCCTCCCTCCCCTGTATTGCATTCATTGGTGGCCAGTGCGGCCTCCCCTCTCCCCCCCCAATTAAAATCACGTTCCGAATCCCCCATCATTGGTGGCCAGTGCGGCCTCACATCTCTCCCCCCCCCCCTTCCTAGTGTCACGAGGGTGTCGAGGACCACGCCTGACTCCGTTATACCCGGGGTCAGGAAGTCGCAGCGGTAGGCTGCACGCTCTATTTAAGATAGGGCTGTTTTCCTTATGGTAGCTTTCTGGGTTTGCTTAGCAAACCCTTTTGGCTCACTCAGGGATCCTTAGCTCCTTCTCCTCAGCTGTTCCTTGTCCAGCACTCCCAGACCTCCTTATATTTCTCTCTCACACTTCTCTGGTTGCCAGAGATAGAGCTTCCTGCCTGGACATCTATTCTGACCTTCTGGAGCTGTGTTGCTGCGTTCGCTGGTAGTTGGTCCAGTACGCTATCCTCCAGATCCCTGTTGGACCTTTTTGGTTTATTGTGGTTGCCCACCTGGGTGTATGTGTTTGTATGTTTTGTCTGTCCTCTCCCTGGTGTTTCCCTCTTAGTGATAGTGGTGTGGACTAGCGATCCCACCGGCCTGTTCACTATCCAGGGCTCATATTAGGGAAAGCCAGGGTTTAGGCACGCGATCGCCGCACGGGTGAGGAACCCGTCTAGGGACGTCAGGGCAGTCAGGTGCCAGCCGCAAGGTGAGTTAGGGGTCACCACCTTTCCCTCTCCCTTGGGCAGGGCTTTCCCTGTTTTCCTCCCTGTGCGTGTCGTCGGTCATTACATTATCTCTGGCCATTATTTTGTGTAGGTAAAAAAATAAAAAAATTTTTTTACCTACTTAGAATCCAGTATGGATCAAATTGCTGCTCTGTCCAAACAATTTCATGGCCTGTCTTTGGAGGTGGTAGGATTGAAGGCGTCGGTCCTCCAGCAACAGCAGCAATTACAACTGACTGCAAGCCCAGCGGTTGCTACTGGTAACCAGGTTGTTGCGGAACCCAAGGTCCCTCTCCCTGACAGATTTTCTGGGGGAAGGGACAAGTTTTTGACATTCCGTGAGGCCTGTAAGTTATATTTTAAACTGCGCCCTTACTCCTCTGGTAATGAAGATCAGCGGGTGGGGGTTGTTATTTCCCTGCTGCAGGGGGATCCGCAGTCCTGGGCGTTCTCTTTACCTACTGATTCCCAGGCTCTTCGGTCAGTGGATGAGTTTTTTGGGGCCTTGGGTCTCATATATGATGACCCTGACCGAGTCGCCCTGGCTGAATCAAGATTACGGAGACTCTTACAAGGAGAGCGGCCGGTAGAGGGGTATTGCTCTGAATTCCGTAGGTGGGCTACGGATACCCAATGGAACGACCCGGCTCTCAGGAGTCAGTTCTGCTCTGGGTTATCCGAAAGGGTTAAGGATGCGCTTGCATTATATGAGACCCCCTTTTCCCTTGATGCGGTTATGTCCCTTTCTATCCGAATAGATAGACGCCTTAGGGTCAGGTTGAAAAAACCGGAGCAATTGGTAACCCCTCCCAAGCAGCAGTTAGTCTGTACGGACTTAGACGAGCCTATGCAGCTAGGAGGAACTACTCGTCAGGTCCGTCCTCCTGAGGCTCGCCGTAGGCGTGGGGTTTGTTTTTTTTGTGGGGAGAGGGGTCATTTCATTAATGTCTGTCCTTCTTTCCTCAGAAACAAAAGACCGTCGGAAAAACTACTAACCCCAGGCTGTGTGGATGATGTCAGCCGGGGGGTATACGTTTCCTCCATACGTACATCGCAATTTGTGTTGCCAGCGGTTATTATTTTTGGTGATAAGACGGAGACTATTTCTTTCTTTCTAGACAGTGGAGCAGGGGTAAATTTGATAGATGCCCATTTTGCCCGCACTTTGGGTTTGTCTCTCTGTACTTTACAGAGACCCATTCCCATATTCGCTATTGATTCTGCT
Organism: Bufo bufo; assembly: GCF_905171765.1. Classification (NCBI taxonomy): domain Eukaryota; kingdom Metazoa; phylum Chordata; class Amphibia; order Anura; family Bufonidae; genus Bufo; species Bufo bufo. The sequence goes on along the minus strand of NC_053389.1, from coordinate 52,771,953 downwards.
CCCCTGTCTCAGAGAAACCTCACGCACATGGTTCATAATTTACACCTTCGGGTAGGGGACCACCATAACGAGATGCTTTCAGGTTATGTTCTGGAGGGGCTTCCCACTCCGGTAGTGCTGGGTCTTCCCTGGTTGGTAGCGCACAATCCAGTGGTGGATTGGCAGGCCAGGGAGATATTGGAGTGGAGTGAGCAGTGCAGAGAAAATTGCTTAAATAGCAATTGCTTAGTCGCCTCCATAACTACCCTACCTACATTTATTTCAGACTTTGAGGATGTTTTTTCTGAAAAGGGTTGTCAGAAGTTACCACCTCATCGTCCTTATGATTGCCCGGTTAACCTTATTCCCGGCGCAAAATTACCCAAGACCAGGTTATATAATCTTTCGGGTCCAGAGAGACAAGCCATGAAAGATTATATCTCCGAGAGCTTGGCTAAGGGACACATCAGACCCTCTTCTTCACCCGTGGCTGCAGGGTTTTTCTTCGTTAAAAAGAAAGATGGGGGCCTGCGTCCTTGCTTAGATTTTCGCGAATTAAATCAGATAACCATCCGAGACCCATACCCTCTTCCTCTCATTCCTGACCTGTTTAATCAGATTGCGGGTGCTAGGTGGTTCTCCAAACTTGATCTTAGGGGTGCCTACAATCTGATTCGTATTAAGGAGGGGGATGAGTGGAAGACAGCGTTTAACACCCCTGAGGGGCATTATGAAAATCTAGTTATGCCTTTCGGTCTGACCAATGCTCCTGCCGTCTTTCAACATTTCGTTAATGACATTTTTAGTCATCTAATCGGCAGGTTTGTGGTAATATACCTAGATGATATTTTAATTTATTCGTCCGATCTGAAAACACATGAGGTGCATGTCAGACAAGTACTGCAGGTCCTACGGACGAATGAATTATATGCTAAAATTGAAAAATGTGTCTTCGCCGTTCAGGAGATACAATTCCTGGGTTATTTTTTATCTGCGTCAGGTTTCCGTATGGATCCTAGGAAGGTCCAGGCAATTTTAGATTGGGATCTTCCTGAGAACCTCAAAGCACTACAACGGTTCTTGGGCTTCGCGAATTTCTATAGGAAATTCATTAAAAATTATTCACTTATTGTAAAACCGCTTACTGACATGACTAGGAAGGGGACTGATTTTTCTAAATGGTCTGACGCCGCTAAAGTTGCTTTTTCCTCTCTAAAAGAGAGGTTTACCTCAGCACCTGTACTGGTCCAACCTGATGTCTCTCAGCCTTTTATTGTTGAAGTCGATGCGTCAGAGGTGGGAGTGGGGGTGGTGCTGTCTCAGGGTCCGTCTCCTGGCAAATGGCGTCCTTGTGCTTTCTTTTCTAAAAAACTATCTGCAGCAGAAAAGAACTACGATATTGGCAATAGGGAACTATTAGCTATTAAACTTGCGTTTGAGGAGTGGCGTCATTTCTTAGAGGGGGCAGTCCACCCCGTCACTGTAATTACGGACCACAAAAATCTTCTGTACCTCGAATCAGCTAAGCGTCTCACCCCTAGACAGGCTAGGTGGTCGCTATTTTTTACCAGGTTTAACTTTGTGATTACCTATCGTCCTGGGGCAAAGAACACCAAGGCTGATGCACTATCTCGTTGTTTCCCTGGAGGGGGTAATGTGAGTGATCCGGTACCCATTCTTCAAAGAGGAGTGGTTGTTTCTGCGGTACACTCTGTTTTGGAGGGGAAGGTGTTAGAGGCCCAGGGGGGCGCCCCGGTCTCTTGCCCCTCAGAGAAATTGTTTGTACCGTTGAACTTACGTTTCGAATTATTAAAGGAACATCATAATTCGGCACTTGCTGGGCACCCGGGTAGTAAAGCAACCTTGGAACTATTGTCTCGTCGTTTTTGGTGGCCAAGGTTGCGTCAGGATGTATTGGATTTTGTGTCTTCTTGTTCTACCTGTGCGCGCGCAAAAGTTTCACATACACGTCCTGCAGGGTCTCTATTACCACTCGTCGTTCCCAATAGACCGTGGACACATCTGTCAATGGATTTTATCACTGACTTACCTTTGTCTGCGGGTAAAACTGTTATTTTGGTAGTAGTGGACAGGTTTAGCAAAATGGTACACTTCATTGCGTTACCCGCACTACCTAATGCTAAGACTCTTGCTCAGGTATTCGTCAGTGAAATCGTGAAGCTTCACGGGGTCCCCTCCGATGTTGTTTCGGATCGGGGTACCCAGTTTATTTCTAAATTTTGGAAAGCTTTTTGTTCTCGTTTGGGGGTACACTTGTCCTTTTCCTCTGCTTTCCATCCTCAGTCGAATGGACAGACTGAGCGTACCAACCAAAACCTTGAGACATATCTAAGATGTTTTGTGTCTGAAAACCAAGAGTTGTGGTCATCATATTTACCATTAGCTGAGTTTGCCATAAATAATCGTCGTCAGGAATCCACTGGCAAGTCACCATTTCTTGGTGCATATGGTTTTCATCCCCAATTC